>NW_027100521.1:0-300000 GCF_031753505.1 Anomalospiza imberbis | reverse complement strand
TCAATTTCCTTCATGGAGCAGGGTGGGAAAGTTGGGATGATGACAAAAAGATTTTTGCTTTTTATACATTTTTCATATATTCCTATCTCTGTAAATTACTATTATATACTTATAAAACTATAACCCTTATATTGTAAAACATAGGCAAACCTAATGGGAAGAAATGATGATGTCTAACATCAGTTTAGAAGGCTGAATGATTTCTTTATTATAACTGTGCTATAATACATTAATATACTATATAAAAGAAGATACTAAGACTACATACTTACTTTCTTTAACTACTATATCTAACTAGTAATAACCTGTGATCCTGTTCTTGAGAGTCTAGACACAGGTGGATTGGATTGGCCATCAGGCTCAAGCAATCCTCACTAGAATCTAATCAAGCAATCACCCCAGGTAAACAATTCTCTAAACACATTCTACATAGGAAAAACAAGGAGTAGAAATAGAAATTGTTTCTTCTTTCTCTCTGTACACCTCTATGAAAAATCCTGAGAGTGAGAGCAATGTGCTCCCACACCCTTACCTAACTCTTAATTAACTATTTAACTACTATTATATACTTACTATAATTATAATCATTAATTAACTCTAGTACATTTCTTAAATTTTCTCTTAGATTTTGGAACAATAAGCTGAATGTCTAAATACATTCCTGAAACACTGTATAGTCTTACTATCAGGAAGAGGACCTACAAGAAGAACATTTTGGTTTTTGACCAGAATGTGAGCAGTCACAACAAAAAGTGAAGGCAAAGAAGCCCTTGGACCTACTCCAATGAGTTGAGCCAGGGGTGTGTAACTGGGACAATTGACTCTCCTATTGGATGTTCCTCTTAAATAGCCTAATTAATTAACCTTAATAAATTGTTGAAATCAAGGGCCAGGTGTGCCTCATCCCCACTGGGACACCTGGAAACTTCCAATAAAGGTCTGGTTTTTACTTTACTGGTCTAACACCGTTGCAAGGATTTTTTTCTCTTTTGATTATAAACAACAGGGGGATGAAAGAAGCAGAACAGGAAATGTAATCCCAGAATGACAGAACATTCTGAGTTGAAAGGGACACACAGGATCATCAAAGGAATGTGTGAACATTTACAGAGACTCCAGAACTGTGACTTTGGGTGGTCAGTCTCTCTGCTGGCAGCCTCCCAAAGGGCCTTCAGCCACTCCTCAGCCCTGGACAGCAGCAGCATCACCTTTGCAGGGCCCAGCAGGGCTCTCCTGAGCTGCCCTCGCCCAGCTGCACACAGACCCTGCCCCAGCCAGGGCCCTGCACACAGGCAGGTTTCTGTAGGGCCGGGCCGAGGGCACACAGGGTGGGATGGGCTCTGTGAGCGCTGGCAGGGACAAGGCACCTCTCAGGAGGGAATGTCCAGGCCCAGGGAGATGCTCAGGGAAGCAGAGGGGGCTGAACAGAGCAGTGCTGGGGCAGGAGGGCACTGTTGGTGTGTGGGAGGTGCCGGGCACAGCTGGGCACGGGAACACTGTCCTGAGTGCCCGGCTGTCTCTGCCCTGCCCTCTCAGGCACAGCACCACAACATCTTCTCCTGTTTCTGCACTCCCCTGATATTGTCAGTGTTTTCTGGTGCTCTCAGGGAGGCTCTGGCATTTGCAGCAGCTGAGTCAGGCACTGCCCTTGGCATTCCTGCCAGGCAGGTCTGTCCATGGGAATGGGGTGTCCAAGCTTCCCTGGGACCTGTGGGGCTGTGGGCAAAGCAGTCCATGGGAAAGGGCAATGAGCTGGGCCCCTCCCTGAGATCCCATCATGGGCACAGCCGGGGATCTCCTTGCTGTGCCCTTCCCAGCTCTGAGCTGCCCTCCTGGGTGCAGAGCTGTGCCAGAGCCTCTGGGAGTTCCCTGAATGTCCCACGGGGAAGTGCAGAGCTGCCACAGCTGAGGAAATGCTGCTGGGTTGGCCAAGGGAGCCGTGAGTGTCCTTGGCACAAAGGGGGTGCTGAGAGCTTGCCCAGAGACCTTTGGAGAGGGTGAGACATTCAGGGATCCCTCTGCTCTGGGCAGGGTCTGGTTTATCCCAGGGTGACCCGGGAGTGTGATTGTGCTCTGATTCCAGCCAAAGGTGCAAAGCCAGGGCAGTTGGGAACAAGCCCATCCAGCCCCTCACCTTCCCTCAGCCACAGGGAATCCTTTGCCTCTCACATCTCTCAGTGGCAAACTCTGAGTGCAGCAGGAATGCTGGTGATTTCTGACCTCAGAGAGCCAGGAATGATGTGTGGGTAGGAAAACAATTCCAAAAATCAACTCGTGCTATCTATTTCCTTAAGAAATAGAGTGAAATTCCTTTAGAAGTGTGAGTGCAGATGCTACCAACCCTTTCTGCAGTAGGAGTGATTGGCCTGAAAAATCCTGAATATCCAACCTTGTCCCTCTGCCACATGGCCACAAACCTAGGACAGTGGAGCAGGGATGGCTCCGCAAGAGCTCCCATGAACAGCCCTGGCTGCTCCTGGCACACACAACCAGCACAACTGGAGCTCAGGCAGGGACCTGGGTGAAGGTTTTCCCAGATCAGGAACAAGGGTGTGCGAGTCCCAGCAGGATAGTCTGCAGGGAATGGCCCAGGTTTGGCTCCAAGCAGCCTCTCCTGACTCGTCACTGTCCTTTCTGCCTGAACAGGTCCCCATGTGCAGCCACAGTCAATGTCCAACAGCAGCTCCATCAGCCACTTCCTCCTGCTGGCACTGGCAGACACGCGGCAGCTGCAGCTCCTGCACTTCTGCCTCTTCCTGGGCATCTCCCAGGCTGCCCTCCTGGGCAACGGCCTCATCATCAGCGCCGTAGCCTGCGGCCACCACCTGCACACGCCCATGTTCTTCTTCCTGCTCAACCTGGCCCTCAGCGACCTGGGCTCCATCTGCACCACTGTCCCCAAAGCCATGCACAATTCCCTCTGGGACACCAGCACCATCTCCTACACAGGATGTGCTGCTCAGGTCTTTTTTTTTTGTCTTTTTCATCTCAGCAGAGCTTTCCCTCCTGACCATCATGTGCTACGACCGCTACGTGTCCATCTGCAAACCCCTGCACTACGGGACCCTCCTGGGCAGCAGAGCTTGTGCCCACATGGCAGCAGCTGCCTGGGCCAGTGCCTTTCTCAATGCTCTGCTGCACACAGCCAATACATTTTCCCTGCCCCTGTGCCATGGCAATGCCCTGGGCCAGTTCTTCTGTGAGGTGCCCCAGATCCTCAAGCTCTCCTGCTCCAAATCTCACCTCAGGGAACTTGGACTTCTTGCTGTTAGTGTGTGTTTGGCATTTGGTTGTTTTGTGTTCATTGTTTTCTCCTATGTGCAGATCTTCAGGGCCGTGCTGAGGATCCCCTCTGAGCAGGGACGGCACAAAGCCTTTTCCACCTGCCTCCCTCACCTGGCCGTGGTCTCTCTGTTTATCAGCACTGCTTTGTTTGCCTACCTGAAGCCGCCCTTCATCTCGTCCCCATCCCTGGATCTGGCCCTGTCAGTTCTGTACTCGGTGGTGCCTCCAGCCCTGAACCCCCTCATCTACAGCCTGAGGAACCAGGAGCTCAAGGCTGAAGTGTAGACACTGATGACTGGATGGTTTCGGAAACATTAAACTGCTGGCCAATTTCTGCAAATCACTTGTAATAAAAGTCATCTTTGATACTTCTTGTTGGTTTGGTTATGGGATTTCTTTTACTTTTTCAATATTATCCACAAAGAAATGCCATCGTTTGTGCCATACCTCGTTTTGTTTCTCTCCATATTCCCTCTTGCCACAGACTGTGTCAATGAGGGGCTGCGCTCTCAGTGGCTTTAAAGGAACTCAAGGATGTCCCAGCAAAGTTTTCTGCAGAGATGCCCTTTTGTTGCCTTCTCTGGAGCTGCAGCAGCAATGTCTGTGTGCAGAGCTGGGGCAGATCAGTGCTGGCACAGCAGCTGTGCCCAGCAGCAGCAGCACTTGGTGTTGCCATTGCTGCTCCCGTGGCCCTGCCCCGCTGCCCTGGTGGCCCTGGTGTTGCTGCAGGGCCTGAGTGCTCTCGGGGCCGGGCACAGTCCTGGGGGTGGCAGTGCCGGGGCTGCAGCAGGGACAGCCCATGGGCACTGCTGGGGCAGCGCTGACACCTCAGGCCAGGGCCTGGGGGCTCCAGGCTCCTTGCCCAGGCTCTCTCAAGAACACGGCCAGGCCAATGCTCAGCACAGAAAACCCCCGTGAGCAGCCCCAGGCTGGCCGTGGGCAGGCTGGGGGCAAACAGCATGGCTGGTGCTCTGCAAGGGCCCTGGGGGAGACGGGAAGGAGCAGCAGAGCAGGGGCTGATCCATCCCCAGTGCGCTGGACAGCCCAGGGCAGCGTCCCAGAGCGTCCTGATGGAGCTGCCAACAACATCCCCCCTCTGCAGCCCTGACCTCTCCCCCAGCTCACACAGGTGCCGCATCCTTGCAGGCACAGCCACGGCAGCGCTGGCTCAGGAGCCCCTGTTTGCATTGCACACAGCAGGCGGGAGCACCCCCATGCTGCTGCTGTGGGGACATGAACCTGAGCAAGCACAAATGCCATCAGCCCCTGGGGCCAGGAAGGGCTGGGGGACGCCAGGGAAACCACTCAGCTTTGTCCTGGCCTCTGCAGTCAGCCAGAAAGTTTGTTCCCATCAGCTGGGAGTTTCCTGTCCCACTGCAGATGCTGCTGCTCAGAGCCAGGGCTGCCTGGCAGCCACCCCCAAACTGCCCTGAGCATTTCCTTGGCTTCACCTTTGTTCTTTTTAATCTTCTTGCTACTATTTCTTCCTATTGCCCATCCCCATTCCCTCCCCTGCAAACAGCCCATCCCTGTTTGCCCTTTCCTCTCTGGCCCCACTCCCCATTCCAGTTCCTGACTTGGCACCATGGGAACAGCCCTTGGGGAGCAGGATCATCCCACAAGTGCTGCAGGAATTGTCTGCAGGCTCCTGCAGTGCCTGGTGCTGCTCCCTTGCCAGAGGCAGCCCAGGCCAGGGGGGCACATCTGGGCTGCTGTGTCTGGCTGTGGGGCTGCCTGTTCTGGGCAGTGAGGAGGGGCTGCAGAGGCTCTGCAGGACTGACAGGATGGGTTTTGGGGCTGTGAGGAGAAGCTGAGGGACCTGGGCTGCTGGAGCTTCTGAAGAGGAGGCCCAGGGCTCCTCCTGCAACTGCTCCAAGGGTGGTTTCAGAGAATCACAGAATCAGCAAGGCTGGAAAAGACCTTGGAGATCATCAAGTCCAACCTGTGCCCTGACACTGCCTTGTGTCCCGTGAGCCTCCTCTTCTCCAGGATAAACAACCCCAGCTCCCTCAGCCGCTCCTCACAGGACATGTGCTCCAGACCGCTCACCAGCCTTGTTGCCCTTCTATGGACACGCTCCAGCCCCTCCATGTCCTTCCTAAATTGGGGGTCCCAGAACTGGACACGGCACTCGAGGTGCTGCCCAACCAGTGCCCAGCACAAGGGATAAATCACCGCCCTGCTCCTGCTGGCCACACCATTCCTGATCCAGGCCAGGAGCCATTGGCTTTCTTGGCCACCTGGGCACACTGCTGGCTCATGTCCAGCCTGCTGTCCATCAGTCCCTGCAGGTCCCTTTCTGCCTGGCTGCTGTCCAGCCACTCTGTCCCCAGCCTGTAGTGCTGCAGGGGTTGTTGTGGCCAAAGTGCAGGACCTGGCACTTGGACTTGTTAAACCTCACCTTGTTGGATTTGGGCCCTGGATCCAGCCTGTCCAGATCCCTCTGCAGAGCCCTCCTGCTTTCCAGCAGATCCAGACTCACACCCAGCTTGGTTTCATCTGCAAATTTCCTGATGCTGGACTCAATCCCCTCATCCAGATCATCCATGCAGACATTGAAATCCACGCTGGCTGGCTCTGACCCCTCGGCCATCCTGTGGGTGCCCTGTGATGGCACTCAGGGTGATCTGTTCCAGATCATTTCTGGGCACCTAGGTCAGGCTGACAGGCCTGGAGTTCCCCAGATCCTCCTTCCAGCCCTTCTAGGGAATGGGCTCACACTGGCACCTCCAGTGCTCTGGGACCTCCCTGGGGAGCCAGGACTGATGGTAAATGATGGAGAGCAGCTTGGGGAGCTCATCCATCAGCTCCCTCATCCCCCTAGAATGGATCCCTGTGCCCATCTACCAGCTCAGGAGAGGCCTTGTCCTGAGGACAACCTGTCCATATATTAAAAATTGAGACACGGTGTTAAGAAGCTTAGACTTTTCCTTATCTTTAGTTACTGCATTCTCCACTGCATCCTAGAAAGGAGTTCTCCTTATCCCACCTTTTACTATTAATTTTTTAAAGAAACATTTTATATTATTTTTCACAGAAGTGGCCAGGTTAAGCTTTAGTTCAGATTTCACCTCTCAGCTTTTTTTTCTGCATGACATAACAACATCCTTAAACACTTGCTAAGTTGCCTGACCTTCTGTCCAAAGTTAATACACCCTCTTTTTTCCCTTAAGTTCCCACAAAAGCTCCAAGGGCAGTCAGGGCAGTCATTTTCCTCACCAGCGCATCTTTGGCCACAGTGGCACAGGCTGCTCCTTCCCCCTTAGGATTACTTTCTTGAAATGTGTCCATCCTTCCTCGACCCCTTTGGTTTTAAGGGCTGTTTCCCATTAAAAAATCAGTGCCTGATTCAGTACTGCCCAAATCAGCATCCTAAATAGGCCAAAGTCTGCCCTTCCTAATTCCAGTGTGGAAGTTTTGTTGCTGCCCGTCCTTCTTTCACAGAACATTGAAAACTTGATTATTTCATGGTCACTGTGCCCCAGGCAGCCTCCAACCCCCACATCTGCCACCAGCCCTTCTCTGTTTGTGAGCAGCAGGGGACAGAGCTTTCCTTGGCAGTGGAGTGTTACCAACAATTCGGTAAAACAGAAAACTCCTTCACACCAATGCAGCATTAAGAAGCAGCATTCTTTATTCAGCCGGGTGCACGGGGGATAGCTCCTCCCAAAGCCGAGCATGCTGAGTGCAGGAAAGTTTCTGTTCATATTCTGTATTTTGCACACATATTCATTGATTGTCCTGGACTAAAAACACATCTGATAATCATTTCCCCAGAATCATTAACATATTTCCCCTCCCCTTTTCCCATGCTCTCTTCTGTCCTGGGGGTCTCTCTGGTGGTCCCTGGTGGTCGTGGACCCCAATGTTCCAGTGGGCCTGGCTGAGCTGGCAGGACACTGAGGCTGGTGAACTTCCAGTTCCCCTTCTGACACAATGGGCATTGTGTGGTTTCCATAGGCCTGGGGTTTTGGAGAACAAGCTCCAGGTGTCAGCTCACCTGGTGGAGACAATTTATCATCTGGTAACATGAGGTCACAGAGTGGGCTATGACATCACATGAGTGATCTATGACAGAATGGTCCATGACATCACAGAGTGGTTTTTGTGAGGTCATCGAGCAGCTATGACATAAACTGCCTCTGTGACCTCTCAGAGATGGCTGTGACATCACAGGGCAGAGGTCTGAAATCACAGAACAGACTATGACATCACTGAGTTGGATGTGACATCAGAGACCCGCTGTGTGACATCAGAGAATGGGCTGTGACATCTCAGAGCAGTCTGTGGCATCACAGAGGGGCTGTGTGACATCCCAGGAGGGCTGTGTGAGGTCACTGGGTTGGTCACTCTGCCCCAGCTCCCCCTCACAGTTTCTCCACACAAGTCCAATGCTGTTCATGCCCAGCGGGGTCCCTGTCCCCTGGTATCCCCCCGGTCCACCTGGAGCCACAGCCCCCACCAAAGGATGTTCCACAGGATCCCCCCCTGAGCCTGACATGGGGAAAAGGGGCCAGGGCTGTGTGACCAGGACATCAAGGACGTGGATTATCCAGGTCCCTGTGGCCTGGGTTGGGTTCCCTAGGGCAGGAAAGATGTCTGGCAGCTGGAGCAGGGTTAGGGAAGGGCCTCCAAGGTGGGGCTGGAGCCCTTGGGCTGTGAGCAGAGGCTGAGGGAGCTGGGCTTGTGCAGCCCCGAGCAGGGAAGGCTGAGGGGCTCTTCATCCCAGCCTGGCAGTGCAGCGAGGAGGGGATGGAGAACACAGAGCCAGGCTCTTCACCGGGGGCCTGGTGGGAGACAGAAGCCAATGGGTAGAAGGGGAAAGAGGGGAGATCAGCCAGGTCAGGAGGAGATGAAATGAGTCAGGCTGGTTTCAGCTTTTCCCCATCAGCAAATGCAGCCTGACCTCCCTTCTCCATCCACCACTGACAGCTTTGCAAATCAGGAATTGTTTGAGCTGTTTTGCCCTCACTCCAGGATGAACATCCTGATACAAGATCTTAATTGTGTTTATTTCTACCACAGAACCACGGCTGTCTACAATCAATTCTAGTATGGAAATTACTTGTGGATGGTGGACTCATCAGACACTGCTGGGACGTTGCACATTGCTCAGGGAAGAGTGTGATTGTTATTAAATTGTGTCCTGTTCAACCATGGTCTGTTGGCCATGAAGAGAAACTTTCTGTGCCTCTGACTCTCACCAGGTCCTGATCCCCAAATGACACAAACCTGATGAGTTTTGGTTCCCACTCCAGTGGTGGCACTTGGACCTCCCTCCATCCCCAGAGCAGAGCTCCCTTGTCCCAGAAAGTCCCTGGCAATGCAGGGATGAAGGAAACAGGACAGGCTGTGGGGATCAGGGGCAGGGCACGGCCAGGGATTTGGGGTGGTTGTGAGCCCAGGGCAGGACCCGGCCCTTGGCCTTGGTGAACCTCATCCAATTGTCCTGGGCCCATGGCTCCAGCCTGCCCAGATCCCTCTGCAGAGCTTCTGCCCTCCAGCACAGCCACACTCCCACCCAGCTTGGGCTCACCTGGGAACTGACTGAGGGTGCCCTCGATGGCCTCGTCCAGATCAGCAATAAAGAGATTTCACTGACCTGGCCCCAGTCCTGAGCCCTGGGGACACCCCTGGGTGTGACTCCATTCCTCAGCTGCTCTGAGTGCCAGGGGTTGGATGAGGGGAATGGTGGGGAGGGGTTGGGGACAAAGTGTTATTGATTGTCAGCCATGAAGGGTCTTGATTTTCACATCTATTCAGACTGCATTAGGAGGTGCTGGGGGTCAATATCAGTTGGATATTGCTGATATCAATCTATAAACAGGAAAAGAAATCAGGGCAAACTATTTCAATATAGTCTATTCACTTTGAATACACTTCTGAAATCAGTATAATTAGCCACAGAACAATTGAAAGCTTCCATAATTCCCAGCGGCATTTTTTGTTTGGGAGTTTTAAACAGATCACTGAATTCCTGAACTGAAGAGCTCAAGAAAGAAGAGGCCTCTGGAGAAGTAAAATTCATCACCAATCTCCAAGGTGCTGAGGCTCCATCCCCATCAGAGCAGCAATGACCCGAAATGGGCACAGCTTTGTGGCTGCCCCAGCTCTGGGATGGGCCCTGGGCCTGGAGCAGGAGCAGCTCTGGAGGGCCCCAAGGCCGGGCTCTTGTGCTGGCCTGGGCAGATGGGATGGCAGCAGGGGCTGCAGAGCTCTCAGCACCTCAGCCCGAGGGGAGCAGGGCACCCAGGGAGCCTCCTTTGGCCTTGGCCAAGCCCCTTCCCCCATGGCTGGGGCTGAGTCCTGGCTGAGCTGCAGCTGCTGCTGTGCCCTGGCCAGGGGCTGAGGCCGTGGGGCCAGTGGCCAGAGCAGCCTGGGCTGAGCAGAGCTGTGGGGCCAGAGCCGGCTGGGCTGCGCTGGGGAGAGGCCCTTGGTGCTGCACAGAGCTCAGGGCAGCTGGCAGAGCTTGCAGGGAGCTGGGCTGGGCTCAGAGAGCCTGGCACAGAAACCATCAGTGTCCATCCCAGCCTGGCTGAGCGTGCAGGGGCCAAGGAGAGCAGCCCAGGGTCTGCAAGTTCTCTGTGTGGGAGCTGAGCTTGTGAGCCCCTGAGCCCTCCCGAGTGCTGGGACTGCACCTCCAGCTCCAGAGGAGATGTGACAGATGGGAGCAGAGACAAATCATTCCTGCTGGATTCTTTATTGTGTTTGCTTATACACGTGACTTGGATCCAAATGTAGACGAGCTGTTTTGTGTCAGCAAACACTGGTAGAGTAAGAAGAACAATATTTCTTAGCTGAAAATAGTATTTCATGCATAAGACACAATGAGAAAGAAAAGACACATGTGATCAGAAGAGCATCTGTGTTTTTTAGAGGATGAGAGACTCATTGATGTTCCAGCAGTCAAACCTGCTCAAATACTTTCCTCAGAACTTCCTTGAGATGAGAGGTGACCACCCGAGGACCAGGCCAACCAGAGGTGTCTGTCCTGCCAGCTTTCATCTGGGAGAACCCTTGCATATAGGGAATTTTTCAGGAGGAGTATCAGTTTTGGCTGTGTGCACCTGGAAAGACGGATGGTTCTTTTCCATAGGAAGGAAAGCACAGAGCTCCAGTTCTCCAGGGACTGATGAGAGGCAGCCCTCAACATTCCAAGATCAGCTGGACCTGTCAGGTAGCCCCTGGGAGGCCAAGCCCTTGCTTTCATGAGGCCTTGCAGTGTCACAGGGGTCTCCTTGGTGCCGCGGTATCACAATGGACGTTTGGTTCCATGGGGACTCCCAGTGTCAGAAGGGTCTCCTTGGTTCCACGAGGCCCTGCAGAGCCCCTTGATTCAACGAGGCCTCAAAGTGTCACCATGGCCTCCAGGGTTCCATGAGGCCCCGCAATGTCACAGTGGACCTTTGGTTCCATGGAGTCCTGCGCTGTTCCATGGATCCTTAGTTCCATGGGGCCCTGAAGTGTCACAATGGACTCCTTGGTTCCATGGTGCCACACAGTGTGACAAGTGCCCCTTGGCCTGCCAAGACTCCATAGTGTCACAATGGCTCCTTGGATCCATGGGGCCCATAGTGTCACAATGGCTCCTTGGATCCATGGGGCCTGTAGTGTCACAATGGCCCCTTGGATCCATGGGGCCTGTAGTGTCACAATGGCCCCTTGGATCCATGGGGCCTGTAGTGTCACAATGGCCCCTTGGATCCATGGGGCCTGTAGTGTCACAATGGCTCCTTGGATCCATGGGGCCTGTAGTGTCACAATGGCTCCTTGGATCCATGGGGCCTGTAGTGTCACAATGGGCCCTTGGATCCATGGGGCCTGTGGTGTCACAATGGCTCCTTGGATCCATGGGGCCTGTAATGTCACAATGGCTCCTTGGATCCATGGGGCCTGTAGTGTCACAATGGTCTCCATGATGCCATAAGGCCTTGCAGTGTCACAACAGACCATTGGTTTCACTGAGCCCCACAGAGTCACTATGGTCCCCTTGGCTGCACAGGGCTCTGGAGTGCCACAATGCCTCCTTGGTGTCACAAGGTCTCAAAGTGTCAAAATGGCCTCCAAGGTTCCATGAGGCCCTGCTGTGTCACAGTGGACCTGTGGTTCCATGATGCCCCATAGTGTCACAATGGCATCCTTGGTTTCACGGTGTCAGAATGGCTCCTTCATCCCATGGACACCCACAGTGTTCACTGTAGTGCCCTTGATTCCACGAGGCCCTGCCATGCTCTAATGGTCCCTTGGTTCCAGTGGGTCCAAAGTGTCAGAAGAGTCTCCATTGTTCCATGAGGCCCCGCAATGTCACTGTGCTCCCCTTGGTTCCACAGGATCCACAGTGGAACAATGGACTCTTGGTTCCATGAGGTTCCTCAGTCACAATGGTCTCCTTGGATTCACAGTGTCACCATGGACCCATGGCTCCACGAGGCCTTGCTGTGTCAGAATGGCCCCTTGGTTCCAAGAGGTTTCTCAGTGTCACAATGGTCTCCTCGGATCCCCAGTATCACAATGGACCATTGGTTCAGTGTGGCCCCAGTGTGCCAAAATGGATTTTGGTTCCATGGGGTTCTGCTGTGTCACCATGGACCCTTTGTTCCATGATTTTGCTCAGTGTCACAGCTGACTCCTTGGTTCTGTGAGGCCCCGCTGCCACCAAATCTCTGAAATATCAGAATGAGGCTCCTTAACACTCATTTGCTATTTCAGAGGGTATCGTTTATTCAGGCCTGAGGTCTAACATGGGATAGCTCCTAACCTGACGTGGAAATGTAATTCTACCAGTGTGTTGCTCATATACGGTCGCTAAATGCCAATTACAATTTACCCATTTCCATAAATCCCACCCCAAGTTCCCAGATTCAGTCCTTGTTTTCTCTGTCACTGCACCCTTGAGCCAGATGTCTTCTTCTTGTCTTCCAGCCATCCTTGCTGGGAAAGCAGCCCCTGCATGCCTTGTTCCTGTGCTGGAAGTTCACAGGCACGGTAAAAATGGAATGAACCCTTTGGGTCTCAAGGCCAAGGCTTTGTGTGGCCAGGCAGGGGCAGGCAGGAGGCAGAGCTGTCAGCAAAGGAAGGGGCCAGCGAGGTGGGGCAGCCGGGGGATGACGACAGCCTGCAGGGACAGAGGCCAGGGCAGGGACACCGCAGGACAGCCTGGGCTGCAGAGGGCACAGGGATGTGCAGCAGCTGCAAGGCCCTGACAGAGCCAACCTGTGCAGCCCTTTGGCCATGGCTGCTGGCCCTGGGCCTGAGGCCACGAGGGGACAAGTGACCCTTGCAGCCCTGGGGCCTCATGGCCTCCTTGTCCCTGCTCAGCAGCCTGGCAGGGGCCGCCCCATGGTCCTGCCCTTGGCATGGCACATCCCCACATGGCAGTGCCCATCCCGGGAAGAGCCCTGAGCAAGGAGGGAGGGACAGGATCTGCCTTGCCAGGGGCTGGGGCTCAGCCTTGGCCCTTTGCATTCCTGAAACACATCCAGGTTTGCTCAGCGCCAGAGACACCTTTGCCTTGTTTGTCCCCACCTGTCATCAGTGCCTCCAGTTCTCTGCTCTGCCTGGGGCCTGGGGACACTTTCTCAGTCGTGTCCCTCAGTGGGACCCATTAAAACTTCAAGAAACTTTGGACTTTAAATTTGAGTTCTTGAGAAGTTTTTTGAAGACACTCTCAGGGACTGAGTCTGATGTAAACAACACCAAAGCCCTGAGAGGGCCATTAAAGTTTTCCTAGTGCAGTTATGGAGAAAGATTTCAAAGAGCTTGTAAGAAATACACTGTCCTCTTTCAAAGGGTGTATTTTATTACATTTCTCTTTAGAGCAGAGGCAATTGCAGCATTCTGTGATTGATACTGACCCAGGCTCTCCCCTCAGGAGCTCTGGCCTGCTCAGAGCAGCTGTGCCTTGAGCTCTGGCCCAGTGTGGACAGCCTTGCTCCACATTGCCCAAGCCCATCCTGTCTGTCCTCGCTCACCTGGGACCTGCTGTGCTTGCAGAGCTGGCTGCACCCAGCCTAAGAGGGGCTTTCCCTTTGTCTATTTTTGAAGCAATCTAAAACTCCCGAGTTTCCCCAGGAAAACAGACACACTCCTCAGCTGTGTGCCAGCCCAAGGTGCCACCAAAACCACTGCAGACCTGCCCTGGGCCAGCTGTGAGGGTGGATCATCAGCCCAAGCTGCACTGGGCCACTGCAAGGGGCCGTGGCCATGGACACTGCACTGACCCCACTGCTGGGTTTGGCTGCCACGGCAACCCTGAGACATTAAACTGTCCTTGGAAACACTGGGGAGGACTGGGACATACTGGGGGACACTGGGAACGCTGTGAGAGGCACTGGGACATACTGGGAGTGACCCTGGGAAGGACTGGGACAGCCTGGGAACACGAGGAATGCTGAGGGGAATCTGGGTGGACTGGGATGGACTGTGGGGGTACACACTGAAACATGCTGGGACATACTGGGAGTGATACTGGGGGATACTGGGACAAACAGGGGACACTGGGAACCCTCTGGGGAAGACTGGGGGACACTGGAGCTGACTATGGACGGCACTGGGGGAAACTGGGAGGGACTGGGAATGAACTCAGGTGTACTGGGAGGGACTGGGGTGTACTGGGAGGGACTGGAGGAGCACTGGGGTTGGACTGGGCTGTACTGGGAGGGACTGGAGGAGCACTGGGGTTGTACTGGGCTGTACTGGGGATGCACTGGGCTGGACTGGAGGGGTTGGATGGGCTGTTCCCGCCTCCCATTTGCCGGGGCTCCCGCCCATCACCGCCCTCAGCCAATCAGCGACAAGGATTGTGGCCTTAGGGCGGTGCCTGGCGTCGGCGCCATACTTCCGCTATTGCCTACAACTCCCATCATGCGCCGCGGCCCGATTCAGCCCCATTGGAGCCGGGACTACAACGCCCGTCATGCCCCGCGCTCCACAGAACCCCCTCGGTACCCGCCCCCATCTGTCCCGTAAGTGTCCCCCAGACCCTCCAGGATCCCAAGTGCCCCTCAGCGCCCATTCGGGACCCCCCAAAGGCGCCCCCGGATCCCCGGAGTGCTCCCGACCCCACGGATGCCCGGCACAGCCACTGCTGGGAATTCATCTCCTCTCATCCCCCGCGGCCCCAGAGCCCCTCAGAACACAGTCACGTCCCTAAACCGCCTGCCGTACCCCGCGCCCTAAGGAGCCCGGGTAGAGCTCCCCGAGCTCCCCCCAAGTTCTCCCGAACCGTTTACGTTCGCCCCGAGGGCCTCAAGTCGCGGCTCGGACGCAAAAGTGTCCCCCAAGGGCCTTCCCGGGGCCCCAAACGCCGCGTCCCAGCCACTGCCGGGACTACAGCTCCCATCATGCTCCGCGGCGCACGTCCCGCACTACTGCAGCCGTGACTTCATCTCCCGTCATGCCCCGCGCCCCATCGCAGCTGCGCCTAGAACTCCCGTGATGCTCCGCGGCCCCGTTCAACCGTATTCTACCCGCGCCTACAACTCCCATCACCCCCCGCGCCCCGGAGAGCCCCGCTGGAGCCCCCCAAGTGCCCGCCCGGGCCCCGCGGGGCCCCAAATTCCCCTCCCTGACCTCCAAGGGCCCCCCTGGACCCCCAAGTGCTCCCCCGGACCCCGAGCTGTCCCTCAGAACCCCTAAGTGCCCCTCCAAGTGCCCACCCGGCTCCCCCAAGTGTCCTCCAGACCCTCAAGTTCTCTCTGAATTCCCTCCCCAGGCACAGAACTGCCCCAAATGTGCCCCAGAAATGTCTCCAAGGATCCCAAAGTGGCCCCTCCTTAACCCTGTGTGAGAAAAAGATGATAAAAAAGACGACAAAATGACTGGAAATATTGCTAATTACCATAAACAGGAAGAAATAAATAGCCAATACATCTTAATTCATTAATGAAGGGAATTGTGTTACAGAGATACAAAGAACATTCGTTTTTCTGGCTACTAAAAATGTATAGATTTTTAATGTTAATATTAAAATTAGGTAAGAAAAACCAATACTATTATTATAAATAAATTTTATATATATAGAAATAATTAAATATGTTAAAAATGGATATTATATGGCTCTATGCAGATCGTTACTATATGTATTATGTTACATTGATTAGTTGTGCTGTATTAACATTTTAATAGTACAGTAAATGTAGTTTTGTAGTTAAAATGAAGCTTTAGTAGTTAAAACAGAAACTCTGTATGTGGGGGTTTTTTAAAGGAATGAGACACTGGCTTCGAGCTAACAGTCACAGAACACCTAAATCTGCCAGAGAAGAGGAATTTATGGTTTTCTCATCAGAAGAAGCTGATTTCTTCAGGCTTTGCTCAGACTCAAAGATGCCGTGGGGATTAAAGGAAGCAGTTGAAAAATACCAGAGTTGCTTGTTTTAAATAGAATGGATGCATAACCATGAAGTATGTATGAATATGCAACAGTGTATGGTTTTTAAGGTTATTCCTTTGTTCACAAAAATTCTTATCGGGCTTAAGTGCCCAAGAGCATCTGGACGTCCGTAAGTCTTTGCTTTTTATTGCCTTGTAATTGTCCTAACTCTAAATTTTTATTGCTCTAATTGTATTACTATTTTTATAACCATTTCATTATTATTAAACTTTTTAAATTTTAAAAACCAAGTGATTGGTGTTTTTCACATTTGTTAACATAAAATAATGTGTTACAGAATAGAAATAAGAGAATAAATCACGTGAGCATTTTTGGGTATTTTGGCGTGTCAGTCCCAGGTGGGCGGTGTCAGACATGGTGACGCTGGAGGTGAGGAGCAGGTTGTCCAAACAGGGTCAGCCCAAAAGGGGCTCATTCTTCTCCATTCTGTTAGAAATGAGAAGCTTGACTCAGCCAATACATCAAGCAGCAATTAAATTTATTAATTAATATGGTAACGCATGAGCAGAGACAGCGCTGGGTGCAGTGGTGGGGGTTTTCCCCTCCAACTGCACACCGGTTGTTGGGCTTGCTGGTGTTTATTGATCATATTCATGCATATTCATCAGCTTTCCCCAGCAGCTTCTATTTCCCATTTTGACGTGAGCTTTCAGCAGTTTCTATTTCTACCTTTTGATGTCACAATTCTATACTTTAGGATCGTAAATCTGTGATGGTGATGTCTGGTTCCTTTCCAATTTCTGTACTCTGTTGTGATCTATTCCAGGTTTCAATATCCCAGGATGTGTGTCCCACGTGGTGGGGTCCATCTTCCTGAGGTGGGGTCCAGCTTCTATTTTCTAGGATCATTAATCTATGGTAGTGATGTCCAGCTTCCCCTTTTGAAATCATTAATCAGCAACCTTGATGTCCATCTTCCTTTTCCAGGAGCTTGGGATAGGGTCACTTCCCTTTCTGTTTAAATCCTTTATATATTCCAAAGCTACAGTTTAAAATCCTTAATACTAAGCAACATTCCAAAGTTGTAATTCAAAGGTTCTTATTGCAAAACAGCTTAAGACTTAATTACAAGTAAAAAGTTCTTCTCAAAAGCAGCATTCTAAGTTAGAATTCAAATACTCTTATTACAAAACAGTTTAAGACTTGTAATTGTTATTTGCAGATAAAAGATTGGTTCAAAAGCCTTCTTCCATGCTTTCCTGGGTTGTGTATTAGAACTCATCTTTATAACTGTCCCATGGCCGTGTTCCATACATTTCATAACCACAACTGCACAGGCTGCCTTTATTTACCTGACACAAAACACAACTTTGTATTTCACACTCCTGCACAGAACTCCAAACCGACTCCAGTCACTGCACAAGCCCTGGAGCCTTGAAGACCATGGAAGGAAGACAAAGAGCTCCTGAGGGCTTTCTGTATTTTCATCAGCCCACGGTGGATTTGGGGCTGGGTCCAGGACCCTCAGGCACTGGGAGAAGGATGAAGAAGCTGCTCAAGGAGGCAGAAGCAAAACTCCAAGTCCCTGGGAGCATCCCTGGGCCCCAGCGAGGGCAGGGAGTGCCAGAGGCTCCCCAGGGAGTGCAGAGAGCAGATCCTTGAGGCCAGGATTGCAGGGAGCCCAAGGCTCTGAGCAGGGAACTGCGATGCTGAGCAAGGCCTGGCTTGGCTGCAGGAAGCAGAAAGGCCAAGCCCTGAGCCCAGCCTGGCACAGCAGGGCCTGTGCCTCACGGCTGGCTCGGGGCTGTTTGTGGGGCAGGGGGATGTGAGGGGCAGCAAGGACAAATGTCACAAACCTGTGTGACACTCCAGATCCTCATGGAGCCAAGGGGCCGGTGTGACACTGTGGGGCCTCATGGAAACAAGAGGCCATTGTGAGCCTGCAGGGCTGTAACACCCCAGAACACTGAAATGCTGGGGGTCACCAAAGGTTCCTTCATTCGAGTTTGTTGTACAGGAGAAACACCAACCAGATATTCTCACCATGGCCAGATGCAAGGAATATTCTTGGTAGGAAGGGACCCAGCTCTTTAGTGAATGGCCCACACAGGGATTGAACCCACAACCTCGGTGATACCAGCACCATGCTCTAACCAATGGAGCTAAGAGATCAAAATAACACAAAATTTTACTGACAAAATATAGACAATCAAGGAAATTGAGCAAACGGTTTCATACAACATCCACTTCAGCATAAAACTCTTACCATAGCATTACTTTGTTAACTTAGCCCACTTTACCTAAAATCCTTTAACCCTTAAGATGCTAAGTTACCCAAAAATATTCCAGGTAAGCAGGATTAGAAGAAGAAATAGAGAACAACAGAAAGACAGAAGATCTGTAGAAAGACACACACATAGACACCAACTGCTCGGGTTCCAGTGGTGTCACTAACAGAGGAACCCCAGGAGAAGGCAGGATCCAGACCATGGGCTGGCCTCGTGCTCCGGCTTTTAAACCCCTGGGCCTTCATGGGCCCGCCCCTGGGGTGGGACTGCCAGTTGCTTGCCCAATCAGAGTCAGGTTAGGCGCAGCTGCTGGTGTGTGATTGACTGACAGCTGGGCCAATCAGAGCTGGGTTAACACCGCCCCTTCCATGTGATTGACAGCTGTGCCAGGCCAGGGCTGGGGGCGGGGCTCTGTCCCACCACAAACCAAGGCCTGACCCGCTCCTGGCCCCACACGGGCATTCCGAGCATCCCAACGTGTCTGGGGACATCGATCTCATCCAGCCTCTGACAGTGACCACGGTGACACTACAGAACCTTATGGAGCCATGGGTCAGTTGTGACACTGTGCTGCCCCATGGAATCAAGGAGACCATTGTGAACACGGGGGCCCCAAGGAACCAAGGGTCCATGGTGACCTTGTGGAGCCTGCAGTGTCACAGAGGAGCCGTTGTGACACTGCGAGGGCACACGGAGCTGAGGAGCCATTGTGACACATCAGGGCTTTGTGGAACCATGAAGCCACTGTGACATTGCAAGGCCCCATGGAAGCACAGGGCCATTGTGACACTGCAGAAGCAAGGGGAACATTGTGACACTCCAGGGCCTCATGGAACCAAGGGGACCATTGTGACACTGTGGGGTCACACGAAACCAAGGGAACATGGAACAGGTGTGGCTGGCTGGGCCTCCTGGGGACCACCTGACAGGTCCAGCTGACCTTGGCATGTCAATGGCTGCTTCTCACCTGCCCTGAAGCACTGGGGCCCTGTGCTTTCCTTCCTATGGGAGAGAACTGTCCTTCTCCTCCAGGGACCCAGGGCCAAAACTGGGATTCCTCCTCCAAATTTCCTTATATGCAAGGATTGTTTTCAGATGAAATCTGCCAGGAGAAACAGGTCTGGCCACCCAGGGGCCACCTCTCATCTGCCTTTGAAACACGGGGACCATGTGCTTTTCTTTCTTATGGGAAAAAAACATCCCTCTCAACCAGGCACCCATGGCCAAAATTGGGGATCTGCCTCCAGAATTCCCTATATCCAAGGATAGCTCCCAGAAAAAAGCTGCCAGGGGGGACAAGTCTGGCTGGCCTTGGCTTCCTGAGGGCTGGCACTCATCTGCCTCTGAAACACTGGGGCTCTGTGCTTTCCTTCCTAATGAAAAGAACTCACCTTCCTGTCCAGGCGCCACGGCCAAAATTGAGATTCCACTTCCAAAATGCCCTGTGTCCAAGGACAGCCCCTAGAGGAAAGGTGCCAGGACAGACAAGTCTGGCTGGCTTGGCCTAAGGGTGGCCACCTTTCATCTTCTTCCAGAACACTTGGATTTTGTGCTTTTCTTTCCTATAGGAAAAAAACATCCATCCTGACCAGGCGCCCATGGCCAAAACTGGGATTCCACCTCCAAAACTCTGTACATCCAAGGATTGCTCCCCAGTGAAAGCAGCCAGGACTTAAAGGTTTGGCTGCCCTTGGCCTCTTGGGAACTGCCTCTCACCTGCCTCAAAACACTGGGGCTCGATGCTTTCCTTCCTATGGAAAAGAGCCGTCCTTCTTCTCAAGGTGTCCATGGTCGAAATTGAGATTCCTCCTCCAAATTCCATATATCCAAGGATCCCTTCGTGACAAAAGATGCCAGGACAAACAGGTCTGGCTGGCTTGGCCTCCCAGGAGCCACCTCTCTCCTCTTCTGCCTTTGAAACACTTGGGCTCTGTGCTTTCCTTCCTATGGAAAAGAACCATGTGGGGCCTGATGGAACCATGGAGGCCATTCTGACCCTTCAGGACCTCGTGTCACCAAGGGGGGCATTGTGACACCTCAGGGCCTCATGGAAGCAAGGGACCATTGGGACACTGTGGGGCCCCATGGAACCAAGGGAACATGGAACAGGTCTGGCTGGCGTGGCCTCCCAGGGGCCACCTGACAGGTCCGGCTGATGTTGGAATTCCAAGGGCTGCCTCTCATTAGCTCCTGGAGCACTGGGGCTCCATGCTTTCCTTGCTAAGGAAAAGAACTGTCCCTCTTTTCAGTTGCCCATTGCTAAAATTGGTAAGCTCCTTAAAAAAATTCCTCTATGCAAAGGTATCTCTCAGAAAAAAACCTGCAAACTCTGGCTGGCCTTGGCCTCCAGTGGTCACCTCTCATCTGCCCCTGAAACAGAGGGGCTCTGTTCCTTCCTTCCTATGGATAAAAAACAGCCTTCTTGCCAAAGACCATGGCAAAATTTAGAATTTGGCCTCCCAAATTGTATATATTCAAGGATTGCTCCCAGACAAATTGGCCAGGACAGACAGGTCAGGCTGGCTCTATGCTCTGGTTATTTTCTTAGACTATAAGCTGAATGTTTTCACTTGAATACCCCCTGGAGAGGGCCCAGAGATCTCCCAAGTTGGGATTTTGAGGCCTTGGGCACATGACCACTACATATGGACAAAGGAGCTCTGTGCTCTGTGCTGTTGGGGTGGTTTTGCATCAAGGAAGTGATGTCCTGAGAGAAGCTGCTAGCAGTTTCCTCGGTGTCTGACAAAAAACCAATCAGTAATTAGCTTTGAGAGCTGACAATCTGTTAAACCACTAAGGAAACTGCACACGCCTCTGTGAAGACACAAGTTAAAGATGGAGAAGCCTGGCTGGGTCTGTTTCCCTTCTGGCCAGCAAAGAGGTGACCAGGCCGGCCCAGCCCCGTCTCAGCCAGGCCAGGCCGGGCGGCTCCTGCCGTGGGGCCGGGCCCCTTCCCAGGGAGCCGCCAGGCCCCATCGGCTGCCGGGCAGGGCAGGGGAGGCCGCGGGGCCGAGGCCGGGCCGGGCCGTGGCTGCGGTTGCTGACATCTGGCCGCTACCGAGCCCTGCCCCGCCGCCAGCCCGGGCCCAGCCAGGATCCGCCGGGCCCCAGGAGCAGCCCCGGGCCGGGCCGGCTCGGCCAAGGTTCTGCCGCCCTTGGGGTTCACCCGCAACCAGCGGGCAGGGGGAGGAGAAGCCATGGGCCCCGGCCGTGCTGCTGCTGTGCTCTGGCCTGGCTGCTGAGATCCTGGCCCTGCCCCAGCGCGGCCCAGCCTGACACAGCCCCAGCGCAGCCGCTGCAGAAACCTCCATGGTAAAACAGCTCCGGCCGCAAGTACCGAGCCCGGCCGGGGTCACGGAACCATCTGCAGGCCCCGGCTGAGATATTGACTCTTCCAGTGCTTCCATCCTCCCTCGAGTGAGAGAAAAGGACAAAGTGCAGGCACACAGAGGAGCAACATGAAGACACCGAGGTCAGTGAAGAGGAAGTTGAGGCCCAGGTGGGAGGGATGAGGAGATGCCTTGATCTTGGGGCTGAAATCCTCTGGTAAAGCAATGGAGAAGGATGTAATTGATACATCAGACTCTCTTTTTCCCTATAACTCTTTGAAAATAACTGGGAAATGACTTGTTCAGCAAAGGCCTCCATGCTAATGTAAGGAAATGTTGCAGTAGCTGTGATCCCATGAGAAGTTTGAACAATGAAAGACAGCAGAGTGATGAGAACCTATGCCCCCAGGGAGAGAAGAAGAAGACCTCTGTTCCCAGAGATGAAGAAGATTTCAGAAATAGATGAAGAGAACCTTTGCTCTTAAACAGCTCATCTCTAAACTAATACCTCATAAGTTGACAATGCCCATAAACACAGCTGTGGGAAAGGCTGTGAAAAATGGGAGGGACTTCATGTTTCCAGATTTTTCCAGGAAGCTTCTATTCGTGGAACTGAAAAGCCATGAGACAACTGTTTTCTTGTGGAGAAGTCTCCATAACATTAACAAGAGGAACTTCTCTCCCTAAGTGAAGAAAGACTATTCTAGAGGTGGAAAACTGACTGAAATTTTATGTTTTTTCTCTCTTCATTGTCAGGTTCTATGGAGAGAGGAAGTGTTCTGAAAGTTTTCCTCTGATTCTTATTAGTCTTTATTTTAGTGACTATTAATAAACTTTTCTTTATACCTTTTAAAGTTTTGAGCCCACTTTGCCTTTCTCCTAATCCTATCTCAGAGCAGGAAATGAGTAAGTGTATTCTAGTGAGTGCTCTGGTAATTAGCCAACACTGAACCCACCACACTAATTGATGCATTAGCTGAGAAAACTAAAATTGGTGAACCAAAACCACTACAGAAACTTCCTGCTGAACTGCCCCAGACAAGAGGGAAATCAAGGCAGAGCCATAGTTTGTTAGGACTTGCTTGATCCTCATGAGCCCCGTGGTGCATTTGGAGCTGAGCCCTGGAACCTCAGGGCCTGAGAGGAGATTGCACAAACCTTTCCAGGAGTCAAAGTCAGAAGAAAACCCCAAAGTGTCTCAAAGCATAAATGGGTCCCACTGAGGTCCATCCCCAACACAGGCTCCTCATGGACTCCTTGGAGGAGAGAACTGGAGGCCAGGATTGCACAAAAACCTCTTGGAGACTCAAAATAGCACAAAAACCTCTCAGTGTGGAAAGGAAAATCCAAAGTACCTTAAACTCCTTGAGTATCTCAAAGCATTAATGAGCCCCACTGAGCCTCAGCACAAAGCTCTCAAGGGACTTCTTAAAAGCAGATAATTGGGGCCATGATTGCACAAAGCTCTCAGAGACTCCAAGGCAAAAGCCAAAGCCAAAGTGCTTTGAAAAACCTGCAGTCCCTGGGAGCAGGAAGGAGCCCCCAGGGCCATTCCTGAGCAAGGCTCCCCAGGGACTCCTTCCAGCAGATCCCTGAGGCCACTGGGATGTGGGCTAGGGGGGGATGCTGAGGGCAGGACAAGGGGCTGACAGTGCCCAGCCTGGCTGGGGCTGTGCCAGGAGGCACCAGTGCCTCAGGACAAGGTGTCTCCTGACAGCCCTTGGTGGCACAGAGCCTGCTGTGCCCCAGGGCACCAAGACTTGGCTTCTCTTTGTCCCCACCTGTCATCAGTGCCTCCAGTTCTCTGCTCTGCCTGGGGCCTGGGGACACTTTCTCAGTCGTGTCCCTCAGTGGGACCCATTAAAAGTCAAAGAAACTTTGGAGTTGGATTCTGACTTGGAGTTCTGGAGAGGTTTCTGCAGCTCCCTCTCAGGGCCTGATGTTCAGGGCCTGAGCACAAAGCCCCAGAGGGTCATTAAAGTCCTTGTGCTGTGTCTGTGCTGCTGAGCTGGGAGGGGCTCCTGGCACAGAGGGTGATCCTGGTAACCAAGGAGAGCTTCAAAAGCACATTTCTCTGGATGAGCAGCTCTTCTCCCAGCCCAGCAGGGCTGGGGCACTGCCTGCAGCCAGCCCGGGCACAGCACAGAGGCACAGAGAGCTTCCATCAGTCAGGGCTGGGAAGGTGCTGAGAAGTGCCTGGGGCAGAATCACTGGCAGCCCTTGGCACAGGAACCTCTGGCTGCAGGACAATGCAGCTGCAGCTCCTGGAGTGATCTCCTACAGCTGGAACATCCCAATGCCCACAGACCCTGTGAGTACATTCTCTGATCATCTCTTGTGCAGAGCAGCCAGGGGTGCCCAGGGCTGTCCTGCAGAGCAGGGTCCTGCAGCCCAGGGCGCTGTGCTGGGCCAGAGACTCTGCTGCCTGCCAGGGACAGCTCTCAGCCAGCCCGGGGAGCTGCTCCCAGCGCTGGAGAGAAGCTGTGGGGGGAAGGAGCCACCCGGAGCAGGGCAGGTGCTGCTGCTGAGAGCTGCTGGCTGGGGCAGGGCTGCTCCCTGTTCCAGAGCAGCCTGGGCACAGCTCCAGAGGACACTTCCCAAAGAAGGTAAACCTGGGATTGCTGTAAAGATCAGGAGCTTTCCTGAGAGTGTTTTCAATTTCCTGCTTGGGTGGGAAAGCTGGGGTGATGACAAAATGATTTTTGCTTTTATACATTTTTCATATATTCCTATCTCTGTAAATTACTATTATATACTTATAAAAATATAACCCTTATATTGTAAATGTAGGTAAACTTAATGGGAAGAAATGATGATGTCTAACATCAGTTTAGAAAGCTGAATGATTTCTTTATTATAACTGTGCTATAATACATTAATATACTATATAAAAGAAGATACTAAGACTACATACTTACTTTCTTTAACTACTATATCTAACTAGTAATAACCTGTGATCCTGTTCTTGAGAGTCTAGACACAGGTGGATTGGATTGGCCATCAGGCTCATGGAATCCTCACTAGAATCTAATCAAGCAATCACCCCAGGTAAACAATTCTCTAAACACATTCTACATACGAAAAACAAGGAGTAGAAATAGAAATTGTTTTCTCTTTCTCTCTGTGCACCTCTATGAAAAATCCTGAGAGTGGGAGAAATGTGCTACCACACCCTTTCCTAACTCTTAATTAACTCTATTTAACTACTATTATAAAATTAATATAATTATAATACAAATTAACTCTAGTACATTTCCTAACCTTTCTCTTAGATTTTAGAACAATAAGCTGACTGTCTAAATACATTCCTGAAACACTGTATAGTCTTATTATCAGGAAGAGGACCTACAAGAAGAACATTTTGGTTTTTGACCAGAATGTGAGCAGTCACAACAAAAAGTGAAGGCAAAGAAGCCCTTGGACCTACTCCAATGGGTTGAGCCAGGGGTGTGTAACTGGGGCAAATGAATCTCCTCTTGGATGTTCCT
The DNA here is from genome assembly GCF_031753505.1 of Anomalospiza imberbis. Taxonomy (NCBI): domain Eukaryota; kingdom Metazoa; phylum Chordata; class Aves; order Passeriformes; family Viduidae; genus Anomalospiza; species Anomalospiza imberbis. The sequence goes on along the minus strand of NW_027100521.1, from coordinate 275,279 downwards.
GTTAAATAGCCTAATTAATTAACCTTAATAAATTGTTGAAATCAGGGGCCAGGTTTGCCCCATCCCCACTGGGACACCTGGAAGCTTCCAATAAAGGTCTGGTTTTTACTTTACTGGTCTAACACTATTACAAGGATGTTTTTTCTCTTTTGACTATAAACAACAGGGGGATGAAAGAAGCAGAACAGGAATTGTAATCCCAGAATGACAGAACATTCTGAGTTGAAAGGGACCCAAAGTATCATCAAAGGAAGGTTTGAACATTTACAGAGACTCCAGAACTGTGACTTTGAGTGGTCAGTCTCTCTGCTGGCAGCCTCCCAAAGGGCCTTCAGCCACTCCTCAGCCCTGGACAGCAGCAGCATCACCTTTGCAGGGCCCAGCAGGGCTCTCCTGAGCTGTCCTCGCCCAGCTGCACACAGACCCTGCCCCAGCCAGGGCCCTGCACACAGGCAGGTTTCTGTAGGGCCGGGCCGAGGGCACACAGGGTGGGATGGGCTCTGTGAGCGCTGGCAGGGACAAGGCACCTCTCAGGAGGGAATGTCCAGGCCCAGGGAGATGCTCAGGGAAGCAGAGGGGGCTGAACAGAGCAGTGCTGGGGCAGGAGGGCACTGTTGGTGTGTGGGAGGTGCCGGGCACAGCTGGGCACGGGAACATTGTCCTGAGTGCCCGGCTGTCTCTGCCCTGCCCTCTCAGGCACAGCACCACAACATCTTCTCCTGTTTCTGCACTCCCCTGATATTGTCAGTGTTATCTGGTGCTCTCAGGGAGGCTCTGGCATTTGCAGCAGCTGAGTCAGGCACTGCCCTTGGCATTCCTGCCAGGCAGGGCTGTCCATGGGAATGGGGTGTCCAAGCTTCCCTGGGACCTGTGGGGCTGTGGGCAAAGCAGTCCATGGGAAAGGGGAATGAGCTGAGCCCCTCCCTGAGATCCCATCATGGGCACAGCCGGGGATCTCCTTGCTGTGCCCTTCCCAGCTCTGAGCTGCCCTCCTGGGTGCAGAGCTGTGCCAGAGGCTCTGGGAGTTCCCTGAATGTCCCACGGGGAAGTGCAGAGATGCCACAGCTGAGGAAATGCTGCTGGGTCGGCCAAGGGAGCCGTGAGTGTCCTTGGCACAAGGGGGTGCTGAGAGCTTGCGCAGAGACCTTTGGAGAGGGTGAGACATCCAGGGATCCCTCTGCTCTGGGCAGGGTCTGGTTTATCCCAGGGTGACCCAGGAATGTGACTGTGCTCTGATTGCAGCCAAAGGTACAAAGTCAGGGCAGTTGGGAACAAGCCCATCCAGCCCCTCACCTGCCCTCAGCCACAGGGAATCCTTTGCCTCTCACATTCCTCAGTGGCAAACTCTGAGTGCAGCAGGAATGCTGGGGATTTCTGACCTCAGAGAGCCAGGAATTATGTGTGGGTAGGAAAACAATTCCTAAACAAGCTACTGCCAGCCTCTCCTGACTTGTCACTGTCCTTTCTCCATGAACAGGTCCCCACGTGCAGCCACAGCCAATGTCCAACAGCAGCTCCATCAGCCACTTCCTCCTGCTGGCACTGGCAGACACGCGGCAGCTGCAGCTCCTGCACTTCTGCCTCTTCCTGGGCATCTCCCTGGCTGCCCTCCTGGGCAACGGCCTCATCATCAGCGCCGTAGCCTGCAGCCACCACCTGCACACGCCCATGTTCTTCTTCCTGCTCAACCTGGCCCTCAGCGACCTGGGCTCCATCTGCACCACTGTGCCCAAAGCCATGCACAATTCCCTCTGGAACACCAGCACCATCTCCTACACAGGATGTGCTGCACAGGTTTTTCTGCTTTTCTTCTTCCTTGGAACAGAGCTTTCCCTCCTGACCATCATGTGCTACGACCACTACGTGTCCATCTGCAAACCCCTGCACTACGGGACCCTCCTGGGCAGCAGAGCTTGTGCCCACATGGCAGCAGCTGCCTGGGCCAGTGCCTTTCTCTATTCACTGCTGCACACGGCCAATACATTTTCCCTGCCCCTGTGCCATGGCAATGCCCTGGGCCAGTTCTTCTGTGAAATCCCACAGATCCTCAAGCTCTCCTGCTCCAAATCCTACCTCAGGAAACTTGGAGTTTCTGTTGTCACTACATCCTTAGCATTTGGTTGTTTTGTGTTCATTGTTTTCTCCTATGTGCAGATCTTCAGGGCTGTGCTGAGGATCCCCTCTGAGCATGGACGGCACAAAGCCTTTTCCACCTGCCTCCCTCACCTGGCCGTGGTCTCTCTGTTCCTCAGCACTGGCATACTTGCTCACTTGAAGCCCTCTTCTATCTCCTTCCCATCCCTGGATCTGGCCCTGTCAGTTCTGTACTCGGTGGTGCCTCCAGCCCTGAACCCCCTCATCTACAGCCTGAGGAACCAGGAGCTCAAGGCTGCAGTGTGGACACTGATGACTGGACGTTTTTCAGGAACATTAAAGAACTGGCCGATTTCTGCAAATCACTTGAAATAAAAGTCATCTTTTATAGTTCTTGTTGTTTGGTTGTGGGATTTTTTACTTTGTTTTATTTTTTTAAATATTGTCCACAAGGAAATGTCATTGTTTGTGCCATTCCTCATTTTGTTTCTCTCCACCTTCCCTGTGGCTACAGACTGTGTCAATGAGGGGCTGCGTTCTCGGTGGCTTTAAAGGAACTCAAGGATGTCCCAGCAGAGTTTTCGGCAGAGATGCCCTTTTGTTGCCTTCTCTGGAGCTGCAGCAGCAATGTCTGTGTGCAGAGCTGGGGCAGATCAGTGCTGGCACAGCAGCTGTGCCCAGCAGCAGCAGCACTTGGTGTTGCCAGTGCTGCTCCCGTGGCCCTGCCCCGCTGCCCTGGTGGCCCTGGTGTTGCTGCAGGGCCTGAGTGCTCTCGGGGCCGGGCACAGTCCTGGGGGTGGCAGTGCCGGGGCTGCAGCAGGGACAGCCCATGGGCACTGCTGGGGCAGCGCTGACGCCTCAGGCCAGGGCCTGGGGGCTCCAGGCTCCTTGCCCAGGCTCTCTCAAGAACACGGCCAGGCCAATGCTCAGCACAGAAAACCCCCGTGAGCAGCCCCAGGCTGGCCGTGGGCAGGCTGGGGGCAAACAGCATGGCTGGTGCTCTGCAAGGGCCCTGGGGGAGACGGGAAGGAGCAGCAGAGCTGGGGCTGATCCCTCCCCAGTGCGCTGGACAGCCCAGGGCAGCGTCCCAGAGCGTCCTGATGGAGCTGCCAACAACATCCCCCCTCTGCAGCCCTGGCCTCTCCCCCAGCTCACACAGGTGCCGCATCCTTGCAGGCACAGCCACGGCAGCACTGGCTCAGGAGCCCCTGTTTGCATTGCACACAGCAGGCGGGAGCACCCCCATGCTGCTGCTGTGGGGACATGAACCTGAGGGAGCACAAATGCCATCAGCCCCTGGGGCCAGGAAGGGCTGGGGAACGCCAGGGAAACCACTCAGCTTTGTCCTGGCCTCTGCAGTCAGCCACAAAGTTTGGGAACATCCCTCTGGGAGCAGGATCATCCCACAAGTGCTGCAGGAATTGTCTGCAGGCTCCTGCAGTGCCTCGTGCTGCTCCCTTGCCAGAGGCAGCCCAGGCCAGGGGGGCACATCTGGGCTGCTGTGTCTGGCTGTGGGGCTGCCTGTTCTGGGCAGTGAGGAGGGGCTGCAGAGGCTCTGCAGGACTGACAGGATGGGCTTTGGGGCTGTGAGGAGGAGCCGAGGGACCTGGGCTGCTGGAGCTTCTGAGGAGGAGGCCCAGGGCTCCTCCTGCAACTGCTCCAAGGGTGGTTTCAGAGAATCACAGAATCAGCAAGGCTGGAAAAGACCTTGGAGATCATCCAGTCCAACCTGTGCCCTGACACCGCCTTGTGTCCCCTGAGCCTCCTCTTCTCCAGGATCAACAACCCCAGCTCCCTCAGCCGCTCCTCACAGGACTTGTGTTTCAGACCCCTCACCAGCCTTGTTGCTCTTCTCTGGACACGCTCCAGCCCCTCCATGTCCTTCCTAAATTGGGGTACCCAGAACAGGACACAGCACTCGAGATGCTGCCCAACTAATGCTGAGCACAGGGGAAGAATCACTGCCCTGGTCCTGCTGGCCACACCATTCCTGATCCAGGCCAGGAGCCATTGGCCTTCTTGGCCACCTGGGCACACGGCTGGCTCATGTCCAGCCTGCTGTCCATCAGTCCCTGCAGGTCCCTTTCTGCCTGGGCACTGTCCAGCCACTCTGTCCCCAGCCTGTAGTGCTACAGGGGTTGTTGTGGCCAAGGGGCAGGACCCGGCACTTGGACATGTAAAACCTCACCTTGTTGGATTTGGTTCCTGGATCCAGCCTGTCCAGGTCCCTCTGCAGAGCCCTCCTGCCTTCCAGCAGATCAACACCCCCAGACAACTTGGTGTCACCACGGTTCCATAAGGCCCCAGAGTATCCCAATGGTCTCCATGATTCCATGAGGCCTCCCAGTGTCACAATGTCCCTCTGGTGGCACCAGGTTCCTTGGATCCTTGGGCCCTGCAGTGTCACAATGGCACCGTGGTGCCCCAGGGCCCTGCAGTGTCACAATGGATCCTTGGTTCCATGAGGTCTGGCAGGGCAGCAATGCTCTCCTTGGTTCCTGCTGTCTCCCACACCTCCCACTGTCAGGCTATAGAAGGACACCTGGCCAATGAAGGGGAGTGGGAGTGGGTGCCTACTCGAGGAGGTAATAATAAAATCCCTCCCAACCCCCTCTCCCAAGCCAGGTGCCACTTCAGATTCGGTATGATCCCCTGGATCTGGAGAGTCAGCCAGATGGTTTAGAAGAAAATTATCTGCCCAGTGAGCCTCCCAATTATGATTCATCTGTGAGACAGATCATCACCTCTAACATCAAAAAGGAAAGAAGGGTAATCGTGGCGGGTGAGTCCCTTCTGAGGGGAACAGAGGGCCCCATATGTCGACCAGAGCCACCCCACAGAGAGGTCTGCTGCCTCCCTGGGGCCCGAGTACGGGATATCACTGACACACTGCCTGGGCTGATTCAGCCCTCTGATTATTGCCCACTGATGGTACCCCAGGCTGGCAGTGATGAGATTGAGAAGAGGAGTGTCAGGGCAATTAAAAGGGACTTTAGTGCATTGGGTCAGGGGCACAGAAAGTCTTTTCCTCAGTCCCTCTGGAGTCTGAGAAAAATGGTGAATGCAATGGGAGAGCTCACATTATAAACGAGTGGCTCGAGGGTTGGTGTCATTGGTAAAATTTGGTATTCTTTAATCATGGGGCAACTTTTACAGAAGGGAAGGGGATGCAACTGGGTTGTCTGGAAGCAGGCACGTGGGTGGTAAGCCTGAGTTAGGGGTGAAATCAGCAGCCCAGCTGAGGTGCATGTACACCAATGCACACAGCATGGGTAACAAACCAGAAGAGCTGGAGGCCATGGTGCAGCAGCAGAGCTGTGATGTAATTGCCATCACAGAAACAGGGTGGGACGACTCACATGGCTGGAGCGCTGCACTGGACGGCTGCAAGCTCTTCAGGAGAGACAGGACAGGGAGAAGAGGTGGAGGGGTGGCCCTTTATGGTAGGGAGGCTTTTGACACCATAAGTATTGAAACTTAGGAAGATGGAGCTGAATTTCTACGGGTAAGACTTAGGGGGAAGGCCAACAAGGCTGACATCCTACTAGGAGTCTGCTATCATCCACCCAACCAGGAAGAAGAGGTGGACAACTCATTCTATAAGCAGCTAGAGAATGTTTCTGGATCATCAGCCCTTGTTCTTTAGGCAACTTCAACCTGCTGGACATCTGCTGGGAACTCAATACAGCTGAAAAGAGGCAGTCCAGGAAATTTTTAGAGTTTGTGGAGGACAATTTTTTGTCGTAGCTGGTGAGTGAGCCCACCAGGAAAGGGACTATGTTAGATCTGTTGTTTGTAAATAGAGATGGGCTGGTGGGAGATGTGGTGGTTGGAGGTCACTTGGGGCACAGTGATCATGAAATTATAGAATTCTCAATATTTTGGGAAGTCAGGAGGAACACTAATAAGACTTTTACATTTGACTTCGGAGGGCAGACTTTGGCCTACTTAGGAGACTTATTGAGAGAGTTCCTTGGGAAGCAGCCCTTAAAAACAAAGGAGTTCAGGAAAGGTGGGAAGCTTCTAAACAGAGTTCTTGAGGGCACAGGAACAGACTTTCCCTGTGTGCTGAAAGACGAGTCGACGAGACAAACCTCCAGTCTGGATGGGCAAGGAGGTTTTGAAGGAACTTAGGAATAAAAAGAGGATGTATCATCTTTGGAAGGAGGGTCAGGTCTCTCAGGAAGTATTTAAGGGGCTTGCTAGGGCATGAAGGGAAGAAATTAGGGAGACCAAAGCTCAGTTTGAACTTAAAATGACAGCTTCAGTTAAGGCTAATAAAAATGTTTTTACAAATATATCAATCATAAAAGGAAAGGGTAAGACCAACCATTGTTCTTTATTAGATGTGGAAGGGAATTTAATAACTTCAGATGAGGAGAAGGCAGAGGTGCTTAATGCCTTCTTTGTCCCAGTTTTTAATGAGAAGACAATTTGCCTTCAGGACAACTGTCCTCCTGGGCTGGTAGATGGTGTCAGGGAGCAGAGTGGACCACTGTTATCCAGGAGGAGGCAGTCGGAGACATGCTGAGCTGCTTGGATGTTCATAAATCCATGGGACCAGATGGGATCCACCCCAGGGTGATGAGGGAGCTGGCAGATGAGCTTGTCAAGCTGCTCTCCATCATTTACCAGCAGCCCTGGCTCACTGGTGAGGTCCCAGATGACTGGAAGCTGCCCAATGTGACACCCGTTCACAGCAAGGGTGGGAAGGAGGATCCTGGTAATCACAGGCCAGTCAGCCTGAGCTCAGTACCCGGTAAGGTCATGGATCAGTTCACACTGAGTGCCATCACACAGCACTTCCAGGATGGCCAGGGTGTCAGACCCAGCCAGCAGGGGTTTAGCAGGGCTAGGTCGTGTTTGACCAGCCTGGTCTCCTTCTATGACCAGGTGACCCTCCTGGTGGATGCAGGAAAGGCTGTGGATGTGTCTATTTGGACTCCAGCAAGGCCTTTGGCACTGTCTCCCACAGCACACTCCTGGAAAAGCTGCAGCCCACGGCTGGGACAGGAGCACTCTGTGCTGGGTTCAGAACTGGCTGGATGGCCGGCCCAGAGAGTGGTGGTGAGCGGTGCTGCATCCAGCTGGGGACAGTCACCAGTGCTGTCCCTCAGGGCTCTGTGCTGGGCCAGCTCTGTTCAATATTTTTATTGACCACATGGATGAGGGGATTGAGGGTTTCATTAGTAAATCTGCAGATGACACTGAGCTGGGAGCGTGTGTCCATCTTTTGGAAGGCAGGAGGGCTCTGCAGGAACACATGGAACAGCCGGATAGTTGGTAGAGTTCAGTAAGTTTAAATTTAATCAGTCCAAGTGCCCAGTCCTGCATTTTGGCCACAATAACCCCCTGCACAGCTCTAGGCTGGGGGCGGTGTGGCTGGACAGTGCCCAGGCAGAAAGGGACCTGGGGGCACTGGTCGACAGCAGGCTGGACATGAGCCAGCAGTGTGCCCAGGTGGCCAAGAAGGCCACTGGCTCCTGGCCTGGATCAGGAATGGTGTGGCCAGCAGGAGCAGGGAGGTCATTCTTCCCCTGTATGTGGTACTGGTGACTGGTGTAGCTGGCATTCCTCCCCTGCACTGGCACCGTTCCTTGAGTGTTTTGTCCAGTTCTGGCCTCCCCAATTTGAGAAGGACATGGATGGGCTGGAGCATGTCCAGAGAAGGGCAACAAGGCTGGTGAGGGTCTTGGAACACAAGTCCTGTGAGGAACAACTGAAGGAGTTGTGGTTGTTTCGCTTAGAGAAGACTCAGAGGTGACCTTATCACTCTCTACACTCCCTGAAAGGTGGTTGCAGTCAGGTGGGGGTCGGTCTCTTTCTCCTCACAACAACTGACAGAACTAGAGGACACAGTCTTAAGCTGTACCAAGGGGTATTTAGGTCGGATATTAGGAAAAAAGTTTTTTTATGGAAAGGGTGATAAATTCCTGGAACTGTCTGTCCAGGGAGGTGGTGGAGTCACCATCATGGGATGTGTTTAAAAAAAGACTGGATGTGGCACTCAGTGCCATGGTTTAGCTGAGGTGGCGTCGGGGCATGGGTTGGACTCGATGATCTTGAAGGTCTCTTCCAACCCAGCAATTCTGTGATTGTGTGATTGTGTGACATCACAGACCAGGTTGTGACATCATATAGTTGGCTGTGACATCCCTGGTTTATTATGTGACATCACAGAGCAGGCTGTGACATCACAGGATGCCTGTATGACATCACAGAGCAGAGCAAGCTGTGAGGTCAAAGAGTGTGCTGTGACATTATAGGGTGGCTGTGTTCCATCACTGAAGGTGTTGTGACACCACAGGGTGGGTCTGTGAGCCCACAGAGGTGCTGTGTGACATGTTAAGTGAGTTCTGCCATCACAGAGCAGGCTGTGACATCACAGAGCAGGCTGTGACATCATCGAGGAGGTTGTGATGTCACAAAGTCGGCTGTGACATTACAGGCTGGCAGTGTGACATCACAGAACGGGCTGTGAGGCCACAGAGAAGACTCTGCCATCATAGAAAAGGGCTCTGTGACATCACAGAGCAGCTGTGTGATGTCACAGAGAAGGCCTAGACAATACAGAGTGGGTTGTGACATCACAGAGCTGACTGAGAAATCACAGAGCAGGCTGTGACATCACAGCGAGGCTGCATAACATCACAAAGGTGGCTGTGACATCATAGAGCTGGCTGTGACATCACAGGGTGTCTGTGACATCACAGGCTGGGCTGTGACATCTCAGGGACGATTTTGTGACATCACAGAGCAGACTGGGACCTCAAAGAGCAGGCTGTGACATCACAGGACAGCTGTGTGACATCACAGGGGCTGTGTGACCTCCCCTTCTCTAAATCTTATTTTTCTCTATTTCTGTGTCTTCTTGCAAATTTTGATTAACTTTAAATTGAACAGGCTTAGAGTTTGTGAAGTTGAATGGGCCAAGTTAATGCTTTGAGAAGTGTTTTGTGTGAATTGAATGTCATATTAAACCTTCTGCCAAAGTTTCTCTGATCTACTAAAGTTCCCAGTAAAGGCTGTTTTGTTGTTCGGAGCTCCAGAAAAACTCATTTTGGTATTTCTCCAGTGCATCCAACTCAGAGGACACAAACAATTGTAATTCCTCTTAAATGTCTCCTTGAGAGAGTTGTTTGGGTCTTGTGTGTCCTGCTTGGCACAGCCCAGGCAGGGCTTTTACAGCCCCATTCCACACTCCATTTCCCAGCTGGAGCCGCTGGTGCCTCTGAGTTCTGCTGCCCCAGCCCCAGGGGCGCTCTCCTTGTCTGCCCATTCCCCCACAGTCTCTGGGCAGGGATGGCCTCAGCGGGGGCTGCTGACATCCTCAGCAACTTGGAGGCTGCTGCTGAATTTTACTGCTCCAGAGGCTTCTTCAGCCTTCAGCTCTTCAGTTCAGGAATTCAGTGTCCCAGGGCTCATAAATGTTCAGAACATCTTAACAAGCCAAGCCTCTGGGAATAATGTAAGCATTCAAATCTTTTGTGGTTAATTAGCCCAATTACAGAAGCCTCTTCAAAGTGAATACACTATCTTTAAAAAGACAGTGAGAAAAATTTTTTTAGGTCCTGTTGGGGTTTTTTTTCTGTTAATTCATTGATATGTGCAATCTCCAATTGACACTGAATCCAAGTGCCTCCTTATGCAGTTGGAACAGATATGAAAATCAAGACCCTTCATGGCTGACAATCAATCAGACTCTGTCCCTACCCCACCCCACCATCTCCCCCATCCAAGCCCTGGCACTCAGAGCAGCCTTGTGCAAATCTGAGCTCCCTCCAGCCCAGGCTGCACCTGCAGGTTTCAGCTCCTTGGCTCCAACTCCCACCTGCTTTCCTTGGACAAGGAGCTGCCCGAGACACAGAGGGATGTTCATTTCTTGTCAGCCAACAAAGCCAAGGGAAGGCACAGCTCCATCAGACGCAAAAGTCATTCTTCTCTCTGGCTCTGCCCTGCCCCTGATCCCCACAGCCTGTCCTGTTTCTTTCATCCCTGCATTGCCAGGGACTTTCTGGGACAAGGGAGCTCTGCTCTAGGGATGGAGGGAGGTCCAAGTGCAGCCACTGGAGCAGGAACCACAACTCATCAGGTTTGTGTCCTTTGCGGGTCAGGAACTGGTGAGACTCAGAGGCACAGGAAGGTTTCTCTTCATGGCCAACATAAAATGTGAACATGATAAAATTTATAAAACATCAGAACCCTTCCCTCAGCTCCTTGTGACATCCCAGCCACATCTGACAGGTCTGCTGTCCACAAGGGATTGCCATAGAGGAAGGATTTTGACAAAGACATAAGAGGTGATATAAAATATAAAAATACAACTAATGTGCTGACTAAGAAGTTATTTAAACTTATGAAAGATTGAGCAACTCCTGAAGTTCATAGCATGAAACCACTGAAGGGAGACAAATTGGAATGACCAGAGAACAGCTGCAGGAGGAAATCTGGGAGCAACAGGAAGGACATAAATCCAGCTGCTCCAAATGAAGAGATGTCCTTAGACATGGCCATTTAACCAGGAGAGCTGGAAACACCTGAAGGGAGAGGGTAATGAAATATTAGACTGAATGTTGATGGCAAAGGGAGGGGGGAAAATCTGTATTTCTTCTCCTGCCATCACTAGAAGAATCTAGTAGATCCAGGAAATTCCTGTTCCTGCAGGGAATACTTTGCCATTTCTTTGCCATCAAATGACACAGATAATAAAGATTTGCTTGTATATTATGAAAATACCAGATATTAAAACTTTTGCCCCTTTCCAGGCAGACATTAATGCGTGGAAAGACTCTAAAACTCAAAGACAAAGTGAGTTATAACATAGGTATTTTTTCAGCTGGGCACATGCAGGCAACTTCTGCAAAGGCATGAGCATCTAATCACTCTCAGCATTCTTTTTTATCCTCTAAAATGTTACATATACATTAGGTTTTGCAATACAACTATGCATATTCATTTCCTGGCTCCACCTTGTCCTGCTTCATATGCTAATCAGCTTATCAGTCCCTTGTGCCTTCTCCTTCATACTTGTCTCTGGTGGTTGTCTTGGAGGTTGCAGGGGGATGAAGTAAGTGGTCATTATCAAAGCTGTCCTTCTCACCCCATCTTCATGCGCAAGCTTACGGATCCTGTGGTCACAGTCCAAACCATGAGGTTGGTCTAATCAGGTTTGGGGCTCTGAGGAGCCTTGTTATCTTGGTAGCCTTGTAACTTTGTCCTGTTTTGATGAACATCGTCCTTCCCTTATCACACATCCTTGTATTCTTTCATATTGCTCTCGCAGGTGCACCCTGTCTTCCCATGACAGGCAGTTAGCACAGTAAAATGCAGCAAATATTAAACAATACATATGTCATGTAAATATATATTTGTAATCAATACTCTTCTAATTCCTAACCCCGTGTCTCACCATCAGCTGTGTGCCCACGACCAGGCAGTGCCACTTGTGCCCTGAGGTGCCGAGCTGGGATTGGATCTCTCAGAGAGGAGCTGAGGGGGAGCAGAGCACCTTGCAAGCTGCAGGTCCCTGCCAGCCCCGCAGGGCTCCTGTGCCATCAACATCTGCTCTGCTCCAGCCTGAAACAGGGCCCAGCATGGTGCCGGGACCATCAGAGAGCTGAGGTGTGTGCTGGAATTCAATGCCCTCCCCATGGCGCAGCAGTCCTGCATTTCCCTGCTCCAGCCTTGGTCTCCAGCACAGCCATGGAGGCTCTTTGGGCTCCTGAGTGTTCCTGCTGTGTCCATGCCCCCAAGGGCACAGAGCAGCCTCTTCTCTCGGGCACTTGCCTGTTTTCCATGCCTTGCACAGGCGCTGGCCCTGCCCCACAAGGCCTGGGCTGAGTCCTGCCCTGCACGCTCAGCCAGGCTGGGATGGACACTGATGGTTTCTGTGCCAGGCTCTCTGAGCCCAGCCCAGCTCCCTGCAAGCTCTGCCAGCTGCCCTGAGCTCTGTGCAGCACCAAGGGCCTCTCCCCAGCACAGCCCAGCCGGCTCTGGCCCCACAGCTCTGCTCAGCCCAGGCTGCTCTGGCCACTGGCCCCACGGCCTCAGCCCCTGGCCAGGGCACAGCAGCAGCTGCAGCTCAGCCAGGACTCAGCCCCAGCCATGGGGGAAGGGGCTTGGCCAAGGCCAAAGGAGGCTCCCTGGGTGCCCTGCTCCCCTCGGGCTGAGGTGCTGAGAGCTCTGCAGCCCCTGCTGCCATCCCATCTGCCCAGGCCAGCACAAGAGCCCGACCTTGGGGCCCTCCAGAGCTGCTCCTGCTCCAGGGCCAGGGCCCATCCCAGAGCTGGGGCAGCCACAGAGTTGTGCCCATTTCTGGTCATTGCTGCTCTGATGGGGATGGATCATCAGCCACTTGGAGATTATTGATGAATTTCACTACTCCAGAGGTCTCTTCTCTCTTGAGCTCTTCAGTTCAGGAATTCTGTGATTTGTTTAAAACTCCCAAACAAAAAATGCCGCTGGGAATTATGGCAGCTTTCAATTCTTCTGTGGCTAATTATACTGATTTCAGAAGTGTATTCAAAGTGAATAGACTTTATTGAAATAGTTTGTCCAGTTTCCTTTTCCTGCTTATAGATTGATATCAGCAATGTCCAATTGATATTGACCCCCAGCACCTCCTAATGCAGTCTGAATAGATGAGAAAATCAAGACCCTTCATGGCTGACAATCAATAACACTTTGTCCCTACCCCCTCCCCACCATTTCCCTCATCCAACCCCTGGCACTCAGAGCAGCTGAGGAATGGAGTCACACCCAGGGGTGTCCCCAGAGCTCAGGACTGGGGCCAGGTCAGTGAAATCTCTTGATTGCTGATCTGGATGAGGCCATCGAGGGCACCCTCAGTCAGTTCCCAGGTGAGCCCAAGCTGGGTGGGAGTGTGGCTGTGCTGGAGGGCAGGAAGCTCTGCAGAGGGATCTGGACAGGCTGGAGCCATGGGCCCAGGACAATTGGATGAGGTTCACCAAGGCCAAGGGCCGGGTCCTGCCCTGGGCTCACAACCACCCCAAATCCCTGGCCGTGCCCTGCCCCTGATCCTCACAGCCTGTCCTGTTTCCTTCATCCCTGCATTGCCAGGGACTTTCTGGGACAAGGGAGCTCTGCTCTGGGGATGGAGGGAGGTCCAAGCGCCACCAGTGGAGTGGGAACCACAACTCATCAGGTTTGTGACCTTTGGGGATCAGAAACTGGTGAGACTCAGAGGCACAGAAAGTTTCTCTTCATGGCCAACAGACCATGGTTGAACAGGACACAATTTAATAACAATCCCACTCTTCCCTGAGCTATGTGCAACAGCCCAGCAGTGTCTGATGAGTCCACCATCCACAAGTGATTTCCATATTAAAATTGATTTTAGACAAACCTGGTTCTGTGATAGATAATAAACACAATTAATTTCCTGTATCAGGATGCTCATCCTGGAGTGAGGGCAAAACAGCTCAAACAATTCCTGATTTGCAAAGCTGTCAGTGGTGGATGGAGAAGGGAGGTCTGGCTTCTTTTGGTGTTGAGGAAATGCTGAAACCAGCCTGACTCACTTCATCTCCTCCTGGCCTGGCTGATCTCCCCTCTTTCCCCTTCCACCCATTGGCTTCTGTCTCCCACCAGGCCCCCGGTGAAGAGCCTGGCTCTGTGTTCTCCATCCCCTCCTCGCTGGCACTGCCAGGCTGGGATGAGGAGCCCCTCAGCCTTCCCTGCTTCGTGCTGGACAAGCCCAGCTCCCTCAGCCTCTGCTCACAGCCCAAGGGCTCCAGCCCCACCTTGCAGGCCCTTCCCTAATCCTGCTCCAGCTGCCAGACATCTTTCCTACCCTGGGGAACCCAACCCAGGCCACAGGGACCTGGATAATCCACGTCCTTGATGTCCTGGTCACACAGGCCTGGCCCCTTTTCCCCATGTCAGGCTCTGGTGTGGATCCTGTGGAACATCCTTTGGTGGAGGCTGTGGCTCCAGGTGGACCGGGGGGATACCAGGGGACAGGGACACCGCTGGGCATGAACAGCATTGGACTTGTTGGGAGAAACTGTGAGGGGGAGCTGGGGCGGAGTGACCAACCCAGTGACCTCACACAGCCCTCCTGGGATGTCACACAGCCCCTCTGTGATTCCACAGACTGCTCTGAGATGTCACAGAGATGGCCTTTGATGTCAAAGCTTTGTGATAGCCTCACAAAACCCACTCCTAATGTCATGGACCATTCTGTTATAGATCACTCATGTGATGTCATAGATCACTCTGTGACCTCATGTTACCAGATGATAAATTGTCCCCACCAGGTGAGCTGACACCTGGAGCTTGTTCTCCAAAACCCCAGGCCTATGGAAACCACACAATGCCCATTGTGTCAGAAGGGGAACTGGAAGTTCACCAGCCTCAGTGTCCTGCCAGCTCAGCCAGGCCCACTGGAACATTGGGGTCCACGACCACCAGGGACCACCAGAGAGACCCCCAGGACAGAAGAGAGCATGGGTAAAGGGGAGGGGAAATATGTTAATGATTTTGGGGAAATGATTATCAGATGTGTTTTTAGTCCAGGACAATCAATGAACATGTGTGCAAAATACAGAATATGAACAGAAACTTTCCTGTACTCAGCATGCTCGGCTTTGGGAGGAGCTATCCCCCGTGCACCCGGCTGAATAAAGAATGCTGCTTCTTAATGCTGCATTGGTGTGAAGGAGTTTTCTGTTTTACCAAATTTTTGGTAACACTCCACGCCCAAGGAAAGCTTTGTCTCCTGCTGCTCACAAGCAGAGAAGGGCTGGTGGCAGATGTGGGGGTCATTGGCTGCCTGGGGCACAGTGACCATGAAATAATCAAGTTTTCAATGATCTGTGAAAGAAGGAGGGGCAGCAACAAAACTTCCACACTGGAATTAGGAAGGGCAGACTTTGGCCTATTTAGGATGCAGATTTGGGGAGTACTGAATCAGGTACTGATTTTTTAAGGGAAATAACCCTTAAAAACAAAGGGGTCCAGGAAGGATGGACACATTTTAAGAAAGTAATCTTAAGGGGAAAGGAGCAGCCTGTCCCAGTGTGGCCAAAGATGAGCTGGTGAGGAAAATGACTGTGCTGGCTGCCCATGGAGCTTTTGTGGGAACTCAGGGGAAAGAAGAGTGTGCATTAACTTTGGACAGGTCAGGCAACTTAGCAAGTGTTTAAGGATGTTGTTAGATCATGCAGAAAAAAAAAGGAAAGCGGTGAAATCTCAATTAATTAGAGATTAACATGGCCACTTCTGTGAAAAATAATAAAAAATGTTTACATAAATAAATTATTAGAATAATGTGGTATAAAGGGAACCTCTACTCTTTATTGGATGCTGTGGAAAATAGAGTAATTAAAGATAATGGAAAGGCCAAACTATTTAACACCTTGTTTGTCTCAATTTTCAATATACGGACAGGTTGTCCTCAGGACAAGAGTTCTCCTGAGCTGGTGGATGGGCACAGGGAGCAGAACAGCCCCCTGTAATCCAGGAGGAAGCAGCTGGTGACCTGCTGGGTCACTCAGATGTTCACAGGTGTATGGGATCAGATGGGATCCATCCTAGAGGGATGAGGGAGCTGGTGGATGAGCTCCCCAAGCTGCTCTCCATCATTTACCATCAGTCCTGGCTCACCAGGGAGGTCCCAGAGCACTGGAGGTGCCAGTGTGACCCCATCCCCAAGAAGGGCTGGGAGGAAGATCTGGGGAACTCCAGGCCTGTCAGCCTGACCTCGGTGCCCGGCAAGGTTCTGGAACAGATCACCCTGAGTGCCATCACAGGGCACCCACAGGATGGCCGAGGGGTCAGAGCCAGACAGTGTGGATTTAAGAGGGGCAGGTCCTGCCTGAGCAACCTGATCTCCTTTTATAACCAGGTGACCCAGCTCTGGATGTGGGAAAGGCTGTGGATGTGTCCATCTGTCCATCTGGACTTTAGCAAAGCCTTTGGCACTGTCTCTGACAGCATTCCCTGGAAAAGCTGCATTTTGACATTGTGGGGCCTCCTGGAACCAAGGGGTTTCACCATTTTGACACTGCGAAACCAAGGAGAGTATTGGGAGAGTCCAGGGCCCAGTGGAACCAAGGGGCCGTTCTGACACTGCGGGGCCTCATGGAACCAAGGGGACATTGTGACACTGCAGGACCTTGTGGAACCAAGGGGCCACTGTGACACTCTGGGGCCTCAAGGAATCTGGAAGGTCATTGTGACACTGTGTGGCCTCGTGGAAACAAGGAGTCCATTGTGACACTGAGGGGACTTGTGGAACCACAGAGAGCATTGTGACAGTGTGGGACCTCATGTAACCATGGGGCCTTTGTGACACCCTGGGGCCCCATGGAACCAAGGGGCCACTGTGAAACTGCAGCACCAAGGAGAACATTGTGACACTGTGAAGCCCCATGGAACCAAGGAGTCCATTGTCACATTTTGGGGCCCCATGGAACCAAGGAGACCAGTGTGACCGTGCAGGGCCTGGTGTAACCCAAGGGACATTGTGACACTGAGGGGCCCCTTGGAACCAAGGAAACCTTTGCAGATGACTCCAAGCTGGATGTGAGGGGTAGGAGGGGACTCCAAGCTCTGTTGAGGGGTAGGAGGGCTCTGCAGAGGGACCTGGAAGGCTGGATCCAGAGGCCAGATCCAACAAGGTGAGGTTTGGCAAGTCCAAGTGCTGGGTCCTGCACTTTGGACACAACAACCCCTGCAGCACTACAGGCTGGGGACAGCAGCCAGGCAGAAAGGGACCTGCAGGGAACGGTGTGGCCAGCAGGACCAGAGCTGCTGTGCCAGCACTGATCTGCCCCCAGCTCTGCACACAGACATTGCTGCTGCAGCCCCAGAGAAGGCAACAAAAGGGCATCTCTGCAGAAAACTCTGCTGGGAGATCCTTGACTTCCTTTAAAGCCACCAAGAGCGCAGCCCCTCATGGACACAGTCTGTGGCCACAGGGAAGGTGGAGATAAACAAAATTAGAAATTGCACAAAAAATGAAATTTATTTGTGGACAACATTAAAATGTAAAACAAAAAAAAGAACCTCCAAAAGGAAACCAAAAGGAAGTACCAAAGATTACTTTCATTGCAAGTCATTTGGCCAGGAGTTTAATGTCCCTGAAAGCATCCAGTCATCAGTGTCCACACTGCAGCCTTGAGCTCCTGGTTCCTCAGGCTGTAGATGAGGGGGTTCAGGGCTGGAGGCACCACCGAATACAGAACTGACAGGGCCAGATCCAGGGATGGGGAGGAGATGGAGGGGGGCTTCAGGTAGTAAAATATACCAGTGCTGAGGAACAGAGAGACCATGGCCAGGTGAGGGATGCAGGTGGAAAAGGCTTTGTGCCGTCCCTGCTCAGAGGGGATCCTCAGCACGACCCTTAAGATCTGCACATAGGAGAAAACCATGAACACAAAACAGCCAAGTCCTAAACAGGCACTAACAGCAGTGAGCCCAAGTTCCCTGAGGTGGGATTTGGAGCAGGAGATCTTGAGGATCTGTGGGATTTCACAGAAGAACTGGCCCAGGGCATTGCCATGGCACAGGGGCAGGGAAAATGTATTGGCCGTGTGCAGCAGAGCATTGAGAAAGGCACTGGCCCAGGCAGCTGCTGCCATGTGGGCACAAGCTCTGCTGCCCAGGAGGGTCCCGTAGTGCAGGGGTTTGCAGATGGACACGTAGCGGTCATAGCACATGACGGTCAGGAGGAAATACTCTGTTGAGATGAAGAAGAGAAAGAAAAAGAGCTGTGCAGCACATCCCGTGTAGGAGATGGTGCTGGTGTCCCAGAGGGAATTGTGCATGGCTTTGGGGACAGTGGTGCAGATGGAGCCCAGGTCGCTGAGGGCCAGGTTGAGCAGGAAGAAGAACATGGGCGTGTGCAGGTGGTGGCCGCAGGCTACGGCGCTGATGATGAGGCCGTTGCCCAGGAGGGCAGCCAGGGAGATGCCCAGGAAGAGGCAGAAGTGCAGGAGCTGCAGCTGCCGCGTGTCTGCCAGTGCCAGCAGGAGGAAGTGGCTGATGGAGCTGCTGTTGGACATTGGCTGTGGCTGCACATGGGGACCTGTTCAGGCAGAAAGGACAAGAGAAGATTTAGAGGAGATACCTGTAACCAAAATCAAATCCATTTCCCATACACCCTCCTCTGTGCCACAGACAGACACCATTTTGTGTTCAAGAGTTCTGAGGTTTTCTTTTTAAGAACCCCCATATCACTGCTGGTGTTCTTGGATATAAGAAACTCTCAGAATTTCTGCTGCCCCCAGGGAGAACAGAGCGACAGAACAGAACTGTGAGGCAAAGTGATGAGAGGAGAGTGAGGGCAGATGGTCTGTCATTCTGACCTGTTCAGAGTTTCTCTGGGCTTTAACGTCTCTCAGGAGAAGGGTGATCACCTTCCCATGCTTTCTCTAAAATATCACCAAGCACTGCTGAGAGCAGATGGATCCACCACAGCCCAGCTCCACATTTGTAGCCAAGGACTCACGTTGCTCATTTCACCAACCCAACAGCATTTTCAGTGTCACAACACCTCTGCCTTTCCCCATCAATCTTATAACTCAGAGATGATCTAGGACAGGTTTGCATCCTGGATTGAAGCTCCCAGCTCGGACTGAAATCTCAGGGAGACTTCCAAGTGTCCTTCTGATGGCACTGGATGAAGGGAGATGCAGCTCCTTCCCTGGCTGCACTGACAGCATTGCCCAGAGCCGGGCACTGGGGACAGCTGTGTCACCCTGAGCCAGCTGTGCCCCCTCCCAGAGCCCCCAGTGCCGGGCAGCTGCTCCCAGCCCTGTGCTCTGCAGAGGGAACTGGGCCCGGGGCTGCAGAGCTGCCCCACGGCTCTGCTGCAGCTCTGCCTGCACAGGAGAGGCTGCATGCCTTGGAGCCCCGGCCCTGAGGGCAGAGGCTTGGCTGGGGGGACAGGAGGGAGGGGGCTTGTTCAGAGGGAGGGGCTGCACTGGAGGGGATCCTCTGGACATCTCTAAACTCTCCCTGCCACAGCATTTCTGCGTTTTGCTTTCTCTCCTTCCCTGATCTTCTCTCTGCTTCCTGGGGATTTTCCTCATGCAGGTGTTTCCCTGTGCCTGAGCTCTCCCTGCCAGCACTCACAGACCCCAAATCTCTGTGCACTCTCCTTGGTCTGACAGAACCCTGCCTGTTTGCAGGGCACTGGCTGGGGGCAGGTTCTGTTTGCAGCTTGGAGAAAGGACAGCTCAGACTGAGCCTGATGGCTCCAGCAGAGGTGATGCTGGTGCTGTCCATGGGCAGAGTGGCTGGAGGCACATTAGGGATCACCTGTGAACCTATTGATCCCTAAAAGAAACAGTTCAGATGTCTGAGGCACTTGCCAAAATTCATAATCAACCATTAATATTTATCACCCCTCCCCACCATTCTTCAATAGCACGAAACAATACAAAGTCTTTGGAAGTTTCCTCATTTTTATCAAAATCCTTGTCTTGGAACTGTTCTAGGACTGATCAGAACCCCTTAGCATGTCAGAGCTTTATGAGCATTTCACCTCCCCTGCACCAGAAACACTCAGAGTCATACTCACAGAGTCTGTGGGCATTGGGATGTTCCAGCTGTAGGAGATCACTCCAGGAGCTGCAGCTGCATTGTCCTGCAGCCAGAGGTTCCTGTGCCAAGGGCTGCCAGGGATTCTGCTCCAGGCACTTCTCAGCACCTTCCCAGCCCTGACTGATGGAAGCTCTCTGTGCCTCTGTGCTGTGCCCGGGCTGGCTGCAGGCAGTGCCCCAGCCCTGCTGGGCTGGGAGAAGAGCTGCTCATCCAGAGAAATGTGCTTTTGAAGCTCTCCTTGGTTACCAGGATCACCCTCTGTGCCAGGAGCCCCTCCCAGCTCAGCAGCACAGACACAGCACAAGGACTTTAATGACCCTCTGGGGCTTTGTGCTCAGGCCCTGAACATCAGGCCCTGAGAGGGAGCTGCAGAAACCTCTCCAGAGCTCCAAGTCAGAATCCAGCTCCAAAGTTTCTTTGACTTTTAATGGGTCCCACTGAGGGACAGGACTGAGAAAGTGTCCCCAGGCCCCAGGCAGAGCAGAGAACTGGAGGCACTGATGACAGGTGGGGACAAAGAGAAGCCAAGTCCTGGTGCCCTGGGGCACAGCAGGGTCTGTGCCACCAAGGGCTGTCAGGAGACACCTTGTCCTGAGGCACTGGGGCCTCCTGGCACAGCCCCAGCCAGGCTGGGCACTGTCAGCCTCTTGTCCTGCCCTCAGCATCCCCCCTTAGCCCACATCCCAGTGGCCTCAAGGATCTGCTGGAAGGAGTCCCTGGGGAGCCTTGCTCAGGAATGGCCCTGGGGGCTCCTTCATGCTCCCAGGGACTGCAGGTTTTTCAAAGCACTTTGGCTTTGGCTTTTGCCTTGGAGTCTCTGAGAGCTTTGTGCAATCATGGCCTCCAATTATCTGCTGTAATTAGTCCCTGGAGAGGCTTTGTCAGGAGCAACACTCAGTGGTACTCATAAATGCTTCAAGGTATTTCAGTTCTTTTAAGGTACTTGGTGTTTCCCTTTTGATACAGATTCTGTGAGAAAGATTGTGCAGTCACAGCCTGAAATTATCTGTTTTAATGAGTCCCTTGAGAGCTTTGCACTGACAATCAGTGGGGCTCATTGATGCTTTGAGATACTCAAGTAATTAAGGGTACTTTGGATTGTCCTTTTCACTATGAGTCCCTGAGAGGTTTTTGTGCCATCCTGGCCTCCAGTTCTCTCCTCCAAGGAGTCCATGAGGAGCCTGCATTGGGGATGGACCTCAGTGGCACCCATTAATGGCTTGAGAAACTTTGGGTTTTTTCTCTGACTTTGACTCCTGGACAGGTTTGTGCAATCTCCTCTCAGGCCCTGAGGTTCCAGGGCTCAGCTGCAAATGCACCACGGTTCTCATTAGGATGAAGCAAGTCCTGAGAAGCCATGGCTGTGTGTTGATTTCCCTCTGCTCTAGTGCAGTTCATTAAGAAGGTTTCCATTTGCAGTTATGTAGAAATATGTCTAAGAGCTTCTAAGAAATATGTATTCCTATTTTAAAGAGTGTCTTTATTACTGTTCTCTTTTGAGAAGAGCTGATTGCTGCATTCTGTGATTGATATTGATGTAGGGCCACTCCTAAGGAGGTCTGGCCAGGTCAGAGAAGTTTTACCTTGAGGTCTGACCCAGTGTGGACAACCTTGCCCCATATTCCCCAACCCCATGTGAGAAACAATTTTCACTTTCAATAATTTAAATGGTTTTATTAAGACCTTATCAAAATACAACAGAAGAGAGAATAAAGCAAAGAATACAGCACCAGGAGCAAAGGATTCAGTCACCATGTGCTCATCTACAAAATGGATGTTCTGTCTTTTATACCTCCAGCCCCTCCCAAAATCTTGTCAATCCACTCCTCCTTTGCTGTCCAGTGGTGGAGATCACTTTCTTACAGCTTGATTGGAGCTCAGGCGCTGCCATAGCAACAAGCCGACCCTCCCAAATGCCCTGACTACTGAGGGCATCCTGTGATAACAATGCAAGGGGGAAGGGAAAGATAACTATACACCTACACAACTTCTATTAACATATACTTAACAGTCACCCCTTAACTGTGAGAGTCAACCATAGGATTACCCATCTGTAACAACCCCCCGTTTTCTGTTTTTACAAATCATTTTGCTGGAACAATTAAGTAAAAAAATTTCTCTCTCTCTTGAATGAGTCATACTAGCATCTGTTGATGTGGGCAAGGACAGTGGGAACAGGAGGAAAATCTCAGGTTTTCCTTAGACACACTTATTTGGAATGGACAAAAGGGCCTAACAGAGGTCCAGGATGGCTTTGACTCCCATCTATAATGCCTATGTAGTTGCTACCCATAGTCATTGTATCTCAGGGGTCCAGAGGCCAGCTCGGTCTCGCCCTCCAGTCCCTGTTGTATTCAAAGACAGTTGGGGAATGACAGTGGTCCGATATGGCCTTTTGTCCCTACCTTACCATGCCTACAGGGTTGCTACCCACAGCAGGGCTATGCCATCTTCTTGGAAGTGAACAAAGGGGTCTTGCCCTCCTTCCTTTGTCTTATTTTCTTAAAGAAGCTGTCCCATTACCTCTTACGGTCCCTTGTGTACTTCCCCTCAACAGGTGCTGGTAATTCTCACCCATTAAAGCAGGAAGACAGTTCTCAAGCTGGCTGGTGGAAGCTTGACTTTGGGCATCTTGGTGTTTTTCTGGTTGTCTTTCAGTCTCTGCCTGACAGTCAATCTCGTTTCCCCTGGCCTGGATGTTACAGTCCACTCATTGTGTTTTTCCTACTGGGCCTTTAACTCTGTGGGCATGAGTCCATCTGTGGGCATGAGTCCATCCCCACTCTGCAGTTCACACGGCCGATTCGGTGGTGAGCAGTTCCTGAAAGGGACCTTCCCACTGAGGAGTTAAATGCTGATCTCTCCATGACTTGATCATTACTTGATCAAATCCTCAGAATTAATATTATGGATTCTGAAATCCAGGGTGGTAGTTTGAGGAATTGCCCCTTTATGTCTTAGCCCTTCTAAGGTTTCTGCTATAGACATAACATATTTCTTGGCATTGGCTTCCCCTTCCTCATAGGTGGCAACCCTCTGGGGTGAGGTCAAAAAGGGTAACCCAAATGTCATTTCATAGGGTGAGACCCCCAGATCTGACTGGGGTTGAGTTCTAAGTCTTAATAAGGACAAAGGGAGACATTTTATCCATGACATTCGGGTTTCCATCATCAGCTTATCTAGAGCTCTTTTTAGAGTTTGATTCATCCTCTCAGTGTGACCAGAACTCTGGATGCCATGGAGTGTGTAATTCCCATTTACTCCCAGGGTTTGAACAATATTTTGCAATATTTTAGAGATGAAATGAGTTCCTTGGTGTCATAATCCGCTTGTGTGGGGTGGCGTGATGGTTCTTTTCACCAATCCCAAATGTGCAAAAAGGCAAACAACAAGGGACTATCAGTTAATCACAACAAATGCACCTTTATTAAGGGCCAAAACAGTAAATGCGATAGTGGGGATCAGAAAGGAGATAAAAGGATAGAGAGAGAGAGAGAAAAGAGGGGGATGGGAATAGCTACCAACACAGGCGAGATCCTCAGTGGTCCGGACGATGGGGATCCGTCTGGTCGTGTCGGGGAAGTCTTCGAAGTTCTGGTCAACTCAGGGGTCCAGTTATAGTCCACGGAGGAAAAAAGGGGGGAACATGCAGGACAATGAGAGTCTATTGTGATTGCAGCGGGGGAACAGGTGAGTCCACTGAAACCACCAAAGCAGGAAAACACAATGAAGAATAAGTCCATTGGAATTACTGAAGGGAAACAGGTCATGTCATTAGTGGTTTCCCCACTCCCTGTGGTAGGGGTCTCAGTCTCAGTCCTTAAGAGGAGGGTTTTCGATCTCCGTCCGTCTGTCACAGTGGTAACAGGGCAGATGAGAGGTCTTCAGTGAGAGACCACTAGGGACACCCCAAAAGTTCATTCGGCTTCAGGAGAAGAGTGGGCAAATATGCAGTAGGCTGTTCCTTGCTGTGTTCATGCCAGGTCCTTGCTGATTCCTTGTCGATTCCTTGCCAAGTCCTTGCCAAGTCCTTGTCAGGCCTTGTTCGGGACAGCTAACGTAACGGTGCAGCAACCGCACCTGCACTGCCGCTCTCTCCAAGCCAGAACTGTAGGGGGGGAAGGGGTTTCTCCTCGTGGCAATTGGTAGGCAAAACTGGGGGCTTCAGACGGCCTTACACCTGGCCTGAATCAATCCTGTTCACCATCCCATATCAGGGAATGATTGATTCTAGAAATGTTTTACTCACAACATTGGCATTGGCTTTAACCGTGGGTACCGCCTCTACCCAATGACTCAGGTCACCTACTATCACTAGTAAAAACTTCCATCGTTGTACCTGGGGAAGCTCGGTAAAGTCTACTTGGATGTTTTGAAAGGGCTGTAAGGCTAGTTCTCACCCTCCCCTGGTGTTTTCCTCATGACCTTCTCATTTACTTGTTGGCATATCACACACCTTTCAATTACCTGTTTAGCTATCCCAAAAATTCCTATGCAGGCCCAGTCCCTTAGAAATTGATCACTTAGCGCTTGTGTAACCCAGTGTGTTGTCCCATGTATGCCTTCTAGCATTTTCCTGGCAAGGGGTTTATTCAACATTTGCCTCCCATCTGCTAATCCCCGCTTCCCTTTGTTATCTTTCTTGGCTCCTGTTTTGAGAAATTCTTTCTCTTCTGTCTCACTGAATATGGGGACTTCTTCCATTTCTCTCATGGGGGTTAATGCTATCATTACTTTTTCTGTCCCTGATTCGGCTGAATTCTTAGCATCTAAATCTGCTAAATGGTTCCCTCGTGCTTCTTGAGTCACTCCTTTTTTATGTCCTTTAACATATACTGCTGCCACTTCTTCTGGTAATTGTAAGGTTTCTAACATTTCTAAAATAAGTTTTTAGTTCCTTTCCCCTTGAATTTAATAGCCCACTCTCTTCCCAAATTTTTCCAAAGGTATGCAGTACTCCAAAAGCATATTTTGAGTCTGTATATATTGTTTCTCTTTTCTGTGTGAATATTTCCAGAGCTCACTTTAGGGCATACAACTCACATGCTTGGGCTGACCAGTTGGAAGGTAACTTTCCTTTTTCTAGGGCCACTAACTCTTCATCTGCCATAGCCTACCCCAATACCCTGTGCCCTGGATTACCCGTGAAAATCCATCGATGTACAATCGTTTTCCACCTTGGAGTGGTTGATCCGTTAGGTCCTCTCTTACTTTAGTTGGATAGTTTATAACTTCTAGGCAATTATATATTAATTCCTCACCTGGTTTTCCATCTAAAACTGGGCAGGGTTGCGTTGGTTACTCACATCTAGCTCTAAACCATTATCTATTAAGATGGCTTCATATTTTAGTACTTGGGAATCTGTGAGCCATTTCTCAGCCTTCTAGCCGAGGATACTCTGTACTGAGTGAGTGGTATATATTTTCAATTTTGCCCCAAAGGTTAATTTTTTGCTTTCTTCTATGAGTGGGGCGCTCGCTGCCACCGCCTGAATGCAGGTTGGCCACCCCCAGCTGACAGGGTCTTGCGGTTTTGATAAACAGGCCACTGGTTTCCTGGATCCTCCCCGGTCCTGGGCTAACCCTCCATGTGCTGCCTCTTTTTCTATATCCACAAACAGATAGAAGGGTTTGTCTAAGGCAGGAAGACTCAGTGCTGCTGCACTGACTAATATTTGCTTTAAAGCTTCAAAATTTGCTTGTCATCTTCTTCCCACCTAATCTCTTCCTCTACTAACTTTTCAAACAAGAACCTGATGGCCTGCGTGTATCCTTCAATCCATAGCCTACAATATCCCAACAGGCCTAAAAACCTTCTGACTTCTCTCTCTTAGTTTTTGCCCGTGGGAGTGAGGCTATCCCTGCAATTCTCTCAGGGTTCAGCCACTGGCTCCCTTGACAAATCTCACGTCCTAGGCATTTTATTTCCCTCCCTACAGATTTGAGTTTCCCTTTTGATACTCAAAGTCCTTGGTCCACCCAAAAATTTACCAGTGCTGTGGTGGATTCTCGAACTTTGACATACCTTGAGAGGAGCCCAGTGCTCCTTGCTCCCCTGTGCTGACACATGAGTGTTTGTCTGGTTTTGGGATGGCCCTGGCTGTGTGAGGGGTGCTACGTGGACACGAGACAGCCGGTCCTGTCCCGCTGGGTCCCAGCAGTGCCTCACAGCAGTCCTGCATCCACGTCAGGATGCTGGCCAAGAGAGGTCCTGGAAGCTGAGGCAGCTGATTTTAAGCTTGTGCAGGTGCCTACAGGCCAAGGCCAACGGTGTTCCCTCAGGATATAGCAGTCCTGAGGGGTCTCCCTCATTCAAACAAATCGGCAGACAAATGCATTGTCAGCCAAAAGCCCTTTTATTGACCTGGCAGGAGGGCAGGGGTCTGCCCCCCACTAAAGTGTTTCTCTGCCACATATAAATTTCAGTGGGTTGATGTAGGAGTTGTATCAAAATCACCATCCATCTTTACACTGCTGAGGTGATTCCATAGGCAGGCGGTTGGAAATACATTGTGTCAGATTTCCATACTTGAAGCTGATGTCCAGGCCCTGGCCAGGAGCGGTCTCGATGCCCCAAAGCAGCACAAAGTCTTCCTCACGGCTTCCCTGCACAGGGCTGATTCCACACTTGCCCTTAGTTCTTCTGGTAGACTGTGTCTAAAGCTTTTTGTCAGGTCACTCTCATGTCAAGTTAGGCCAGACAGGTTTTTGTTATGCTAACTGGTGCTAAGTACTTAGGCATGTCTGTGCTAATTACTTGTTTACTCATGTGAATTGCTTGTGCTTACTTATGTCAAACCAAGGCCTTGTTCCATCCCCAAAGGTGCCTGAGGCCACAGGCTCCTTGTGGCACCAGTTGATTTCCTGTGGAATGTTCTACCTCCCCCAGGGTAAAGAGGGAGCTGCAGAAAGAGCTTGCCAGGCTGCTCTCCATCCTTTCCCAGCACTCCTGGTGAAGTGGAGAAGTCTGAGCTGAGCGCAAAGGTGCAAATGGAACAGCCGTGCACAGGAAGGCTCGGTGGGAAGGATGATCCAGGATCCATAGGCCTGGCAGCCTGAGCGTGCTCCAGGGGAAGGCCTTGGAGCAGATCCTCCTGAGTGCCATCCCACGGCACCTGCAGGGAACCAGGGCGTCTGCTGGAGGGTGGGAAAGCTCTGCGGAGGGACGGGGACAGCTGGGGCTCCTGGCGGGGTGTTGAGGGCTTCTGTGCGGGAGTTTGGGGGGCTTGGTGCTGGTGGGGTGTTGGAGAAGGAGTTGTCTGGAAGGTGAGAGGTCTAGGCTGGAATTTGAGTCAGTTTGAAGCAGCATCTGTGCTTTGGCACAGCTTTGGTTATGGAGGCCAGAAGGAATATCTGTGACTTTTCCTCTTCATGGTCCTGATTCTCCTGCAGGGAACAAGAGGGGAGAGCTGTACTTTACTGGCCACTCAGATCTCTGTACCAGGGGGAGGATTAGCCCTTTTGCCATCTACTCAATTCTTTGGGCTACTATTGTACCACTGAGTGGACTCTCATTTCTTGAGAGCTTTTATTCCTTAAGAGAATTAGGATATTATCATCCCTACATAGAAAACCAAAGAATGACCCTTGTTTTTTCCCTTTTTTGGTGTAGTGTTATGTTCTGTAAAGTGACTCTCAGTGGATGAGGTTAAGGCAAATGAGTTGCTGCTTTGAGATTGGAAACAAAATTCCAACTCTTCACCTCCTCAGGCCATCCCAATTAATTTGGGAAGTTGGCAGCTTTTTGAAACTGCTTGAGTTGAGCAATGGGAAGTAAAGCTTTCCTGAACTGAGGATTCTTACTTGCCAGATTCTTCTGTGCCTTCGCCACTAAGGTGTTTTTGTGCTGAAGGCAATAACTTCAGTGAGAAAATAATTTCAGCATGGAGTAAGAGCTTCTGACAGAGACCAAGTGTTGTCAGCGTTGCTCCAGGTGCTCCTGCCAACAGCCCCTGCAGGCAGGAGCGCAGCCCCCAATGCACGTGGGCTTTGGCTCCCTCTAGCACAGGAGCCCCCCACGGGCACAGGTCTCTGGGGCAGGAGACGGGCACCGGTGCTGCCAGGGCTCGGGGGGTGGCAGGTCTGCTTGGCCAGGGACTCTGCCACACCTGCTGATGTCAGCGCTCCCTGGGCCCCAGGGGTCAGAGCAGCATTCCTGCCCTGGCCCACACGTTCCTTGTCTGTGTCACACCCGCGGGTTTAGGATGGCCACCAGCCGGGACGTGTCCCAAGGAGGCCGTGCCAGCTTCTGTGAAGGCCCCGTGCCCTTCCCAGCGCGGCTGCGTCGGCAGCCCTGGGGGCTCCTTCTGCTGCCCTGAGCCCACAGAGCAGGGCAGATTTTGCTGATGGTTTGAGCCGTTCCTAAAGATCTTGTCGGGCTGTCTTAGACACTTGGGGCGAGGGTTTCCTTCCAACCTGAGCCACTTTGGGTGGGCTGGGGGCGGCCCCAGGGCAGAGGGCAGTGTGTGCAGGGGCCCTTTGTGACACGGTGCAGCACGGTCACCGTGGCATGGAACGGGACAGCGTGTCCAAGGACCCTTTGTGACACGGGGTGACATAGGAGCTGGCGGTGACAAGACCACGCCACAGTGCTCGGAGCACGCGACGGGACAGGACGGGACAGAGCGGTGCCGTGAGGAGCCCCCGCACAGCACACTCGTTCGTGTCTGACCCGGAGCTTTCCCAAGGCGTTACTCCTGCAGGTGACCTCGTGGCCAGACCAGAAGGCTTGGTGACCTCTGGCCTTCCCGAGGCTTCTCTTCTGCAGATGCCCTCCAGGGCAGACCGTGGCATTTGCTTAGCACGGTTCTTGATGAGGAGTCTCCTGTTCTTGGGGCTTGAGCCCCCAAGACCAGAGTGCAGGACTTGCTGTCCTGTAGCCTTGCCAAGACTTCACTCTGCAGCACTTGCTGACTCGGACCTTTTGCGAGCCACCTTCTCCTGCAAGCAGCCATGAATCCAGGCAGTGACGTAGAGCACAGGCCTGCGAGCGTGCCCAAGCTGGCCTGGGGGAAGGAGGAGAAAGCAGGCCCTGGGACTGTCCCAGCACAGCAGCCTGAAGAGGTGGAGCAGTTCCAGCCACTGCAGAAGGGTGAGTGCCAGAGCTGGGCCACAGGGCCGGTGCCTGCAGCCAGCTTGGCCCCATCTCATCCCATCCCATCCCATCCCATCCCATCCCATCCCATCCCATCCCATCCCATCCCATCCCATCCCCTGGGCACTTGCCCATAGACAGGATGGAATAGGGGCCAGGGCAGACACCCCACAGCCGTGCTCCATCCCCTGGGCCATCCCAGGGCTGTCCCTGCCTGGGGAGCGCAGGGCTGGGCTGTGTTCTCCGGTCTCTCCCGCAGCCCCTCAGCTCAGGCTGCGCTCGCTCTTTGCCAGGTGCAGCCGTGCAGCGCACACAAGAGCAGGACCCCGCCCGTGGCCTCTTCCGCAGAACAGCGCAGGTACCTGCAGCCATCCCCAGCTGGGCTGGGCCTGCTGTCACCGCTCAGCCGAGCACCACGCTTGGAGCATTCCGTGGAACATCCCTGGCTTCCTGCCCTTCTCCTACAGCTGGTTTGCAAATTCATCAAGAGGATTCGGGAGGAAGAGACCAGCACCATGGGCACAGGGCTCAGAGCATATTTGCACATCTTCAAAACCAAGACCTGTTCTGCCCTGCTGGATATGCTCGTAGAGGAGGAGTTTTGCAATCCAGAGCAAGTAAGCTGCCTGTGGCCAGGATTTCATCCTCCCAGGAATTGCTTGGCCTCCTAAGCCATGCCTGATGGTAACTGGAAGCCTTTGAGGCCATGGCAGTGTGGTGGCAAGGGAAGCACTTCTCCGGGGAAGCTGGGGACATTCCTCCCTCTGGCAGTTTTCCAAGTCTCCCCTGCCTTCTCCAGGTGCCTGCCATGGTGAGGTACATCCACCAGTGGCTCATGGCCAGTCAGTTTGCTGAGCACAGGCTGAACAGGGTCCTACTGGATCTCACCAAAGAACAGCCTGCTGATGCAGTAATGTGTCCTGGTTTTGGGCAAATTTGGGAGAAAACCTCCAGAAGGAGCCCCCAGAAAGCAAACCCACACAGCCCCTTGCTCACCTGGCTCGGGAAGAATTTCCTCAGAGAGTAGCGGAAACAACCTGTTTATTGAGCAGGCAAAGCACTCCCCAGCAAAAAAAAAAAATGAACAACACGAGATGACAAAAAGTCTTTCTACGCTCTGAAGAAGTGACAAACTTAGAAAGTCTCTCCTGGGAGTGGTTGCCCAGTTATCGATCTCCGGCACTGGGGGTTGCTGCTGCAGGTCACAAAATGCTGGCTCTCGGTGTGTCTTGGTGTTTCCCAGGTCCCAGTCCTGAGCAGGTTCAAATGGTATTCAGGAAAGGGAAAGAAAAAAAACAGTCCAGGGAAAAAATTGGATTGCCTAGCTAAACTAACTAATAAGCAAAAGCAAGGGCAAAAGCAAAAAGCAGGAGCAAGAGCAAAGCGAAAGCAAGCAAGCCAGCAAGCAAGCAAGAAAGCCAGCAAGCGCTAGCCTCTCCTAGACACAGACTTTGGGGAGAGGTGAGCTGGCTGATAACAAGACAAAACAAACCTTCACTTTTTGGAGCCAGTCCTGAAGGCACAGAACATAACATCAAGCATAAACAGAACACACGATTGGGGATGCAAGCACCATAACATCACCCTAGGACATTCCACCCCTTATCTCCAAATCATCAACATAACTACCAAACGTCATGTAAAAACTTCATCAGGTAAAAACTTCCATCTTTCACTTACTCAGACACATTTCCTTCCATCTCACTTGCTCAAACCTTTGACACACATTTCCTTCTATATCACTTGCTCAGACCTTCGACACTTACACATTTCCTTTTGTCTCATGTCGGTGTGGTTTATTGTAAAGACAGGGGCAGTAACATCCAACAAACAGTGATATTTGCATATGAGATCTCCCTGAGGTACACATCGTGTTCTTCCATATTTCTGCATTATTCACCATGTACAACCTGGTCCCTGAGCAAAGACAATCCCACAAATGGGTTTGTCTGTACTCGAGGCAGAGTTGATCCACACTGTCTTCCCTAACAAACCTCTGATATGTGGCACTGGGATTTTATCTACCTGGATCGGAACAGCATATAAAAAGGAGCAGTTCCAAACATATGGCACATGATGCCAATCTGTCTTCCGATGAGCCTGTGACATTTCTTGCTCAACAGTGACATTGCAGTTCTGGCCACCAGGCCGGCTTGCCAAGGGAGGCTTCTGGCCATGACCTGCAAGCAGCTGCTGCTGCCAAGGCGCCTTTGGTGCCTCAGGCTCTCCCTGGCACAGCTCCCAGCACGGCACTCTGCCCTTGTGCCCGAGGCCTTCCCTGTGCTGGGGCTGGCCTGGGGCTTTTCTTGCAGCGGGACCTGCCCTGCTCCTGGCACAGGAAAGGCAGTTCCTGCTGGAGCAGGAGGCTCTGCCTGCAGTGGGCTCAAACCACTCCTGCAAGGCCCTGGTGACTTCAAAATTGCTTCCTAGAGCAGAATAGTCTATAATTGGTATAGCTCCTATATTGAGGAGTAAATAACTATTTTTTAAATTTTATTCTGTGTTGTAAATAGACTGTTTTTTCTAATAATGATCAGAATCAATCATAGCTGTATTTATACAGATTTATCTGGTATTACATCATTAATCTTTTGGGACAAATTGCATTAAGGTTCAATTCCACCTGTCCAATCTGCAGGGTCGGGATGGGATCCAGCCGCTGCCAGTCTCTTCTATTAGAAGGAATTCTAGAAGTCTGGGAGTGCTGCAGGGGTTTCAGGATCTATGGTGGCTGTTGGGGGACATTTCTCCACCTCATGGCTCAGCAGGAGTTTCTCCAGTAAGGAAATAAAGCTTTTGCCTGAAGCTCCCACTCTGCCCATGACAGGAACCCCTGTGAGTGCCCGTGACATCCCGGCTCTTTGTCAGCCTGGGGACTCCTGGGATGTCACCGTGGAGCCCCCGTGAGTGCCTGTGACAGATCGGTGCCTTTGCAGCCCAATGTCCCCTGGGATGTCACCATGGGATGGCTGTGACTGCCTCTGACCACACGGCTCTTTACCATCCCCAGAAACCCCTGGGAGGTCTCCATGGAGCCCCTGTTTCTGCCTGTGACATTCCAGCTCTTGAGCAGCCTGGAGACTCTTGGAAAGTCCCCATGGAACCCCTCTGAGTGCCTGTGACAAATCTGATCCTTAGCAGGCAACCATCACCAGGAACCCCTGTTGCTGTGGTCAGTTTCCATGGCAACCATCACCAGCTCCTGTTGCTATGGTCAGTTTCCATGGCAACCATCACCAGCCCCCTGTTGCCATACTCTGTTTCCATGGCAGCCATCACCAGCCCCTGTTGCTATGGTCAGTTTCCATGGCAACCATCACCAGCCCCTGTTGCTATGGTCAGTTTCCATGGCAACCATCACCAGCCCCTGTTGCTATGGTCAGTTTCCATGGCAACCATCACCAGCCCCTGTTGCTATGGTCAGTCCCTGGGCAGCTCCATGGAGACCCCATGCCAGGGGTGGTTGCCATGGACACCAGCTCAGGCCTGGAGCCAGAGCCCGTTGCTATGGCAACCATTGGCAGTCCCATCCCCAGGGCCATGGGATCCCAGAACCACAGAACTGGCTGAGCTGGGAGGGACCCATCAGGATCCTCGAGTCCAACTGCTGGCCCTGCACAGGACACCCCAACAATGCCAGCCTGGGCCTGGCAGCGGTGTCCAAACGCTGCTGGAGCTCAGAGAGCCCTGGAGCTGTGACCCTTCCCTGGGGAGCCTGGGCAGTGCCCCAGCAGTCTCTGGGCAAAAACCTTTTCCTGAGATCCAACCTCAGCCTGCCCTGACTCAGCTGCTGCCCTCCTGCCTCCAATGGAAAGCACAAAAGGCAATGATCCCAGGCTGGGAGGAGAACAATTTACTGGGAACAGCAACGAGACAAGGAACAAACAGGACCAGAAATAATACTGATAACAGAAGGGATAAGAAAAGTTATTTACAGGGAAATCTACATCACAACTGACTGGCTCTTCCTGGCCATGTATTTCCTCCTGCCTGGAAAGGACACCCTTCTCCTCGGGGACAGAGAGAGAGAGAGAGAGAGAGTCCCTTTGCTGCCCCTGGCAATGACCTGAGGTGGGAGTGAATGTAATGACAGGGCCATGGCCAGACCCTCATGTTCTTCAATCCCACACCATGTCATTGGCAGGGGCAGGAAAAGGGAAAGATCTATTCCCAGCATGGATCACAGGGAACATGGATCACCAGAGCTCTTCCCAACATGCGTTCTCCCATGGGGGATGGAGCTGGAGCAGTGCACAAAGCTCTTTCTGGAGCTAGGGCATTTGCAGGGCTTTCCTTGCTGGTGTCTCTGTTGGTGTCTGGTCAAGTGAGAGCTCCTGGAGAAGCTCTTCCCACACTGGGGACACGTGTAGGGACTCTCTCTGGTGTGGATGTGCTGGTGCCTGATGAGATGGGAGTTTTGCTTGAAGCCCTTCCTGCAGTGGGGGCAGCGGAAGGGCCTCTCCCCAGTGTGAATCCGCTGGTGCTTGAGAAGAATGGATCTGGTCTGAAAGCTCTTCTGACAGTTGGGACATTCGTAGGGCCTCTCCCCAGTGTGGATCATTTGGTGGATGATCAGTTGGGACTTCTGGCTGAAGCCCTTCCCACATTCCCCACACTTGTATGGCCTTTCTCCAGTGTGGATCCTCTGGTGGCAGATCAAGTGGGACCTTCGGCTAAAGCTCTTCCCACATTCCCCACACTCGTAGGGCCTCTCCCCAGTGTGGACGCGTTGGTGGATGACGAGGGCAGAGCTGCAGCTGAAGCCCTTCCCACATTCCCCACATTTGTATGGCCTTTCCCCGGTGTGGATCCTCTGGTGGCGGATCAAGTGGGACCTTCGGCTGAAACTCTTCCCACATTCCCCACACTCATACGGCCTCTCCCCAGTGTGGATGCGTTGGTGGATGATAAGGTTGGATCTGTTGCTGAAACCCTTCCCACACTCCCCACACTCATACGGCCATTCCCCGGTGTGGATCATCTGGTGGCAGATCAGGCTGTTGCTCTGCCTGAAGCTCTTCCCACACTCCAAGCACTTGTAGGGCTTCTCCCCATGGTGAACCTGCTCATGGACCACCAGCTCCGAGCTCTGGCAGGAGCTCTGTCCACCTTCCTGGCACAGGGTGGATCTTTCCTCCTCAGAGCACCCTGAGCTGGGTTTCCAGCTCCTCCTCCTGTGGGATCTCCAGGGCTTTTCCTCCCCGTTGGATTCCTGCGCCATGGAGCCGGTCAAAACGGCCTCTGCCACAAGGTTCTGCCATGGGGATTTGTCCGTCCTGGTCTCCATCTTCAGCTCCTTGTCTGGGGGAGGAAGGACAAGGAGAGGTTGGGATTTGCCTCCGTGCCATAGGGAAGGGGAAGGAGATCCCCCCAGTGTGTCCCCAGCAGGATGGCGTTGGCAGCGATGTTGTCCTGTAGTCGGGGCCTGTGCTGGTCTGAGAGATGGAGCAGGAGAGAGGGGGAAAGGGGCACTGACTTCCTCCTCAGCTGCTCGGGGGTGCCAGGCCTCCTTTTTCTTCCTCGCCGCTACCTCCTCCATCTGGTGAAGTGTTGGAGATAGGAAATTCTGTTTTGGGAGAAAAACAAGGGATGAGCACAATGAGTTTTGTACTGGTTTGAAGGCAAACCAGGGGAGAGTCTAAGCCAGAATTACAATTTAGTAAGAATATTAAGATCAAGGCAATGATACAGAAACACTGGCTTAATCTGACAGAGTCAGGATTTAACCTGACACCCCGTTGGTCAGGGTGGTGGTAGCCGTCTGATGAAATGGAGGCTCCAGCCCTGTTGGAGTGATGATCGTGATTCTGTCAAAGCGGTGATCCTGTGGAAGGGTCTGGTCTTCCTCTGAAGGTCCAGTGGTGGTTAGGGAGCTCTTGTCCTCTGGGAATCCAGTAGGCAAGGTGGTCCTGGTGTTGGAAGGCTGAGATTATATCCAGGTAGGAATGCTTGGTTCCTCCCCCTGGGCGGAGCATCCCACAATGGGATGATGTAATTTTATCAGTCCTGCAGTGGCACTCAATGGCCCATTAACAGAAGACAGCCCCTGGAGGGCGTTATCAGGGCTGAGCCATGGAAGAGATAAAGAACACTGCCCCACCTGTTTATCACAGTTTATGAAGATGGTGACTGAAAACATACTTTGGGTTACATCTTACATTGCACCCTGAAACAGTGAGGCAATCCCTGCTCGGGGTGGGGGGGTGGACACCACCCCCCTTTCCCAAACTGGCTCAGGTGTAAAACCCCCACCCTGGGAAGGCCACACACACAGGGGACAATGTCACACTTGCCCCACCTCAGGGGAGGTCTCTGTCCCTGTCACTCCCTTGCTCTCCCCCCTTTTCTCTTTCTTCCATCTCTCCCTCTACCTCACATTTACTGTTCAATAAAATCCACTTTGGATTTGGTCTCATTAGTATCTTAATTGGGGCAGAGGCACCTCTCTAACAATTTTATTAACCAGATTGAGACATTATTTTGGTGCAGTGAGTTCAGGGCGCTGTTGTCTGACCCCAAGTGCCTTTGACAACAGCATGGTTCCCTCCTCTCAGGAGGTTCTGGCTCTTTCTGGAGGAACTCTTGGAAACTTCAATGCAGCTTCTTCTGTGTGACTTTTGGGAGAACTTATGAGGAAAATGGCTGTTGTGGGTGGCCAGTGTAAAGAAAATATTTTGTTGTCCTTCCTAGAAAAGTTTGTTAAAATCACTGCAGGAAAGGGAGCAAATGATACCAGCGAGACTGACAAGGATCATTCAGCACAAGGTGAGGAACACAAGGCTACTAAAGTCCTACCAGAAGCCCAGCTCAAGTGTCTAAATTCCCAAATAACTCCCGAATTCACAGGCTTGGAGGCTTTGCCAAATGTGAGAATCATTATTTTCTTCGTCCCTGTCTCCTTTGTGACAGCTGCACATAGATTTGCCATCCTTTTAAAAATCTGTATTGGTAAAAATTTTCACTTTTCTTTTATCAGAACCTGCCAGCAGCTGAGCTGGAGCTGTGCAGGAACCGATGAAACTTGGAATTGACAGAGAATTGCTTCTATTGTCAGTTTATTCATGTTTGGGATTTGTTTGCGTTTCCATCACAAGTGACTTGTGGGAAAATCAAATATCCGTCAAGTATTTTATGCAGAGTTAAGTTTGATTTCTTATATCTGTTTAGAAACTCAAAAAACTCAATTTTTTTTTGTCCGGTCCCCAGGGGATGCTCGAGGGGTCTCTGTGCCTCTCGCCCTGGGTGATGCTTGGGAAGGGTTGGGGGGTTGTCCCTGTCCCTGTCACCCCAGGCCATTCTCCAGGGGGTCTCCATTGTTCTCACCCCAGGGAATGCCTGGGGGGTCTCCCTCCCTCTCACCCTGTGCCAGGGGGTGCTCGGGGCAGTCTCTGTCCCTCTCGGCCCAGGGGATGCTCGGGGTCTCTGTCCCTTCACCCTGGGGGATGCTCGGGGGGTCTCCATCCCTCTGCCCTCAGGGAATGCTTGTGCAGGGCTGGGGACCAGGGGCTCTGTGTCCCTCTCACCGCTGAGGGTGCTCGGGGCTGGGCGGTCTCGACCTTCTCATATCTGATATCCCTCCTCTGCCTGCCGGTACCGGGTGATCGCCACGTGGCACCCCCCAAGGTCCCTGCAGGGCCATTTCCGGCTCAGCTTTGGGGTCCTGCAAGACCCAAACATCCCCTGCCCTGCCAAACAACCCTGCCGGAGACCCCGCGATGGATTTGGGGCGAGCTCCCCCTCCCCGCTGCCCTGCGGTTCTGGGGGGGCGATGCCGGCGGAGCCGCAGGAGCCGCGGCCCGAGCGGGGGAACCGCGTGGGGTTGGGGCTGGGGCTGCTCCTCCTCCCGCTCCTCCGCTGTCCCTCCTCCCGCTCCTCTTCCTCCTGGTCCTTCTTTTCCTCCCGCTCCTCTTTTTCCCTTTCCTTTTCTCCCTCCTCTCTCCCTCTTCTCCCTCCCGCTCCTCCTCCGCTCCCAGCCCGGCTCGGGCGGTGCCGACACCCAAAAGCAGCCGCGCTCTGCCCTGGGGGGGTTCCAAAGCGGCCCCGCCCCGCCCGGCACTGGGAGCGCTACTGGGAGCACTGGGAACGATGGCGAGAGCACCGGGAAGGAGCTGGGAGCGCTCTCCCTCCCAGTACCGCCTCACTGGGAGCACTGGGAACGATGGTGAGAGCACCGGGAAGGAACTGGGAGCGCTCTCCTTCCCAGTACCGCCTCACTGGGAGCACTGGGAACGATGGCGAGAGCACCGGGAAGGAGCTGGGAGCGCTCTCCCTCCCAGTACCGCTCTTACTGGGAGCACTGGGAAGGATGGTGAGAGCACCGGGAAGGAGCTGGGAGCGCTCTCCCTCCCAGTACCGCTCTTACTGGGAGCACTGGGAAGGATGGTGAGAGCACCGGGAAGGAGCTGGGAGCGCTCTCCCTCCCAGTACCGCTCTTACTGGGAGCACTGGGAACGATGGTGAGAGCACCGGGAAGGAACTGGGAGCGCTCTCCCTCCCAGTACCGCCTTACTGGGAGCACTGGGAACGATGGTGAGAGCACCGGGAAGGAGCTGGGAGCGCTCTCCCTCCCAGTACCGCCTTACTGGGAGCACTGGGAACGATGGTGAGAGCACCGGGAAGGAGCTGGGAGCGCTCTCCCTCCCAGTACCGCCTTACTGGGAGCACTGGGAACGATGGTGAGAGCACCGGGAAGGAGCTGGGAGCGCTCTCCCTCCCAGTACCGCCTTACTGGGAGCACTGGGAACGGTGGTGAGAGCACCGGGAAGGAGCTGGGAGCGCTCTCCCTCCCAGTACCGCCTTACTGGGAGCACTGGGAACGATGGTGAGAGCACCGGGAAGGAGCTGGGAGCGCTCTCCCTCCCAGTACCGCCTCACTGGGAGCACTGGGAGGGAACTGGGAGCAAACAGCGCCCGGACGCGGCTGCAGCCGGCGGGGGCGGGGCCAGGCCAAGGGGCGGGGCTATGCAAATACGGCGGGAGCAGCGCGGGGTTTGCTCGGTCACGTGAGGGCCGGGGGGGCTGGAGCGATGGCGGCGGCGTCGGTGAGAGGGGACAGGGACCGGGAATGGGGACAGGGAATGGGAATGGGGACAGGGAATGGGAATGGGGACAGGGAATGGGAATGGGGACAGGGACCGGGAATGGGGACAGGGAATGGGAATGGGGACAGGGAATGGGAATGGGGACAGGGACCGGGAATGGGGACAGCGACCGGGAATGGGGACAGGGACCGGGAATGGGGACAGGGAATGGGAATGGGGACAGGGACCGGGAATGGGGACAGGGAATGGGAATGGGGACAGGGACCGGGAATGGGGACAGGGAATGGGAATGGGGACAGGGACCGGGAATGGGGACAGGGACCGGGAATGGGGACAGGGAATGGGGACAGGGAATGGGAATGGGGACCGGGAATGGGGACAGGGACCGGGAATGGGGACAGGGAATGGGAATGGGGACAGGGACCGGGAATGGGGACAGGGAATGGGAATGGGGACAGGGACCGGGAATGGGGACAGGAACCGGGAATGGGGACAGGGACCGGGAATGGGGACAGGGACCGGGAATGGGGACCGGGAATGGGAATGGGGACAGGGAATGGGGACAGGGAATGGGAATGGGGACCGGGAATGGGGACAGGGACCGGGAATGGGGACAGGGAATGGGAATGGGGACAGGGAATGGGAATGGGGACAGGGACGGGGAATGGGGACAGGGAATAGGAATGGGGACAGGGAATGGGAATGGGGACAGGGACCGGGAATGGGGACAGGGACCGGGAATGGGGACAGGGACTGGGAATGGGGACAGGGAATAGGAATGGGGACAGGGAATGGGGAGAGGGACTGGGAATGGGACTGGGAATGGGGACAGGAACCAGGACTGGGGACAGGGAATGGGAATGGGACCGGGAATGGGGGCAGAGACCAGGAATAGGACTGGGAATGGGACCAGGAATGAGGACAGGGACAGGGGGTCCTTGACCAGCTTCCCCAGAACCTCCACCAGGGTCTCCCAGTGCAACCGGAGCCGCTCAGCCTGGTGTCCCCAAAGCCCTGAGCAACCCCCAGGGCCCTCCCAGGAACCCTCCGGTCCCTCGAACCCAGCATCCCCCACATTCCCTGCAAGACCCCCATGTCCCCATCCTTGTCTTAGCTCAACGTCTTTATTTTTATCTGCTTTTGAGGGTTTTGAAAGGGCAAAGAGAAATGAAAAGAAAATCCAGGCCAAGGGGAGCCAGGAGGATGTGGAGCCCCCAGCCAGGTGTCTTCCCAACACGGATCAGCGGCACCACGGATCACCGGGGCTCTGCCCACCGGGGCTCACTGGGGATCATCCAGCACGGATCCTCCCGTGGGGGATGGAGCTGGAGCAGCGCACGGAGCTCTTCCCACACTGGGGGCACTCACAGGGCTGCCCTTGGTGGTGCCTCTGTTGGTGTTGGGTCAAGGCTGGGCTGTGTGAGGAGCTCTTCCCACACCTGGAACACTCGTAGGGCCTGGGACATCACCAGGAGCGGGGCTGGGATGTGCTCTGGTGCCTGGGACATCACCAGGAGCGGGGCTGGGATGTGCTCTGGTGCCTGGGACATCACCAGGAGCGGGGCTGGGATGTGCTCTGGCGCCTGGGACATCACCAGGAGCGGGGCTGGGATGTGCTCTGGTGCCTGGGACATCACCAGGAGCGGGGCTGGGATGTGCTCTGGTGCCTGGGACATCACCAGGAGCAGGGCTGGGATGTGCTCTGGTGCCTGGGACATCACCAGGAGCGGGGCTGGGATGTGCTCTGGTGCCTGGGACACCACCAGGAGCGGGGCTGGCTGTGATGCTCTCCGGTGCCTGGGACATGACCAGGGGCGGTGCTGGCTGGGGTCTGTTTGTGCCTGTGAAGTGCCAAGGGCAGTGTCCCAGCGGGGCAGCTCTCAGTGTCCCCAGCAGGTCACAGTGTCCAGTGCAGCCCGTGCCAGCGGTCACTGCGCACACGGGGCAGGCTGGGCTGGACGGGGGTCGGGGCAGAAACGCCGCCCCCGGGACTGGGCTCTCCCCCTGCCTCTGGGGCCCAGCCCCTGCTGGGAGCGCCTTGGGCAGGGCACGGGGCTGCTGCTGGGCCAGGGGGACAGGCCTTGCCCCCTGCCAGCTGCCCGGGCCCCTCTGATGCCTGTCCCACGTCCCTGTGGCTCCTGTCCCCACCACTCCCCACCACCTTCACTCCCTCCATCAAAGCCCCACTCAACCTCTGCACCGTGACCTCTGGAAAGAAAGAAAGAATGAAGGAAAGGAAGTGTTGTCTCTTCACCCTGGCTGGATGCCAGGCACCCACCAAAGCTGCTCTCTCACTCCCCTCCAGAGATGGCCAGGAGAGAGAAAACAGAAGGAAGCCTTCATGGGTTGAGTTAAGGACTGGGGCAGATCACTCAGCAAATGCCATCAGGGGCAAAACATTTTTGAAATTAGAGATATTAGTGGAATTTATTGCTGTCCAGATCAGGGCAGGATAGTGAGAAGTAAAATAAAGCTTTAAAAACACCTTCTGCCCATCCCTACCTCCTTCCCAGCTCTACCTCCTCCCCCAGTGGGTGCAGGGAGACAGGGAATGGGGGTTCTGGTCAGGTCATCACCTCTTGTTTCTCCTGCTGCTCGGGGAGAGGAGTTGTTCCCCTGCTGTGCTGGGGTCCCTCCCTGAGACACTTCTCCATGAACTTCTCCAAGGTGAGTTCATCTCAGGGACAGCAGTTCTTCACAAACTGCTGCAGCGTGGCTCGCTCTTCCATGGGCTCACAGGTCCTAGCAGGACCCTGCTCCAGCGTGGGCTCCTCTCTCCAGGGGTTTGCAGGTCTCTGCCAGGTCCCTGCTCCAGCACAGGTTTCTCGTGGGGTCACAGCTCCGCTCAGGCATCCCCCTGCTCCGGCACGGGCTCCTCCAGGCGCTGCAGGTGCATCTCTGCTCTCCGTGCCCTCCATGGGCTGCAGGGGCCCAGCTGCCTCACCAGGGACTGCACCAGGGAATCTCAGGGCAATCAGCTCCAGCACCTGGAGCAGCTCCTGCCCCTTCTGCCCTGCCCTGGGGTGTGCAGAGCTGTTCCTCTCACATGTTCTCACCCGGCTCTTCCCTGCTCACAGTTATAGCTACACGATCACCAATTTTTTCTTTCTCAAATCTCTTATCCCAAAGGCGTTACCACCATTTCTAACTGGCCCAGCCTTGGCTGGCGGCTGGTCCATCCTGGAGCGGGCTGGAATTGACTCTGTGGGACATGGAGGAGCAGCTGCTCTCACAGAAGGTGCTCCTAGAGCCCCTCCCTTACCAAAACCTGGCCATGCAAACCTCGTATAAGTATGGTAGGGTTTTTATTACCATTATGATTTCATTTATCTCTATTTTT
Source organism: Anomalospiza imberbis (assembly GCF_031753505.1). Taxonomy (NCBI): domain Eukaryota; kingdom Metazoa; phylum Chordata; class Aves; order Passeriformes; family Viduidae; genus Anomalospiza; species Anomalospiza imberbis. Next base: position 234,139 of record NW_027100521.1, on the reverse strand, counting down.
ATTACTAGTATTTTTAGTCTTTTTGACTCTATATTAATGGTGGCTATAGTAGAAACAGGTTCTTCATTGCAAGTAGAAGTTAGAATTTTGTCAGCCTCTTGCCCTGCCCTGTTCTGTGTCATTGCTGCGTGTGAAGCCGCTGCTGCCAGGGCTCCCCATTTCCCTGGTTTGGGAAATTCCATGGCATTGCTCCCATGTCAGAAAGAGAGGGCTCATTCCATTCAAATGGATTGCCTGAGCTCTTCTAGTCCCAGTGTTGGAAGCTTGTTTTCTAACATTGTTGACTTTCTCAGCTTCTGTTAACATTTGTGATTTTATCACAAAATGTTCTCGGATGTGATTTTCCAAGATTCTCTAATCAGCTTTCAGTTTGCTCTTGGATTTCTTAATGGTGTGTCCGAACCGAAGGCAGCATTTTGGGTGGGAAGGCTTCAGTCGGAGCTGGGATTGCCTCAGCAGCAGCTGGTTTTGCACATGTCAGCAGAGCTAACAGAGATTCCGGGAGCTGAATATTCTGCCTCGTTCGGAAGCCGCAGTGCCCGGCTCGGGGGAGCTGCGCTGGGAGCTGCAGGTTGTGCCGGGGCCGGGCAATGGCCGGAGCCCCCGGCAAGGGCCGGCGATGGACACCGACCCTTTGCTGGGCAGGGGCTCGGGGCCCTGCGGCGCCGGGCGGTCGGTGCCCGCTCACGGCGGGACTGCGGGAGCCGGGAGCAGCGAGAGAGCCCGGGCGGAACATCAGCACCGGGGCGGGCACGGCCTGGGAGGGGGCACAGCCCGGGGGTCCCGCGGAGCCTCCCTGCTCCAGAGCCGCAGCTGCGACAGCGGGGCCGCTGCCGGGATCTTTGGGGCAGGGAGAGCCGCAGGCGGGCGTTCCAAGTGCCTCCTTCGGGGCAGGATTTTGTCCCGGTGCGGGCGAATTCCCGCGGGCTGGGGCCGCTGCCGAGCGCCGCCGCCTTTCCCGGGAGCCCCCGGGCAGAGCTCTCTGCTCGGGCTGTGAAAAACACGCTCACTCTCCTGTGAAAATTTAAACATTTTAATACAGGACGATAGGAGACAAGGACCATAGAGCAAAGGTTGTTACGGCCGTGTGCATCTTGGCACTGAACCAGGAGCACACTTATCTCCGGAGATGCCCATTAAATACCTTTTCCCTCCCATCAGCCTGTTGCATATTCATAGACCCTTATGCATAGTAAACTCTTTTCCCAAACTAGTTTACATATTCCAAGAACTGTTTAGAGTGGCTCCCCCTCCTCGGTTCCACCCTTTTAGAGCATGTGTATTCCTTGTTTGTGGTTTTAGTCCTTTTTTATCATCATCTTCAGTTCTGGCCCCGGCCCTCACTGCCTTCAGACGGTGAGTGCTGATCGTTGGCAGATCTGTACAGGTGTCCTCATCCTGTGTTCATTGCCATCCAATCAGGCACTTTAACACAAGCATACTTGTTAGAAACATTCCCGGTACGAAAAGTGATTTCAGCATTTAATGTAATAAAAAAAGAAAGGCCTAAAGCATGGAGGCCCGCGGGCTGAGCAGGAGCGCTCCCCTTAAGGATGCTGCAGCGCCGGCGCTGGGTCTTCTGAGCAGCGACGTCCCCGACGTTCCAGGTGGAGCAGCACAGGTTCCGTGGGTCAGAAGCCCCTTTTTATCCTGTTTTTTGTCCCTTTGGATCGGTTTCTTTTTGGATCCCTCATTTGCATGAAGGTTTAGGCGCTCGATTGGCCCGTGGCAGTTCAGTCCAGGCTGGCTCCTTTCCCTTGGGGGGGGGGGGGCTGCACTTTACTTAGGTGTAATACGGTACGTGGAGTACCGTATTTCTTCTAACTACCCTTCAAAACCCTTTTACCATAACCAAACCAACAGTACACGCTCAACAGCGATCAACTATTTTACAATAGTTTCTAACCTAGTTTAACAATTCCCCCTCTAACTATTTGATCAGTCTTCTAGCCTGCATCAACCTTTTAAAGTCCAATTTCTAATTTTCTCAGTTTCTCGTACTGTTCAAGCATATCTCTGGCATTCTGATCACTCTGTTCTTTTATTAGCATTACTTTTTTGCCATTTTTCCCTTCTACGTTACCTTGCAGCATGATGCTGCCTTGGCCAATGCTGGGTACTATCAGGACTAGACATGGAATTGCACATGGTAGAAATATTACACTTACTAGTTCACGCACTACAAAGAAGACCAATTTCTTCCACCATTTACCGTTCCAGGTGAACAAGTTGTCCCGCCAATCGGGGTCTCCAAAAAGGGGGTCCATTTTTGCGTTCCAGCATAGGTTAGTTTCCTGATATTTTGAGTAATGTTTTTAATTACATGACTGTGGTCATTGATCTCTAGGCAGCATTCTGAAATGTTAAATTTCCCACAGATCCCTCCTTCCTCTGCGAGGAGGTAGTCCACTGCCAATCGAATTTGGTAAATTACTGATCATGTTTGTGGTTGCTGCTGGCTCAAGAGATCAATGGTCAGAGTTGTTTGATTGGACATTATTTCAAGTACTGCTTGTAAACGGATGATTCGATTGAGCATGTATACTGGGCTTCTGTACCCCCAGGATCCACCTTGGGCCCAGGTAGCCGGCCCATAAGTGTCGATAATCTTTTGTGGGGTCCAACTTTCATTGTTCCAATTTTGGGTTCTGCCAAGTAAACTCCTTTTCTTTCTGGCCAGATCATCATATACTGGGACTCCCAAGTTTGATTTCACATCCTTAAGCAGTAAGAAAAAGGATGGTTTTACTGCTCCAATTGTGCAACTCCCGGTCCACCCTCCCGGTAACTTCACATATGCCGTGTTACCACAGATCCAAAAAAAACTTTTAGGTGCATCCCAGAAATTAGAATCTTGATTTGTTGCATGTTTCCAATATTTGGATAGGGTTTCTATTGCCCAGAATGGGTTAATATAATCTCCTAAGCATTCAAACAGTTTTTCACTATATACACATCTACTTTCAGTTTTTTCTATTGACCAATATGAATGGGGGGTTTCTGGGATCCACCTGGGGTGTGTGTGTCATTTGCTGCTAGATATCTTTCACATGGTGTTTCTCCTGCTTCTATAGTATGCATTTTCCCTTTCCTTGATAAACACTCTTCCCCCATTATTGTGGATTTTAGCTTCCACTCTCCTTCCCTTCTTTTGGGTACTACCATACTTTTTTTCATGTAATCCATTTTAAAATGTCTAGGGGACCCAAACTGTTACCATCCTATGGACAAATTTTAAGTGTGTCCCCTTGCACACCCAACAATCAGTCAACTTAAATTCTTTTGTAATCTTTTCCACCATATCGATAAAAAGATTCTTACCATTTATTTGTCCCTCCCTATCCCTTTGTCCTTTCAATTGCACTTCTTTCTCCTTGAATGTATCCTCTAAGTTGGTTTTACTTTCTTGTTCAAAACATACCCATCTTTCTTTCATGGGGCACTCTCCTGAGATCCTCTGACTTGGGTTTGCAATAGTTTTAGCCAGCCAATATATTTCATTATCCTCTTTACAGGTTGTTAACTGGGAGTGGTCGATACATTTGGGATTCATGTTGGTGTGCACTCTGATGAATGCACTTACTGTATCTCCTCTACACAAGGGATAGTAACACTTCTCACAAGTGTTTCCTCCACTTCCTCCGAAGTGGATGAGTAGCAGCATTGCTACCAGTGGGAGTCTGGTACGGGCTGGCCTCCTCACCTCTCGATCCACAGGGCTTTTCTCGGTGCCCTGAGAGTCTTTCCCAGAGGTAGTTCCTGATCCAGTCTTGCCTCCCACCTCTGGTTTTCCCTCCTTCTGGAGACATTCTGCCATGACCCTTATCTCACCAACTCCCTTCCCTCAATTTGGTCCCAATGAGGGTTGCAAGGGGAGTGCTCTATGGAGCAGTACTGGAAACTGAGATGTTATTCTGATTGTCAATTCTTAGCTAAACAAAACTTAAATTTATCCTATAACTATAACAAACATTAGCAAACTTTAAGGATATAAGCATAACAATGCAGAGGTTTCCTGTGGGGGGGTTGTGTTCAGGGTTGCACTTCTTTTGGTGCTTTCCTCAGGACCAGTTTCAAGTCTTTATCGTCTCTGCTGGCTATAGTCCATTCGCTTGCCTCAGCTGGGGGTTGTACTGGACCCCTCACTCGACTTGCATGAGTCCAGCCCCGCTCCTTTGTTCTCACTGTGGTGTTTGCTGCAAGCAGTGCCTGGAAGGGGCCTTCAAAGCGAGCAGTTAGTGGAGGGTTTTTCCATGATTTCATCAACACCCAGTCTCCTGGGTTAGTACCATGTATTTTACAGTCCAGTGGGGAAGTTTGGGGAAGGTAGCCCTTTTTCCTTAGTTCTTCCAGGGTTGTTGTTGGTGTTTCTATATATTTTTGCATGGTCATCCCCCCCTCTTGATGTTCCCCAGTACTGTATGGGGTAAGCAAGAAAGGCAGCCCAAACAACATTTCACAAGGAGAGACCCCTAGATCTGTTCTGGGTCTCGTTCTTATTCGTCATAGGGCTAGTGGTAAATATTTGACCCAATTCCATTGGGTTTCTAAGACCAATTTTGTTAAAATATTCTTTAAGGTTTGATTTACCCTCTCGACCCTCCCAGAACTCTGAGGGTGCCAAGGGGTGTGTAACTCCCACTTCATTCCCAGGGCCCCGAGGACTTGTTGCAGAACACTGGATGTAGAGTGGGGGCCACGGTCTGAATCAATAATATTTACTAGCCCGTATCTCGGAATAATTTCTTCTAAGAGAACTTTTGTCACAGTTTGGGCTGTCTCCCTTCTCGTGGGGAATGCCTCAAACCAGTGGGTTAGATGGTAAATCTCCTCTGGGGAGAAGAGGATGTTCCTAATAGGATGCAGCTCTTCCCAGGTGTGTGTATTGGGACCCAGGAACTGATCTGTTTGCTGTGCGGTGCCAGTTGGATCTTCTATTAAACCAACTAGCTCTTTCTTAAATATTCTTACTTCAGAAGCTGTCAGGGGTGCATTTATAACACCTATTCCTCCTACCCCACACCTAGTGGAACTTCCCTCAGGGGAAGCAGCCTGTCAGGATTTACCTCTGGCCTTACACCCCTTTTTGATCTGGTATTACAGTAAGGGCCAGCATCTGAAGGCTTATTTGACTGGCTCACTAATTCTTTGTTATCACGTTGGGAGGGCTCAGTTGTTAGGTTGGAGGATATATCCAGAGGTTTTTTCTCAGGGAAAGATGTTGTATTCTGACTTACAAGTGAAGCAAGTTGTATGTTAGTGGGGGTAGGAGGCAACGGGGAAAAAGCACCAAGGGGTGGATATATATGGGGGAGTGGGGTTGTTGGAGGGGGTAAAAATGGCATGGAGATTCCCTGAGGAGATAGAGAAGGGGCAGGGATCATTGGAGGGGGTAAAGGTAGGTTTTGAGAAGCAGGAGGCTGGGTGTTAAGTGGGAGGGTGGCTTCATAGTGTGAAAAAAGCCAATCACTTGGGGTTTTTTTAGTTTTAAAACTTTATTAGTAATAAAATAGTTCTAAAAATAGCAATAAAATTAGAGTAATAAAAATTTGGACAATGAGGATTAGGACAATTACAAGACAATAAAAGTAAAGAATTATGGATGTCCGGATGTTTTTGGGCACTAAGCTGCCAAAAACATGCCTCTTGAACAAAGGAATAACCCTTAAAAGCAACAGCCTGTTGCATATTCATACATCTCATACATGATGCATAAATTCCTTGCAAATTAAGAATTTTTCTGGTTGTTGTCAACTTCTTCCCCTTAATCCTAGTGGTTCCATAAAGATGGAGAGAAGGTGGAAGAATGTTTGTCTTTTCTAATAAGGAGGCAGTAATTCTTTATGTGTCTTGTCGCTGTTACTTCTGTGCGAAGAGTTTCTTGATTATCTTATCCCTTTTCTTGAGCTAGTAAAAATATCTGACATTGCAGAGTTTCTTTTTTAACATTGTGTTATAACCTAGAACTATATTTAACACACTACTTAAGAGAATTAATACAGCATAACTTTCTATCATTGCACATATTTGTTTTAATATTTGTGAAAAAAGCCAATCATAAAATATGCATTTTTCACACCTTGCCCTCACTGTCCTTTTGTCACACACACACACACACACACGGACAGTTCTTGGTTCATTTCTGGTTTGATTGTCTGGATTCTGTTTGGTTTTGTTGTTGCTTTGTTTCCTTGGTGTGCCTGAAGTGTCCAGTCAGGAGCAGAGTGACTCTTGCCAAGGAACTTTGTGGTGCTGTCACTTAATATTATATCTGGTTTTTGCTGATCCCTTGCTGGGGATTTTTTCAGTGCTCTCAAGTCCTCGTTGGTAACAGGGTGAAGGAGCCCTGGCCCAGGCTCTGGCCCTGGGGGACACGGGGACGCTGCCGGGGGGTCCCTGTCTCCCTGTCCCACCCCCCACGGCCCCAGCCCCCGTCCCCGTGTCAGGCTCTGGGGTCGATCTCGTGGAACATCCTCTGGGGGAGGCTGCGGCGCCGGGGGCGGGGGGACCCGGGGGGACAGGGGACCCCGCTGTGTACGAGCAGTGTTGGACTTCTCTGGGGGAACTGGGAGGGGGGGCTGGGGTGGAGTGACCTCCCCAGTGGCCTGACACAGCCCCTGTGATGTCACACAGCCCTATGTGATGTCACAGAACCCCTGTGATGTCACACAGCACACTCTGAGATGTATCAGGCCACCTGTGATTTCATACAGGTGTTCTGTGATGTCACAGCCTCCTCTTTGAGGTCCCAGTCTGCTCTGTGATGTCACAAAATCTGCCCTGTGATGTCACAGCCCAGCCTGTGATGTCAGAGCCTGCTCTGTGATGTCACAGTCAGCTCTGTGATGTCACAACCCACTCTGTATTGTCTCAACCTTCTCTGTGACATCACACAGCTGCTCTGTGATGTCACAGAGCCCTTTTCTATAATGGCAGAGTCTTCTCTGTGGCCTCACAGCCCGTTCTGTGATGTCACACAGACAGACTGAAATGTCACAGCCGACTTTGTGACATCACAACCTCCTCTGTGATGTCACAACCTCCTCTGTGATGTCACAGCCTGCTATGTGATGTCACATAATAAACCAGGGATGTCACAGCCAACTATATGATGTCACAACCTGGTCTGTGATGTCACACAATCACAGAATCACAGAATTACTGCGTTGGAAGAGACCTTTAAGATCATCAAGTCCAACCCATGCCCTGACACCACCTCAGCTAAACCATGGCACTGAGTGCCACATCCAGTCTTTTTTCAAACACATCCCAGGATGGTGACTCCACCACCTCCCTGGACAGACAATTCCAGTACTTTATCACCCTTTCCATAAAAAACTTTTTTCCTAATATCCAACCTAAATTTCCCTTGGTGCAGCTTAAGACACTGTCCTCTGGTCCTGTCAGTTGCTGTGAGGAGAGAGACCGACCCCCACCTGACTGCAACCACCTTTCAGGGAGTGTAGAGAGTGATAAGGTCACCTCTGAGTCTTCTCCAGGATAAACAACTCCAGCTCCCTCAGTCATTCCTCACAGGACTTGTGTTCCAGACCCCTCACCAGCCTTGTTGTCCTTCTCTGGACACACTCCAGGTCCTCAATGTCCCTCCTAAATTGGGGAGACCAGAATTGGATACAGCACTTGAGGAATGGTGCCAGTACAGGGGAAGAATGCCAAGTACACCAGTGCTGAGTAGAGGGGAAGAATGACCTCCTTGCTCCTTCTGGTCGCACCATTCCTGATCCAGGCCAGGAGCCATTGGCCTTCTTGGCCACTTGGGAACACTGCTGGCTCATGTTCAGCCTGCTGTCGACCAGTGTCCCCAGGTCCCTTTCTGCCTGGGCACTGTCCAGCCACACCGCCCCCAGCCTAGAGCAGTGCAGGGGGTTATTGTGGCCAAAATACAGGACTGGGCACTTGGACTTGTTAAACTTCATCTTCCTGGACTCTGCCCATCCATCCAACCATTCCAGGTGTCCCTGCAGAGCCCTCCTGCCTTCCAACAGATGGACACACGCTCCCAGCTTAGTGTCATCTGCAGATTTACTAATGAAAGCCTCAATCCCCTCATCCATGTGGTCAATACAAATATTGAACAGAGCTGGCCCAGCACAAAGCCCTGAGGGGCAGCACTGGTGACTGTCCCCAGCTGGATGCAGCACCGCTCACCACCACTCTCTGGGCCGGCCATCCGGCCAGTTCTGAACCCAGCACAGAGTGCTCCTGTCCCAGCCGTGGGCTGCAGCTTTTCCAGGAGTGTGCTGTGGGAGACAGTGTCAAAGGCCTTGCTGGAGTCCAAATAGACACATCCACAGCTTTTCCTGCATCCACCAGGAGGGTCACCTGGTCATAGAAAGAGACCAGGCTGGTCAAACACGACCTGCCCCTCCTAAACCCCTGCTGGCTGGGTCTGACACCCTGGCCATCCTGGAAGTGCTGTGTGATGGCACTCAGTGTGAACTGTTCCATGACCTTACCGGGTACTGAGGTCAGGCTGACTGGCCTGGAATTACCAGGATCCTCCTTCCCGCCCTTGCTGTGAATGGGCGTCACATTGGGCAGCTTCCAGTCATCGGGAACCTCACCAGTGAGCCAGGGCTGCTGGTAAATTGTGGAGAGCGGCTTCACAAGCTCATCTGCCAGCTCCCTCATCACCCTGGGGTGGATCCCATCAGGTCCCATGGATTTATGAACATCCAAGCAGCTCAGCAGGTCTCCGACTGACTCCTCTTGGAAAATGGGTGCACCATTCTGCTCCCTGGCACCATCAACCAGCCCAGGAGGACAGTTATCCTGAAGGCAAATCGTCTTCTCACTAGAAACTGAGGCAAAAAATGACATTAAGCACCTCTGCCTTCTCCTGATCTCCAGTTATTAAATTCCCTTCCACATCTAATAAAGAACAAAGGTCGGTTTTACCCTTCCTTTAACCATTGATGTATTTATAAAAACATTTTTATTATCCTTTACAGAAGCTGCCATTTTAAGTTCAAACTGAGGTTTGGCTTCCCTAATTTCTTTCCTACATGCCCTAGCAAGGCCCTTAAATACTTCCTGAGAGACCTGACCCTCCTTCCAAAAATGATACATCCTCTTTTTATTCCTAAGTTCCTTCAAAACCTCCTTGCCCATCCAGGCTGGATGTTTTCCTCGTCGACTCGTCTTTTGGAACACAGGGACAGTCTGTTCCTGTGCCCTCAAGATCTCTGTTTAGAAGTTTCCCACCTCTCCTGAACTCCTTTGTTTTCAAGGGCTGCTTCCCAAGGAACTCTCTGAAAAAGTCTCCTAAGTAGGCCAAAGTCTGCCCTCTTGAAGTCCAATGTAAGGGTTTTATTTGTGTTCTTCCTCATCTCACCAAATATCGAGAATTCTATAATTTCATGATCACTGTGCCCCAAGTGACCTTCAACCACCACATCTCCCACCAGCCCATCTCTGCGCCGCCTTTTATCCTTCAGCTGCCTCAGGGGGCAGCCGGAGGAGTGAGCCCGGGGCCAGCACCAGGACGATGCCCATAGACGCCGGATCACCCTGAGGATGCCCAGCTCCCAGGGGCAGCGGCAGCTCCCAGAGCAAACGGCAGCAGGGAGAGAAAAACACGGGGTACACACCGATGGGTGGGGGGGTGGCACCCAACGCAGGTGACAAGGACTAACGTGACACTGCTGGTGACAAGAGTCTGGACCTGTACTTGGTTCAGAGAACTGAATCAGCCCAGGCAGTGTGTCAGTGATATCCCGTACCCGGGCCCCAGGGAGGCAGCAGACCTCTCTGTGGGGTGGGTCTGGTCGACATATGGGGCCCTCTGTTCCCCTCAGGAGGGACTCACCCACCACGATTACCCTTCTTTCCTTTTTGATGTTAGAGGTGCTGATCTGTCTCACTAATGAATCATAATTGGGAGGCTCACTGGGCAGATAATTTTCTTCTAAACCATCTGGCTGACTCTCCAGATCCAGGGGATCATACCGCATCTGAAGTGGCACCTGGCTTGGGAGAGGGGGTTGGGAGGGATTTTTATTATTACTTCCTCGAGTAGGTACCCACTCCCACTCCCCTTCATCAGCCAGGTGTCCTTCTATAGCCTGACAGTGGGAGGTGTGGGAGACAGCGGGAACCAAGGAGAGCATTGCTGCCCTGCCAGACCTCATGGAACCAAGGATCCATTGTGACACTGCAGGGCCCTGGGGCACCACGGTGCCATTGTGACACTGCAGGGCCCAAGGATCCAAGAGACTTTGTGACACCAGAGGGACATTGTGACACTGGGAGGCCTCATGGAATCATGGAGAACATTGGGACACTCTGGGGCCTCATGGAACCGTGGTGACACCAAGTTGTCTGGGGGTGTTGATCTGCTGGAGGGCAAGAGGGCCAAGCACAGGGCCCTGGACAGGCTGGATCCAGGGCCCAGAACCAGCAAGGTGAGGTTTAACAAGTCCAAGTGCCGGGTCCTGCACCTTGGGCACAACAACCCCTGCAGCACTACAGGCTGGGGACAGAGTGGCTGGACAGCAGCCAGGCAGAAAGGGACCTGCAGGGACTGATGGACAGCAGGCTGGACATGAGCCAGCAGTGTGCCCAGGTGGCCAAGAAGGCCAATGGCTCCTGGCCTGGATCAGGAATGGTGTGGCCAGCAGGACCAGGGCAGTGATTCTTCCCCTGTGCTGGGCACTGGTTGGGCAGCACCTTGAGTGCTGTGCCCAGTTCTGGGTCCCCCAATTAAGGAAGGACATGGAGGGGCTGGATCGTGTCCAGAGAAGGGCAACAAGGCTGGTGAGGGGTCTGGAGAACAAGTCCTGTGAGGAGCGGCTGAGGGAGCTGGGGTTGTTGATCCTGGAGAAGAGGAGGCTCAGGGGAGACAAGGCGGTGTCAGGGCACAGGTTGGACTTGATGATCTCCAAGGTCTTTTCAGGCCTTGTTGATTCTGTGATTCTCTGAAACCACCCTTGGAGCAGTTGCAGGAGGAGCCCTGGACCTCCTCTTTAGAAGCTCCAGCAGCCCAGGTTCCTCAGCTTCTCCTCACAGCCCCAAAGCCCATCCTGTCAGTGCTGCAGAGCCTCTGCAGCCCCTCCTCACTGCCCAGAACAGGCAGCCCCACAGCCAGACACAGCAGCCCAGATGTGCCCCCCTGGCCTGGGGTGCCTCTGGCTAGGGAGCAGCACCAGGCACTGCAGGAGCCTGCAGACAATTCCTGCAGCACTTGTGGGATGATCCTGCTCCCCAAGGGACGTTACCATGGTGCCAAGTCAGGAACTGGAATGGGGAGTGGGGCCAGAGAGGAGAGGGCAAACAGGGATGGGCTGTTTGCAGGGGAGGGAACAGGGGTGGGCCATGGGAAGAAATTGGTAGCAGGAAGAGTAAAGAAAGCAAAGGTGAAGCCAATGAAATGCTCAGGGCAGTTTGGGGGTGGCTGCCAGGCAGCCCTGGCTCTGAGCAACAGCGTCTGCAGTGGGACAGGAAACTCCCAGCTGATGGGAACAAACTTTCTGGCTGGCTGCAGAGGCCAGGACAAAGCTGAGTGGTTTCCCTGGCGTCCCCCAGCCCTTCCTGGCCCCAGAGGCTGATGGCATTTGTGCTCCCTCAGGTTCATGTCCCCACAGCAGCAGCATGGGGGTGCTCCCGCCTGCTGTGTGCAATGCAAACAGGGGCTCCTGAGCCAGTGCTGCCGTGGCTGTGCCTGCAAGGATGCGGCACCTGTGTGAGCTGGGGGAGAGGCCAGGGCTGCAGAGGGAGGATGTTGTTGGCAGCTCCATGAGGACGCTCTGGGACGCTGCCCTGGGCTGTCCAGCGCACTGGGGAGGGATCAGCCCCTGCTCTGCTGCTCCTTCCCGTCTCCCCCAGGGCCCTTGCAGAGCACCAGCCATGCTGTTTGCCCCCAGCCTGCCCACGGTCAGCCTGGGGCTGCTCACGGGGGTTTTCTGTGCTGAGCCTTGGCCTCACTGTGTTCTTGAGAGAGCCTGGGCAAGGAGCTTGGAGCCCCCAGGCCCTGGCCTGAGGCGTCAGCGCTGCCCCAGCAGTGCCCATGGGCTGTCCCTGCTGCAGCCCCGGCACTGCCACCCCCAGGACTGTGCCCGGCCCAGAGAGCACTCAGGCCCTGCAGCAACACCAGGGCCACCAGGGCAGCGGGGCAGGGCCACGGGAGCAGCACTGGCAACACCAAGTGCTGCTGCTGCTGGGCACAGCTGCTGTGCCAGCACTGATCTGCTCCCAGCTCTGCACACAGACATTGCTGCTGCAGCTCCAGAGAAGGCAACAAAAGGGCATCTCTGCAGAAAACTTTGCTGGGACATCCTTGAGTTCCTTTAAAGCCCCCGACATCGCAACCCCTCATTGACACAGTCTATAGCCACAGGGAAGGTGGAGAGAAACAAAATGAGAAATGGCAAAAACAGTGACATTTATTTGTGGACAATATTTAAAAAACAAAACAAAGAAAAAGAATGTCCAAAAAGAAACCAACAAGATGTATCAAAGATGACTTGTATTACAAGTCATTTGGAGGAATTGGCCAGCAGTTTAATGTTCCTGAAAACCATCCAGTCATCAGTGTCCACACTGCAGCCTTGAGCTCCTGGTTCCTCAGGCTGTAGATGAGGGGGTTCAGGGCTGGAGGCACCACCGAGTACAGAACTGACAGGGCCAGATCCAGGGATGGGGAGGACATGGAGGGGGGCTTCAGGTGAGCAAATGCTGCAGTGCTGACAAACAGAGAGACCACGGCCAGGTGAGGGAGGCAGGTGGAAAAGGCTTTGTGCCGTCCCTGCTCAGAGGGGATCCTCAGCACGGCCCTGAAGATCTGCACATAGGAGAAAACAATGAACACAAAACAACCAAATACCAAACAGGCACTAACAGCAATGAGCCCAATTTCTCTAATGTGGGAATTGGAGCAGGAGAGCTTGAGGATCTGGGGCATTTCACAGAAGAACTGGCCCAGGGCATTGCCATGGCACAGGGGCAGGGAAAATGTATTGGCCGTGTGCAGCAGTGAATAGAGAAAGGCACTGGCCCAGGCAGCTGCTGCCATGTGGGCACAAGCTCTGCTGCCCAGGAGGGTCCCGTAGTGCAGGGGTTTGCAGATGGACACGTAGCGGTCGTAGCACATGATGGTCAGGAGGGAATACTCTGTTGCAAGAAAGAAGAAAATCAGAAAGACTTGGGCAGCACATCCTGTGTAGGAGATGGTGGTGGTGTCCCAGAGGGAATTGTGCATGGCTTTGGGGACAGTGGTGCAGATGGAGCCCAGGTCGCTGAGGGCCAGGTTGAGCAGGAAGAAGAACATGGGCGTGTGCAGGTGGTGGCCGCAGGCTACGGCGCTGATGATGAGGCCGTTGCCCAGGAGGGCAGCCAGGGAGATGCCCAGGAAGAGGCAGAAGTGCAGGAGCTGCAGCTGCCGCGTGTCTGCCAGTGCCAGCAGGAGGAAGTGGCTGATGGAGCTGCTGTTGGACATTGGCTGTGCCTTGGCATCGGGTTCTGTAAAAAAAGTAATCATGGAATAGTTGGGTTTGGAGAGGACTTTAAATATCCCAGCACAGCTTGGGGACACTTTCCCCTTCTGCCTGCCCAGGGCTCTGCTGCCTGGAGCTGTCCCTGCCAGCAGCTGCTTCCCTGTGCCCAGGGCTGGGCCCTGCCAGTGCTGCCAGAGCCCAGCCCAGCCCTGGGGGCTCAGCTCTGCCCTGCAGACCCCCCCAGCTCAGGCACTGCCCAGGGGCAGCTCTGGCTCTGCAGGCTCTGATGGCAACGTCAGAGCAACCCTGAGGAGGCTGGAGAAGTGACACTGATGCTGCCTCTAAGGGGCCCTGTGCAGATTTCTGTCACTGCCTGGTTTATTGATTCCTGAGAGAAAACTTGTTTATTTTTCTCAGCCTGAACTGAGTGATGAATATCTATGTGCAATTTCCGATCCAATCCACACAGATCAGTAGATTAAAAAAGCAGGATTTTCCCTTTTATGCAGCCCCTGCCTTGCTGAGCTCCCATATAATATACTTGGAAATGTTCTGCAGTTAAATGCCGTGCTGGAAGCAGTCCTGAACAATGCAGCATCCTCACCACACAAGGAGAACACTTCCAAGCCCTACCAGCTGTCTCCTTTCAACCACATCTTGTCCCCCATTGCTTGGAGCAGGTCCCCGGGCCGGCTGAGAGCTGTCCCTGGCAGGCAGCAGAGTCCCTGGCCCAGCACAGCGCCCTGGGCTGCAGGACCCTGCTCTGCAGGACAGCCCTGGGCACCCCTGGCTGCTCTGCACAAGAGATGATCAGAGAATGTACTCACAGGGTCTGTGGGCATTGGGATGTTCCGGCTGTAGGAGATCACTCCAGGAGCTGCAGCTGCATTGTCCTGCAGCCAGAGGTTCCTGTGCCAAGGGCTGCCAGGGATTCTGCCCCAGGCACTTCTCAGCACCTTCCCAGCCCTGACTGATGGAAGCTCTCTGTGCCTCTGTGCTGTGCCCGGGCTGGCTGCAGGCACTGCCCCAGCCCTGCTGGGCTGGGAGAAGAGCTGCTCATCCAGAGAAATGTGCTTTTGAAGCTCTCCTTGGTTGCCAGGATCACCCTCTGTGCCAGGAGCCCGGCCCAGCTCAGCAGCACAGACACAGCACAAGGACTTTAATGACCCTCTGGGGCTTTGTGCTCAGGCCCTGAACATCAGGCCCTGAGAGGGAGCTGCAGAAACCTCTCCAGAACTCCAAGTCAGAATCCAACTCCAAAGTTCCTTTGACTTTTAATGGGTCCCACTGAGGGACACGACTGAGAAAGTGTCCCCAGGCCCCAGGCAGAGCAGAGAACTGGAGGCACTGATGACAGGTGGAGACAAAGAGAAGCCAAGTCTTGGTGCCCTGGGGCACAGCAGGCTCTGTGCCACCAAGGGCTGTCAGGAGACACCTTGTCCTGAGGCACTGGGGCCTCCTGGCACAGCCCCAGCCAGGCTGGGCACTGTCAGCCCCTTGTCCTGCCCTCAGCATCCCCCCCTAGCCCACATCCCAGTGGCCTCAAGGATCTGCTGGAAGGAGTCCCTGGGGAGCCTTGCTCAGGAATGGCCCTGGGGGCTCCTCCATGCTCCCAGGGACTGCAGGTTTTTCAAAGCACTTTGGCTTTGGCTTTTGCCTTGGAGTCTCTGAGAGCTTTGTGCAATCATGGCCTCCAATTATCTGCTGTAATTAGTCCCTGGAGAGGCTTTGACTCAGTGGGGCTCATTAATGCTTCAAGGTGCTTCAGTTCTTTTAAGGTACTTGGTGTTTCCCTTTTGATCCAGACTCTGTGAGAGGTTTGTGCAATCATGGCCCCAATTATCTGCTTTAACGAGTCCCTTGAGAGCTTTGTACTGACACTCAGTGGGGCTCATGGATGCTTTGAGATACTCAAGGAGTTTAAGGTGCTTTGGGTTTTCCTTTCCACACTGAGAGTTTTTTGTGCTATTTTGAGTCTCTGAGAGGTTTTTGTGCCATCCTGGCTTCCAAATTTCTCCTCCAAGGACTGCCTGAGGGGCCTGTGTTGGGCATGGACCTCAGGCAGTCCCATTTATGGTTTGAGACTCCAACCACTTTAGGGTTTTCTTCTGCCTTTGACTCCTGGAAAGGTTTGTGCCATCTCCTCTCAGGGTCTGAGGTTCCAGGGCCCAGCTCCAAATGCACCATGGGGCTCATGAGGATCAAGCAAGTCCTGACAAACCATGGCTCTGCCTTGATTTCCCTCTGCTCTAGTGCAGTTCATCAGGAAGGTTTCCTACTGCAGTTATAAAGACATATTTCAAAGAGTTTATGGGAAATATGTATTCCTATTTAAAGGGGGTATTTTACTACTTCTCTTATTACACAAGTGGTGATTGAAGTATTCACTGATACTGACCCAGGGACTCTCCTGAGTTTGTCTGGACAGGTCAGAGAAGGTGTGCCTTGAGCTCTGACCCAGTGTGGACAACTGTGCTCCACATTCGCCAAGCCCATCCTGTCTCTCCTCACTCTCACTGCTTTGCTCAGAGAACTGGCTGCAATCAGCCAAAGAGGGATTTTCCTTCTTTTATTTTTGAAGCACTCTAAATGACCTGAGTTTCTCTATTGAATTCAGACAACCTCCTCAGCTGTGTGCCAAGCCCAAGGTGCCTCCAAGACCACTGCAGACCTGCGCTGGGCCAGCTGTGAGGGTGGATCATCATCCCAACCTGCACCGGGCCATTGCAAGGGGCTCTTGCCATGGACACTGCACTGACCCCACTGCTGGGTTTGGGTGCCATGGCATCACTCATCAGTTCAGGTTTCCTTGGGAACCACCCCAAGGAGCCATTTCTGCAGCCAGGTTCCATGGCCACTTGCCTGCAGAGCTGGTGCTGCCCTCGGCGGCCATGGCAGCCCTCAGGACAAAGCGGTGCCGAGGCTGTTCCAGGTCCAATTGCCGGGACACTCGTTGGTGCCGCCAGGTGCCATGGCAATGGCCACGGGGACACGTTCCTTAGTTTGGTGCCACGGCAACCAAGGCCTGGAGCCGTTGTGATGGTTGGTCGCCATGGAAACCTGCCCTGGCCCCTTTCTCAGGGCTGCTGTCGCTGCCCAGAGCCAGAGGGGATCCCTTGCTGGGGGCTTGTGCCATGGCCACCTGCCCTGTGCCGCGCTGGCCGGTCAGGCGCCGCGGAACCAGCAGCAAACGCCAGGGCCAGGGCCAAAGGCCAGGTCAGCCCGACAGAAAGGGGCAGTGCTGGGCACTGTTTCCATGGCAGCCCTCACTGGGGGTGACACCTGGGTCACCTGTCCTGGCAGTTGCCATGGAAACCCGGCTCATTGGAAATACAAGGGTGGACAGAGGTTTTAGTAGGGCCTGGCACAACGGGACAAAGGGGGGTGGTTTTAAACTAAAGGAAGGGAGGTTCAGATAAGAACAGATAAGTAGGAAATGTTTGATGATGACATTGGTGATACACCAGGACAGGTTCCCAGGGAGGTGGTCAGTGCCCCGTCCCTGGAAACATTCAAGTCCAGCTGGGACAGGGCTCTGAACAACCTGATCTGGTGAAAGATGTCCCTGCTCATGGCGGGGTTTGGATGAGATGAGCACTGCAGAGCTCTTCCCATCCAAACCATTCCAGGACTGCATGGGCAGAAGGGGCTGCTCAGTGCACTCCATCCACTGCCTCGACTCCTCATGGTCTCTGCTGGACCCCACATCCCACAGCCAAACCCAGCCCCTTCTCTGCCTTTCCTCCCCCTGCCCCAGGGGCTGGCACAGCCAGGGGGGCACAGGTGACCTTTGGGCTTTGCAGGGCTCAGGCACAAGGGCCATGGCAGAGTCAGGGCTGAGGTCACACTCTGTGGGCTGGGGCCGAGCCCAGCCAGAAATGAGCCCTGAGGCAGCAGCTCTGCAGTGCTGGCCACCAGGCTGGCTTGCCAAGGGAGGCTTCTGGCCATGCCCTGCAAGCAGCTGCTGCTGCCAAGGCGCCTTTGGTGCCTCAGGCTCTCCCTGGCACAGCTCCCAGCACGGCACTCTGCCCTTGCGCCCGAGGCCTTCCCTGTGCTGGGGCTGGCCTGGGGCTTTTCCTGCAGAGGGACCTGCCCTGCTCCTGGCACAGTCCACCAAGTCATTCCCTGCATTTCTCCTTTTCAGATTCTTTCTGTCACCTACTCTCAGAGGTCCAGCCTGTTCTGGTGCTTATCATGAACTGACTGTGCTCTTGATTTATACCAGCACTGGAGATGTAGAATCACCCAAACTGAACACAGAAACAAACTCCCTCTGTCCCATTTTCATGTTCTAGATCACTTTCCAGGTGTCCATGGAGATGTGGGAATGATTATCACACAACTCTCCATTTCTGGCTGCGGGCTCTGGAGATTCCTTCTCTGCATTCAGTCAGGCTTGTATTCCCTAACAAGTCCTGGTTCCACCTCCTGTTTCCCAAGGCTGGAACAGTCACAATGAAAACCTCACCAATGGCACAACTCCCCAGCTCTCCAGGAAGAGAAAGGACAAGCTGTCAAGTTCTCCAAACCTTTGTCCTGCTCTGCTGCAAGAGTCCTGCTGCACTCACGCTGTGGAAAGCCAAGAGAAGCTGCAGGTGGTGGCACATCTTGTGACAGGAGCTCAACCTGGTTCTCCAGGAAAGGTTCTTGAGAAGAGCAAACAGGACTGTGGAGAAGATTCCTGGAAAACTGAAACAGCTTTCCAGAAGTGAAATGAAAATTGAAAGAAACAGTCCAAGATGTTTTCCTCTATTTATTTCTCTGCTCCCTTTTTCCATCTTGCACTACTTCTCCATCCCATTAATTCCAAATGCATCTCACCTCTAAGATCAGTGACTTAGCGAGTTCTAGACACTCTAAAGTACGATGAGCTACACAGTTTGCCTTCCAGTTTTTGCTGGAAAGCAACACTGGAGCCATAAGTGCAGGACCAGGACCAGGGAATCCTCCAGCCAGGGAATGTGCCCCGACAGGGTTTGATCCTCAGCGGGGACAATACACAGCAGCGACCGAGGAGATACCTCTGCCCCCGTGCAGGAGTCCAGACTCTGGGTCTGGGCTGAACGCGGCAAAGTTCCCGTGTTTGGACAGGCTCAGGGGCTGCCCCCGGGGAGCGGGGGGTTGGGCGTGGGGGTGAGCGGGCAACGGAAAAACGGACACGGGGACAAACGGCCCCGGAGCTTCAGTTGCAGCAGCAGCAGCAGCGGCGGCAGCAGCAGCGGCAGCAGCAGCAGCAGCAGCAGCCAAAGCAGAGACTCCCTCTTGATTCTCCTCTCCTTCCCTTGCTGTCCCGTACCGTCTCCCGCTCTCCCTTTCCCGCTGTCCCCTCCTCTCCCTGTCTCTCTCTCCCCATTCCCGGCCGGGCCATGCCCCCGGCCCGCCCCCGGCTCCGGGCGGGGCTGCCCCATCCCCGCCCCCGGCCGTCCCGCCGGGGTCTCGCCTCCGCCCGGCTCTGGCCGTGCTGGCGGTGGCGCTTCTGGGCGGGCATCGGTGCCTGGGGCTGGGGCGGCATCGCCTCCCTCTGGCTCCGCCTGGCCCGAGCCTGGCCCCGGCCCCGGCTCCTCCCGGGCCCCGCGGAGGACACACGCGGCGCGGCCGCTGCCGCCGCCTCCGCTGCGGCTTCCCCGGCCCGAGCTCCGCCGCTCGGCAGCGCGGCCGCCGCCCCCGAGCCGCCGCTGTCCCGTTGCCGGGAGCGAACGCCTGGGGAGGGCCGGCCCGGGCGCTCGGGGGGCGCTCGGGGGCCGCTCCTGGCCCCGGGCCGAGCGCTGACAGCCGCGTCCCGCCCGCAGGGAAGGCGCAGGAGGCCCTGCAGGAGCGGTACCGGCTGGGATCGCTGCTGGGCAGCGGCGGCTTCGGCAGCGTCTTCGCGGCCACGCGGCTCTTGGACGGCGCCCCGGTGAGCGGCGGGGCCGGCGGCGGGCGGAGGAGGAGGAGGAGGAGGAGGAGGAGGAGGAGGGGAAGGAGGGGGTGGAGGAGGAGGAGGAGTAGAGGGAGGGGGAGGAGGGGGAGGAGGAGAAGGGGGAGGAGGATGGCGATGGAGCTGGGGCTGCGCAGGGTGGGTGGTGAGCTCAGCCCGCTGCTGCTCTTGGCTTGCAGGTGGCCATCAAAAGGGTGCCAAGGAACCGCGTCCGGCACTGGGGCGAGCTGGTGAGTGAGCGGGGCCAGCGGCAGAAGCCGGGCCGTGCCGGGCGGGGATGAGCCGAGGCCCGACAGGGTGGGAGCCACCAGGACACCTCGAGGGAGAGCGGGCGTGGGGCCAGCGCAGGGCGAAGAGCATCCCGGGCTGGGTGAGGAGTTCCTGACCCCCGGCACAGCATCAGCCCCACTGATGGCATCGTGCTCCTCCTGCAGCCCGACGGCACCAGCGCACCCCTGGAGATCGTGCTGCTGGAGAAGGTGTCCACTGGCTTCCCCGGTGTCGTCCAGCTGCTGGAGTGGCTTGAGCTCCCCAACGACATCTTGATCGTGCTGGAACGCCCAGAGTGCTCTCAGGACCTGCATCATTTCATTCGGGCACGGGGGTTCCTGTCCGAGGAGGTGGCGCGGGATCTGTTCCGCCAGGTGCTGGAGGCCGTGCAGCACTGCACCAGCTGCGGGGTCCTGCACAGGGACATCAAACCAGGGAACATCCTGGTTGACCTGGCCACCGGGCAGGCCAAATTGATCGACTTTGGCTGTGGCACCTACCTGCAAGACACAGCCTACACTCGCTTTGCAGGTGAGCCCATGCAGGGGTGTGCTCTCGGTCCTGGCATCTCATGGCCCAACATCTCACAGCCCAAGCTGGGTGTGGCAGCGGGGATTCTCCCTTTTGCTAGCCTTCATGGCACTGAGATTTCAGCTGAGTTGCGTTTGAGCAGGGCTGGGTGGGGAGCCAGCTTCCAGCCCTGCTGGCAGCCTTTGCCCACCATTCTGCCCAAGACTGGGGCTGGGGCTGGGGCAGTCAGCCCAACAAAAACACGGGTGGGTGGGGGTAGCAGAGAGGGAGGCCGTAACCTGTGTCCCAGGCAGTTTGGTGTGCAGGTGCGAAAGGGCTTGGACTGCTCCACTCACCTGGTTTGTTTTGGATTCATGATGTTTTTGGGCAGTGCAGGCGGGGAGGAATTTTCCCAAGCACTGGGTGGGTTTTTCCTCCTCATGGTCGGGCCTTGCCAGGACTTCTGCTGCCCTCTTCCAACCCCAGTGGCTTCTTTTCCTACCCCGAGTCTGTACACAAGTCCCAGGTGCTGGCGAGAGGGCAGCGGGTCACCCCGTGTGCCACTGGGGCAGCCCCCACACGCCCAGGGATGCTGGGGCCAGGCTCTGGGAGCAGCAGCATCCCCCTGATGAACCCCATCTGTATTCCACAGGAACACGGTCATACAGGCCCCCAGAATGGACCCACTTTCGATTTTACTACGGCAAGCCAGCTACCATCTGGTCCCTGGGCATCCTGCTGCACCAGATGGTCTGCGGGGAGCACCCTTTCAGGAGGAGCCAGAACATCAGCTGGGACCATCAGCTCTCGCTGCCACAACGGCTCTCTCAAGGTGGATCCTCATCTCTGGCCATGGGGGCAATGCCAGTGCTGGGAGACAGCAGCAGCTCGTGAGCATCCCGCTCTGGCAGCTGCTGAGGAGGTGGCACATGTCCTGCTCTCCTGCTCTCCTCCAAAACAGGGAATTGATGGGGAAGTTTAGGCCCAGCTCTGAGCACATCCAGCATGGCCTGGGCACGGGAATAGTGGGGCAAAGCCAACAGGAGCCTTCTCCAGCTGACCGGTGGGTTCTGGTTTCTCTGCCCAGAGTGCCAAGATGTGATCAGGCGGTGTTTATCCATGCTGCACTCGGACAGACCCTCGTTAGAAGAGCTGTTATGTGATCCCTGGCTGCAGGATATTGATCGGCCCTAGAAGAAGGGAGAGAGCCACAGGCACACTTTGATGCAAGGCCCTGGTAAGTTGCAGCTCCACATATGCCTTGGCAATCAGAAGCAAAGGAACCCAGACATTTTGTCCTGCCTGTGTCACTGCCCAGGGGTCATCAGATGGGAACACGCAGCCCTTGTGCTGGAGCTGAGCTGCTCTGCCCAGCACTGGTGGCTGCCATCTGAGCTGGTTTTGCTTGTCCTGGTTCCCTGACAGCTCTGGGCCCTGGGCAGAACCCTGACAGCCTGTTCTGGCCCCAGGGAAGGAGAAGGAGCCCCTGGAGAAGCTGTACCAGGTGGGGCTGCTGCTGCTGGGGACAGTGAGGACGACATCAAGGATGACAACCTCTTCCTCCACCTGGTCACCGGCAGCTGAGGATGATGGACTTCGATTCTGGCACCTTCTCCAAAGCCAGGCTCCACAGGGAATTTGCAGGTGAGTCCACACGCAGGGGGATGCTCCCAGATTTGGGCATTGCACAGCCTGGCCAGGAACCAAAGGTTCCCCCTTTGCTGGGGTGGATGCAGCTGATCCTTCAGTCGGCTGCCAGGCTGCTTTTGGCAGGGCTGGGGGATGGGCTGGGGTGGTGATGAAATGGGAGTGGGCTCCTGGCCCTGCCAACAGCCCCCAGCACCCACTGTGCCCCGGGCTGGGGCTGGGGCAGCCAGCCCGACACAAACAAACCCCCATGGTGGGAGCAGAGGTGGGACTCCAGAACCTGTGCAGGGGCTGCTTTGCTCTGCAGGCAAGGAAGGGCTTGGGCTGCTCCACTGTCCCTATTTGCTTTGGGATCACCGTTATTTTGGGGGGCAGTGCAGGGGGGAAGGGAGAAAGCCTGGGCTTCCCTCACCTGTGGGTGGGTTTTTCCCTGGCATGCAGGGGTTGGGCCTTCCTCAAGTCCCTGACAGTAATATGATTTTTGACCTTTTTTCTTGTTCCCCTTTTTGTCTGTAATCTATTTTCAATAATTTATTGTGTGTTTTTCTAGAGGAAGCGTTCCAGGTGGGGTCCAGTCTGGATGGGGAAGTGCTTGGGAGCAGCTGTGGCGTGGATGGGCCGTGCCCTTGGAGAAGGCTGAGGACATCATTTGGGACCAGCTTTTCTTCCAGCGGAGGATGGCGTCAGGTGGGTCCTGTCTGCTTGGCATGGTGGGATCAGAGCTTTGGGGAGATGGCAGCGAGCACAGGAGCATCCTGCTCTGGGCAGCTGCTGAGGGCTGGATGTGCCGTGGCCGGCTGCAGGCTGGGCACATGTCCTGCCCTCCTGCTCTGCTCCCAAAGGCAGCAGGGATGGACAGCTCTGGGCACAGCTCTGGGCACGGCCAGCATGGCCTGGGCACCACGGGCGGCTGGGACAAGGGGACAGGAGCCTTCAGCTGACGGGCGCTTTCTGGTTTCTCTCCTTGCAGCCGGGCTCTGCGGGTGCTGAGGCTGCTCTGGGCTCTGCCAGGGCTCTTCTGGAGCTCAGCACCGGGCCGCAATCAGCCAAAGAAGAAATGGGGTGACCTGCAGCACAGACCTGCTGGAGCATTTCAGCAACACAGCTCAAGTGTGCAGAGTGTACACCTCCCAGGGAAAACATGACACCACCCCAAAATAAACTTGTTCAATAGCTTCTGAAATGAAATCAATCTGGGATGACCCCAAATGACATTTTGCAGCTTGCTCAAGCTGTAGCTCAGTCTTTCTCTGAACAGTTTTCTCCTCCACCTGCCTTGTACTTCCCAACTGCTCTCTCTTGTCCCCCAGTGAGTTCCCAGCCCATGGCAGTCTCCACCACACTGTTGCCTTCCTTGATGCCCCTCACCACGAGGAAGGCCGAGCCCCAGGCTTAGGGACTCATCCTGTCACTGGCTGAGGAGCAGCAATGTCTCAGAGGTCCAGTGGGATTTTAGTGTCATTCAGAGCTGCTCTCCAGCCCTTAGCTCTCCTCACTGCTGAGTTCCCACTCCCTTTTTCCTTGTCCTTGTAGCAGGATGAGCTCTGTGAATCCCCTTGAGCCTCCCCACTCTTCCCAGCGCACGCACCCACCTCAGTTAGGCTGAAGCTGCAGCTTCTCTGTCTCCTCTGGCACACCAGTCCAGTCCCCTGTGCGGGGAGCCCCAGCCCCAGAGCACAGCACTCAGCAGTGCAGTCTGGGCTGGAGCAGCTGCCCTGCAGCCCTGGCTTGGCTGTTTGTGCCAAGGGAATGCTCCCTGTTTGCAGCTGTCCCTGCAGGATGGCCCCAGGCAGAGCCCAGCCCCTGAAGCTTGGGGCAGACAGTGGTCAGAGCTGAGGTTCATGGGGAGCACCCACAGCTGTGCCTTGCACTCTGTTGCCGTGTGTCACAGTGCAGGCTGGCTTGTACTGGGTGAATGTACCTGCCCCTGGTTTGACTGACAGGGGCCGCGCCCATCACATCTCTCCCAAGGCTGCAGGCATTTCACAGGCCAGAATCTGAATAGGCACAGAGATCAGTGAAATTATCCAGACTGGGTTTTTCAAAGGCCCTTTAGAAAACTACAGATACCGCTATTAGAGCGATCAGATGTCTCTCAGGTGGTGTTTTCTGTAAACATAGAATCACACAGAGTTCTCATACAGATACATCCATTTCCAACATATGCAAGTACAGTTGCTGGGGTTTCAGCACAATATTGACATTTTCTTAAAGGTCAAGGCAAATGTCTGAGTTGTCAATAGTATTATTTTCACAAATAAATCCTTGCTGTTCTTGTCCAGTCAGGCATCAACATCCACAGCTGGCCATGTGCTCCCATTTGGGGCTCACACTTGTATGTTCTAACAGGCAGAGGACAGTTCCACTGGGATTTAATCAGCACTATAACTGGGTATAAGGCATAGAGTATTGTTAAAAGAAAAGCTGTGGCTTTACCCTCAATGGGATAATAAGTGTCACTAACAAGATGTCACCAAGATTGGAAACCCTTTGAAAGAGACTGTCATAATTCCAAATTACCTTTAGTTTATCAGTGGTCAAGGTGCCGTTATCGCCTTCCCTTTTAATTGCTATTACAGCAGATTGCAACCGCATCTGTGGAAGACATGTGGTGCATGGTGTAGAACTGAACTAAAGTTACATTTATTATGATTTATGCTAATCAATTGGCATAAATACAGAAGTGAGGGTCTTCAGCGTGTGGGTCAAGCTGTGTGTATGTGTATTTTGGGTTCTCCTTTGAGAACGATCAGCAGTCCAGAAGATAGTCTACAAAAGTCAAGAACAGGGAATTTATTTAACAATAAATGTGCCGTAGACAGATAGAAAGGGATAGGAGACAGGAGAGTGAGAAGGAAAGAGGGGAAAGATGGAGGATGGGGTGG
Organism: Anomalospiza imberbis; assembly: GCF_031753505.1. NCBI lineage: Eukaryota > Metazoa > Chordata > Aves > Passeriformes > Viduidae > Anomalospiza > Anomalospiza imberbis. The sequence continues at coordinate 209,459 of NW_027100521.1, read as the reverse complement.
GGAAGGAAAGAGTGGGGGTGCATGGGTGTGGGGAAGATCAGGAGTGGGGTGGGGAAGAGATCAAACAGAGGACAGCACACGACTCTTGGCTCCAGCAGTGTCCCATCCGTCCTTGGTCACCCTGCGCTTCTCTGCGCTTGAGTCCCGGCGGTTCTTGTGGAGGTGGGGAAACAAGGTCATTCATCTGGGGTTATCTTTCTCCGGTCCATGTTGCAGGTATCCAGGGAACCGTTTTCCTCTTTGCCATGTGAAGAGAGAATGGGTTTGCCTTCATTCACCTGCAATGCTGAGGCCCAAGGAGCATTTCTAAGCTCCTAAACCACCCTCCCTGGGGCAGGATGGGGATGCACCCCCATAATGCCGCTTAGCAGGTGGGCTGTGTTGTGCTCGTTCGTCTGTGCAGGCGCACGGTGGGGTTTTTCTCGGCTGCGGTGTGAAGCAGGGGCTTTAAAAGAGGCCTCTGGGGAGTGCGGTGACCCGGAGCAGGCAAGCAGGGGCATGGCACGGCTTTGAGGGCGTGGCATGGCAGTTTGTGTTGCAGTTTGCACGCAGTTTGCGCAGGCAGGGTTGCAGGTTTCCAGGTGGCCCCCGTTGGAAAGGTTTGCTGTGTGTTGCTTTCGGTGCTTTTGTTGTTTGGTTTCAGGGTTTCTGTTAGTAATGGGCTTCACACAACCAAAAACGCTAGTTAGTGCAAATCTGTGTAACCAAATGGAACCCGCCAGGCAGGATGTGTCTGTACAGACTCATTCTTGTGTGGACTGTTTGAGCTTAGCAGTGGTTTCAGGGGCATTGCAGATGAAATCTGTCTGCGGTGTGAACAGGTCAATGATCTCCTCACACTGGTGGCCGAGCTTAGAGAGGAAGTTGAAGGACTAAGGAGCATCAGGGAAAGTGAAAGGGAAAAAGACTGGTGGAGTTCAGCCCTTCCATCTTTACGGGAAGCCCACCAAGGGTCAGAGGACTCCCATGCCTCCCACTGTCAGGCAATAGAAGAACGCTTGGTGGATAAAGGGGACTGGAAATGGGTCCCTGCTTGGGGAAGTATTAATAAAAACTCCTCCCAGCCCCCATCCCTTAGTCAGGTGCCACTTCAAAACAAGCGTGAGCTCCTGGATCAGGAGAGTCAGGAAGACTTAGAAGAAAGTTATCTGCCTCCCAGTTATGACTCATCTGTAAGACAGATCACTACTTGTAACACCAAAAAGAGAAGAAGAGTAGTCATAGTGGGTGACTCCCTTCTGAGGGGAACTGAGGGCCCCATATGTCGACCAGACCCACCCCACAGGGAGGTCTGCTGCCTCCCTGGGGCCTGGGTACGGGATATCACTGACACACTGCCTGGGCTGATTCAGCCCTCTGATTATTGCCCACTGCTGATACCCCAAGCTGGCAGTGATGAGATTGAAAAGAGGAGTGTCAGGGTAATTAAAAGGGACTTTAGTGCATTGGGTCAGGTGGTTAATAGGACAGGGGCACAGACAGTCTTTTCCTCAGTCCCTTTGGAGTCGGAGAAAAACGGTGAAAGCAATAGGAGAGCTCAAGTTATTAACAAGTGGCCCAAGGGTTGGTGTTGCCGGCAGAATATTTCAGATTCTTTAATCATGGGGCAACTTTTACAGCACCTGGCCTGCTTGGACCAGATGGGCTCCATCTTTCTCCTAAGGGCAGAAGAATTTTAGCTCATGAACTGTCAGAACTTGTTGAGAAGGCTTTAAACTAGGTCTGAAGGGGGAGGGAGATGTAGCTGGTTTGTCTGGAAGCAGGCTCATGGGTGGTAAGCCTGAGTTAGGGGTGAAATCAGCAGCCCAGCTGAGGTGGGCTGAAAAAAGGCAGTCCAGGAATTTTTTAGAGTTTGTGGAGGACAATTTTTTGTTGAAGCTGATGGGTGAGCCCACCAGGGGAGGGACTATATTGGATCTGTTGTTTGTAAATAGAGATGGGCTGGTGGGAGATGTGGTGGATGGAGGTCACTTGGGGCACAGTGATCATGAAATTATAGAGTTCTCAATATTTGGTGAAGTCACGAGGAACACTAATAAGACTTTTACACTGGACTTTGGAGGGCAGACTTTGGCCTGCTTAGGAGACTTATTCAGAGGTTTCCTTGGAAAGCAGCCCTTAAAAACAAGGGAGTTCAGGAAAGGTGGGCATGCTTCAAAACGGAGATCTCAAGGGCAAAGGAACAGACCGTCCCTGTGTGCCGAAAGATGAGTCGACGAGACGAACGTCCAGTCTGGATGGGCAAGGAGGTTTTGAAGGAACTTAGGAATAAAAAGAGGATGTATCATCTTTGGAAGGAGGGTCAGGTCTCTCAGGTAGTATTTAAAGGACTTGCTAGGGCATGAAGGAAAGAAATTAGGGAGGCTAAAGCTCAGTTTGAACTTAAAATGGCAGCTTTTGTAAAGGATAATAAAAAATATTTTTACAAATATATCAATGGTAAAAGGAAGGGTAAGACCAACCATTATTTGTTATTCGATGTGGAAGGGAATTTAATGACTGTAGATCAGGAGAAGGCAGAGGTGCTTAATGCCATTTTTTGCCTCAGTTTTTGGTAAGAAGAAAATTTGCCATCAGGACAACTGTCCTTCTGGGCTGGTAGATGGTGTCAGGGAGCAGAGTGGGCCACTGTTATCCAAGAGGAGGCAGTCAGAGAACTGCTGAGCTGCTTGGATGTTCATAAATCCATGGGACCTGATAGGATCCACCCCAGGGTGATGAGGGAGCTGGCAGATGAGCTTGCCAAGCTGCTCTCCATCATTTACCAGCAGTCCTGGCTCACTGGTGAGGTTCCAGATGACTGGAAGCTGCCCAATGTGACACCCATTCACAGCAAGGGTGGGAAGGAGGATCCTGGTAATTCCAGCCCAGTCAGCCTGACCTCAGTACGTGGTAAGGTCATGGAACAGTTTATACTGAGTGCCATCACACAGCACTTCCAGGATGGCCAGGGTGTCAGACCCAGCCAGCAGGGGTTTAGGAGGGCTAGGTCGTGTTTAACCAACCTGGTCTCCTTCTATGACCAGGTGACCCTCCTGGTGGATGTGGGACAGGCTTTGGATGTGTCTGTTTGGACTCCAGCAAGGCCTTTGGCACTGTCTCCCACAGCACACTCCTGGAAAAGCTGCAGCCCACGGCTGGGACAGGAGCACTCTGTGCTGGGTTCAGAACTGGCTGGATGGCCGGCCCAGAGAGTGGTGGTGAGCGGTGCTGCATCCAGCTGGGGACAGTCACCAGTGCTGTCCCTCAGGGCTCTGTGCTGGGCCAGCTCTGTTCAATGTTTTATTGACCACATGGATGAGGGGATTGAGTCCTTCATTAGTAAATCTGCAGATGACACTGAGCTGGGAGTGTGTGTCCATCTGTTGGAAGGCAGGAGGGCTCTGCAGGAACACCTGGAATGGTTTCCAGTAAGATGAAGTTTAATCAGTCCAAGTGCCCAGTCCTGCATTTTGGCCACAACAACCCCCTGCACAGCTCTAGGCTGGGGACGGCGTGGCTGGACAGTGCCCAGGCAGAAAGGGATCTGGGGGCACTGGTCGACAGCAGGCTGGACATGAGCCAGCAGTGTGCCCAGGTGGCCAAGAAGGCCAATGGCTCCAGGGCTGGACCAGGTATGGTGTGGCCAGCAGGAGCAGGGAGGTCATTCTTCCCCTGTACTGTGCACTGGTGTGCTTGGCATTCTTCTCCTGTACTGGCACCGTACCTCGAGTGCTGTGTCCAGTTCTGGGCTCCCCAGTTTAAGAGGGACATGGAGGGGCTGGAGCGTGTCCAGAGAAGGGCAAGGCTGGTGAGGGGCCTGGAACACAAGTCCTGTGAGGAATGACTGAGGGAGCTGGAGTTGTTTATCCTGGAGAAGACTCAGAGGTGACCTTATCACTCTCTACACTCCCTGAAAGGTGGTTGCAGTCAGGTGGGGGTCGGTCTCTTTCTCCTCACAGCAACTGACAGGACCAGAGGACAGTGTCTTAAGCTGCACCAAGGGAAATTTAGGTTGGATATTAGGAAAAAAGTTTTTTATGGAAAGGGTGATAAATTCCTGGAATTGTCTGTCCAGGGAGGTGGTGGAGTCACCATCATGGGATGTGTTTAAAAAAAGACTGGATGTGGCACTCAGTGCCATGGTTTAGCTGAGGTGGTGTTAGGGCATGGGTTGGACTTGATGATCTTAAAGGTCTCTTCCAACCCAGTAATTCTGTGATTGTGTGACATCACAGACCAGGTTGTGACATCAAATAGTTGGCTGTGACATCCCTGGTTTATTATGTGACCTCACTGAGCAGGCTGTGACATCACAGCATGCCTGTATGACATCACAGAGCAGAGCAAGCTGTGAGGTCAAAGAGTGTGCTGTGACATTATAGGGTGGCTGTGTTCCATCACTGAAGGTGTTGTGACATCACAGGGTGGGTCTGTGAGCCCACAGAGGTGCTGTGTGACATGCTAAGTGAGTTCTGCCATCACACAGCAGGCTGTGACATCACAGAGGAGGTTGTGATGTCACAAAGTCAGCTGTGACATTACAGGCTGGCTGTGTGACATCACAGAACGGGCTGTGAGGCAACAGAGAAGACTCTGCCATCATAGAAAAGGGCTCTGTGACATCTCTTCGCCATCCACCACTGACAGCTTTGCAAATCAGGAACTGTTGGAGATGTTTTGCCCCCACTTCAGGACAATCATCCTGATACAAGAACTTAATTGTGTTTATTTCTATCACAGAACCACGGTTGTCTAAAATCAGTTCTAGTATGGAAATCACTTGTGGATGGTGGACTCATCAGACACTGCTGGGACGTTGCACATAGCTCAGGGAAGAGTGTGATTGTTATTAAATTGTGTCCTGTTCAACCATGGTCTGTTGGCCATGAAGAGAAACTTTCTGTGCCTCTGAGTCTCACCAGTTCCTGACCCCCAAAGGACACAAACCTGATGAGTTGTGGTTCCCACTCCAGTGGTGGCACTTGGACCTCCCTCCATCCCCAGAGCAGAGCTCCCTTGTCCCAGAAAGTCCCTGGCAATGCAGGGATGAAGGAAACAGGACAGGCTGTGGGGATCAGGGGCAGGGCAGAGCCAGGGATTTGGGGTGGTTGTGAGCCCAGGGCAGGACCCGGCCCTTGGCCTTGGTGAACCTCATCCAATTGTCCTGGGCCCATGGCTCCAGCCTGTCCAGATCCCTCTGCAGAGCTTCCTGCCCTCCAGCACAGCCACACTCACACCCAGCTTGGGCTCACCTGGGAACTGACTGAGGGTGCCCTCGATGGCCTCGTCCAGATCAGCAATCAAGAGATTTCACTGACCTGGCCCCAGTCCTGAGCCCAGGGGACACCCCTGGGTGTGACTCCATTCCTCAGCTGCTCTGAGTGCCAGGGGTTGGATGAGGGAAATGGTGGGGAGGGGTTGGGGACAAAGTGTTATTGATTGTCAGCCATGAAGGGTCGTGATTTTCACATCTTTTCAGACTGCATTAGGAGGTGCTGGGGGTCAAAATCAATTGGACATTGCTGATATAAATCCATTAACAGGAAAAGGAAACTGGACAAACTATTTCAATAAAGTCTATTCACTTTGAATACACTTCTGAAATCTGTCTAATTAACCACAGAAGAATTGAAAGCTACCATAATTCCCAGCAACATTTTTTGTTTGGGAGTTTTAAACAAATCATTGGATTCCTGAACTGAAGAGCTCAAGAAAGAAGAGGCCTCTGGAGTAGTGAAATTCATCAGAAACCTCCAAGTGGCTGAGGATCCATCCCCATCAGAGCAGCAATGACCCGCAATGGGCACAGCTTTGTGGCTGCCCCAGCTCTGGGATGGGCCCTGGGCCTGGAGCAGGAGCAGCTCTGGAGGGCCCCAAGGCCGGGCTCTTGTGCTGGCCTGGGCAGATGGGATGGCAGCAGGGGCTGCAGAGCTCTCAGCACCTCAGCCCGAGGGGAGCAGGGCAGCCAGGGAGCCTCCTTTGGCCTTGGCCAAGCCCCTTCCCCCATGGCTGGGGCTGAGTCCTGGCTGAGCTGCAGCTGCTGCTGTGCCCTGGCCAGGGGCTGAGGCCGTGGGGCCAGTGGCCAGAGCAGCCTGGGCTGAGCAGAGCTGTGGGGCCAGAGCCGGCTGGGCTGTGCTGGGGAGAGGCCCTTGGTGCTGCACAGAGCTCAGGGCAGCTGGCAGAGCTTGCAGGGAGCTGGGCTGGGCTCAGAGAGCCTGGCACAGAAACCACCAGTGTCCATCCCAGCCTGGCTGAGCGTGCAGGGCAGGACTCAGCCCAGGCCTTGTGGGGCAGGGCCAGCGCCTGTGCAAGGCATGGAAAACAGGCAAGTGCCCGAGAGAGGAGGCTGCTCTGTGCCCTTGGGGGCGTGGACACAGCAGGAACACTCAGGAGCCCAAAGAGCCTCCATGGCTGTGTGTGAGACCAAGGCTGGAGCAGGGAAATGGAGGGCTGCTGCACCATGGGGAGGGCATTGAATTCCAGCACACACCTCAGCTCTCTGATGGTCCCGGCACCATGCTGGGCCCTGTTTCAGGCTGGAGCAGAGCAGATGTTGATGGCACAGGAGCCCTGCGGGGCTGGCAGGGACCTGCAGCTTGCAAGGTGCTCTGCTCCCCCTCAGCTCCTCTCTGAGAGATCCAATCCCAGCTTGGCACCTCAGGGCACAAGTGGCACTGCCTGGTCATGGGCACACAGATGATGTCTGCCTGGAAAGGGGCACAGGTGTTAATACTTGTACATTTCATATTATACAAGGACATGTTTATTATCTGCGTCACTTGAGTACTTTTTAGAAACGTCAATTTTCTGAAGTACTGATGGCAGAAGGACAAGAAATACTGATCTTCCCATCTCCTCGAGTCACCAATATTCTGTTTATTCTTTCCTCTTCCTTCAGGTGTTTCCAGTTCTCCTGTTGAAATGGCCATGTCTAAGGACATCTCTGCACTAGACCAGGTGGATCTATGTACTTCCCGTTGCACCCAGATTTCCCCCTCCAGATGCTTTCTGGTCATTCAAATGTCTCTCAATGGACTGGTTTCACTATTTGCACATCAGGGAGTGGCCCAATCTTTTTGAAGTTCAAATAAATATTAATTACATCTTACTATTTTTAAATCTATCATAGAATTACCTTTTCTTGTGTCTTTGTCTAAAACTGTTCCTGTACAGAAATCCCTTGGGGATGGGGGACATGTCAGATGCTGCTGGGACATCACAGAGAGCTGAGGGAAGAGCTGTGATGGTTATTAAACTGTTCAAATGTTCAGCTTGTGTTTGTTGGCCAGAAACTTTTCTGTGCCTCTGAGTGTCACCATCCCTGAGCCCAAAGGACACAAACCTGATGAGTTGTGGTTCCCACTGCAGGGGCACTTGGACCTTGGCTCTGCACAGGAGAGCTCTTCATCCACTTTCCCTCTTTTCCTCCCTCTGGGCATGGAGGGAGCTCCTGACTTCAGCCTGTGACTCGTGTGTGCAAAGAGCAAATCTGGGCAGAATCGGGGCAGGGAGGGTTTGGGGGGACCTTGGGACCTGTGCTGGGCACAGAAGGTGTTTTCCATTGGTCTGAGACTGTCTGCAGTGCAAAGTGGATTTAATATCCAGCAGAGGAATGACTTTTGCATTGGTGGAGCTGTGCCTTCCCTTGGCTTTGTTGGCTGACAAGAAATTAACATCCCTCTGTGTCTCGGGCAGCTCCTTCTCCAAGGAAAGCAGGTGGGAGTTGGAGCCAAGGAGCTGAAACCTGCAGGTGCAGCCTGGACTGGAGGGAGCTCAGATTTGCACAAGGCTGCTCTGAGTGCCAGGGCTTGGATGGGGGAGATGGTGGGGTGGGGGTAGGGACAGAGTCTGACTGATTGTCAGCCATGAAGGGTCTTGATTTTCATATCTATTCCAACTGCATGAGGAGGAACTTGGATTCAGTGTCAATTGGAGAGTGCACATATCAATGTATTATCAGGGAAAAGAAACTTAAACAGGACCAAAAAATCTTTTCTCACTGTCTTTTAAAATGTAGTGTATTCACTTTGAAGAGGCTTCTGTAATTGGGCTAATTAACCACAAAAGATTTGAAAACCTACATTATTCCCAGAGGCTTGGCTTGTTAATCTGTTCTGAATGTTAATGAGCTCTGGGACACTGAATTCCTGAAGTGAAGAGCTGAAGGCTGAAGAAGCCTCTGGAGCAGTAAAATTCAGCAGCAGCCTCCAAGTTGCTGAGGGTGTCAGCAGCCCCCGCTGAGGCCATCCCTGCCCAGAGACCGTGGGGGAATGGGCAGACAAGGAGAGCGTCCCTGGGGCTGGGGCAGCAGAACTCAGAGGCACCAGCGGCTCCAGCTGGGAAATGGAGTGTGGAATGTGGCTGTGAAAGCCCTGCCTGGGCTGTGCCAAGCAGGACACACAAGACCCAAACAACTCTCTCAAGGCGACATTTAAGAGGAATTGCGATTGTTTGTGTCCTCTGAGTAGGATGCACTGGAGAAATACCAAAAAGAGTTTTTCTGGAGCTCCAAACAACAAAACAGCCTTTACTGGGAACTTTAGTAGATATGAGAAACTTTGGCAGAAGGTTTAATATGACATTCAATTCACACAAAACACTTCTCAAAGCATTAACTTGGCCCATTCAACTTCAAAACTCTAAGCCTGTTCAATTTAAAGTTAATCAAAATTTGCAAGAAGACACAGAAATAGAGAAAAATAAGATTTAGAGAAGGTGAGGTCACACAGCCCCTGTGATGTCACAGCCTGCTCTTTGAGGTCCCAGTCTGCTCTGTGATGTCACAAAATCTGCCCTGTGATGTCACAGCCCAGCCTGTGATGTCACAGACACCCTGTGGTGTCACAGCCAGCTCTATGATGTCACAGCCACCTTTGTGATGTTATGCAGCCTCGCTGTGACATCACAGTCTGCTCTGTGATGTCACAGTCAGCTCTGTGATGTCACAACCCACTCTGTATTGTCTCAGCCTTCTCTGTGACATCACACAGCTGCTCTGTGATGTCACAGAGCCCTTTTCTATGATGGCAGAGTCTTCTCTGTTGCCTCACAGCCCGTTCTGTGATGTCACACAGCCAGCCTGTAATGTCACAGCCGACTTTGTGACATCACAACCTCCTCTGTGATGTCACAGCCTGCTCTGTGATGTCACAGCCTGCTCTGTGATGGCAGAACTCACTTAACATGTCACACAGCACCTCTGTGGGCTCACAGACCCACCCTGCGGTGTCACAACACCTTCAGTGATGGAACACAGCCACCCTATAATGTCACAGCACACTCTTTGACCTCACAGCTTGCTCTGCTCTGTGATGTCATACAGGCATGCTCTGATGTCACAGCCTGCTCGGTGATGTCACATAATAAACCAGGGATGTCACAGCCAACAATATGATGTCACAACCTGGTCTGTGATGTCACACAATCACAGAATCACAGAATTGCTGGGTTGGAAGAGACCTTTAAGGTCATCAAGTCCAACCCATGCCCTAACACCACCTCAGCTAAACCATGGCACTGAGTGCCACATCTAGTCTTTTTTTAAACACATCCCATGATGGTGACTCCACCGAGTCCCTGGACAGACAATTCCAGGAATTTATCACCCTTTCCATAAAAAATTTTTTTTCATAATATCCAACCTAAATTTCCCTTGGTGCAGATTAAGACACTGTCCTCTGGTTCTGTCAGTTGTTGTGAGGAGAAAGAGACCGACCCCACCTGACTGCAACCACCTTTCAGGAAGCTGTAGAGTGATAAGGTCACCTCTGAGTCTTCTCCAAGCGAAACAACCACAACTCCTTCAGTCGTTCCTCACAGGACTTGTGTTCCAAGACCCTCACCAGCCTTGTTGCCCTTCTCTGGACATGCTCCAGCCCATCCATGTCCTTCTCAAATTGGGGAGGCCAGAACTGGACAAAACACTCAAGGAACGGTGCCAGTGCAGGGGAGGAATGCCAACTACACCAGTCACCAGTGCCAAGTACAGGGGAAGAATGACCTCCCTACTCCTGCTGGCCACACCATTCCTGATCCAGGCCAGGAGCCATTGGCCTTCTTGGCCACCTGGGCACACTGCTGGCTCATGTCCAGCCTGCTGTCGACCAGTGCCCCCAGATCCCTTTCTGCCTGGGCACTGTCCAGCCACACCGTCCCCAGCCTAGAGCTGTGCAGGGGGTTATTGTGGCCAAAATGCAGGACTGGGCACGTGGACTGATTAAATTTAAACTTATTGAACTCTACCATCTATCCAGCTGTTCCAGGTGTCCCTGCAGAGCCCTCCTGCCTTCCAACAGATGGACTCACGCTCCCAGCTCAGTGTCATCTGCAGATTTACTAATGAAAGCCTCAATCCCCTCATCCATGTGGTCAATACAAATATTGAACAGAGCTGGCCCAGCACAGAGCCCTGAGGGACAGCACTGGTGACTGTCCCCAGCTGGATGCAGCACCGCTCACCACCACTCTCTGGGCCGGCCATCCAGCCAGTTCTGAACCCAGCACAGAGTGCTCCTGTCCCAGCCGTGGGCTGCAGCTTTTCCAGGAGTGTGCTGTGGGAGACAGTGTCAAAGGCCTTGCTGGAGTCCAAAAAGACACATCCACAGCCTTTCCTGCATCCACCAGGAGGGTCACCTGGTCATGAAAGGAGACCAGCTTGGTCAAACACGACCTAGCCCTCCTAAACCCCTGCTGGCTGGGTCTGACACCCTGGCCATCCTGGAAGTGCTGTGTGATGACACTCAGTGTGAACTGTTCCATGACCTTACCAGGTACTGAGGTCAGGCTGACTGGACTGGAATTTCCAGGATCCTCCTTCCGACCCTCGCCGTGAATGGGTGTCACATTGGGCAGCTTCCAGTCATCTGGGACCTCACCAGTGAGCCAGGACTGCTGGTAAATGATGGAGAGTGGCTTCACAAGCTCATCTGCCAGCTCCCTCATCACCCTGGGGTGGATCCCATCTGGTCCCATGGATTTATGAACATCCAAGCAGCTCAGCAGTTCTCTGACTGCCTCCTCTTGAATAACAGTGGCCCACTCTGCTCCCTGGCACCATCTACCAGCCCAGGAGGACAGTTGTCCTGAAGGCAAATTGACTACTCACTAAAAACTGGGACAAAGAAGGCATTAAGGACCTCTGCCTTCTCCTCATCTGCAGTTATTAAATTCCTTTCCACATCTAATAAAGAACAAAGGTTGGTCTTACCCTTTCCTTTTATCATTGATATATTTGTAAAAACATTTTTTATTAGCCTTAACTGAAGCTGTCATTTGAAGTTCAAACTGATCTTTGGATTCCCTAATTTCTTTTCTGCATGCCCTAGAAAGCCCCTTAAATACTTCCTGAGAGACCTGACCCTCCTTCCAAAGATGATACATCCTCTTTTTATTCTTACGTTCCTTCAAAACCTCCTTGCCCATCCAGGCTAGATGTTTGCCTTGTCGACTCGTCTTTCAGCACACAGGGAAAGTCTGTTCCTGTGCCCTCAAGATCTCTGTTTTGAAGCTTCCCACCTTTCCTGAACTCCTTTGTTTTCAAGGGCTGCTTCCCAAGGAACTCTCTGAATAAGTCTCCTAAACAGGCCAAAGCCTGCCCTCCAAAGTCCAATGTAAAAGTCTCATTAGTGTTCCTCCTGACTTCACCAAATATTGAGAATTCTATAATTTCATGATCACTGTGCCTCAAGTGACCTCCACCCACCACATCTCCCACCAGCCCATCTCTATTTACAAACAACAGATCTAACATAGTCCCTCTCCTGGTGGGCTCACTCACCAGCTGCGACAAATAATTGTCCTCCACAAACTCTAAAAATTTCCTGGACTGCCTCTTTTCAGCTGTATTGAGTTCCCAGCAGATGTCCAGCAGGTTGAAGTCGCCTAAAGAACAAGGGCTGATGATCCAGAAACATTCTCTAGCTGCCTATAGAATGAGTTGTACACCTCTTCTTCCTGGTTGGGTGGATGATAACAGACTCCCAGTAGGATGTCAGCCTTGTTGGCCTTCCCCCTAAGTCTTACCCGTAGACATTCAGCTCCATCTTCCTAACTTTCAATACTTATGGTGTCAAAAGCCTCCCTAATGTAAAGGGCCACCCCTCCACATCTTCTCCCTTTCCTGTCTCTCCTGAAGAGCTTGCAGCCATCCAGTGCAGCACTCCAGCCATGTGAGTCGTCCCACCCTGTTTCTGTGATGGCAATTACATCACAGCTCTGCTACTGCACCTTGGCCTCCAGCTCTTCTTGTTTGTTACCCATGCTGTGTGCATTGGTGTACATGCACCTCAGCTGGGCTGCTGATTTCACCCCTAGCTCAGGCTTACCACCCTTGGGCCTGCTTCCAGACAACCCAGCTGCACCCCCTTCCCCTTAAGACCTAGTTTAAAGCCCTCTCAACAAGTTCTGCCCGTTCATGAGCTAAAATTCTTCTGCCCTTCGCAGAAAGATGGAGCCCGTCTGGTCCAAGCAGGCCAGGTGCTGCAAAAGTTGCCCCATGATTAAAGAATCCGAAATTTGGCCAATGACACCTTGAGCCACTCGTTGATAATGTGAGCTCTCCTATTGCTTTCACTGTTTTTCTCAGACTCCAAAGGGACTGAGGAAAAGACTGTCTGTGCCCCTGTCCTATTAACCACCTGACCCAATGCCCTAAAGTCCCTTTTAATTGCCCTGACACTCCTGTTCTCAATCTCATCACTGCCAGCCTGGGGTATCAGCAGTGGGCAATAATCAGAGGGCTGAATCAGCCCAGGCAGTGTGTCAGTGATATCCCGTACCCGGGCCCCAGGGAGGCAGCAGACCTCTCTGTGGGGTGGGTCTGGTCGACATATGGGGCCCTCTGTTCCCCTGAGGAGGGAGTCACGCACCACGATTACCCTTCTTTCCTTTTTGATGTTAGAGGTGCTGATCTGTCTGACAGCTGAATCATAATTGGGAGGCTCGCTGGGCAGATAAATTTCTTCTAAACCATCTGGCTGACTCTCCAGATCCAGGGGATCATACCGAATCTGAAGTGGCACCTGGCTTGGGAGAGGGGGTTGGGAGGGATTTTTATTATCAGAGGTACCCACTCCCACTCCCCTTCATCGGCCAGGTGTCCTTCTATAGCCTGACAGTGGGAGGAGTGGGAGACAGCGGGAACCAAGGAGAGCATTGCTGCACTGCCAGACCTCATGGAACCAAGGATCCATTGTGACACTGCAGGGGCCTGGGGCACCACGGTGCCATTGTGACACTGCAGGGCCCAAGGATCCAAGGGACTTGGTGACACCAGAGGGACATTGTGACACTGGGAGACCTCATGGAATCATGGAGACCATTGGGACACTCGGGGGCCTCATGAAACTGTGGTGACACCAAGTTGTCTGGGGGTGTTGATCTGCTGGAAGGCAGGAGGGCTCTGCAGGGGGACCTGGCCAGGCTGGATCCAGGGCCCAAATCCAACAAGGTGAGGTTTAACAAGTCCAAGTACCAAGTCCTGCACTTTGGCCACAACAACCCCTGCAGCGCTACAGGCTGGGGATAGGGTCAGGGGAGACAAGGCGGTGTCAGGGCACAGGTTGGACGTGATGATCTCCAGGGTCTTTTCCAACATTACTGATTCTGTGATTCTCTGAAACCACCCTTGGAGCAGTTGTAGGAGGAGCCCTGGGCCTCCTCTTCAGAAGCTCCAGCAGCCCAGGTCCCTCAGCTTCTCCTCACAGCCCCAAAGCCCATCCTATCAGTCCTGCGGAGCCTCTGCAGCCCCTCCTCACTGCCCAGAACAGGCAGCCCCACAGCCAGACACAGCAGCCCAGATGTGCCCCCCTGGCCTCGGGTGCCTCTGGCAAGGGAGGAGCTCGAGGCACTGCAGGAGCCTTCAGACAATTCCTGCAGCACTTGTGGGATGATCCTGCTCCCCAAGGGCCGTTCCCATGTTGCCAAGTCAGGAACTGGAATGGGGAGTGGGGCCAGAGAGGAAAGGGCAAACAGGGATGGGCTGCTTGCAGGGGAGGGAACAGAGGTGGGCAAGAGGAATAAATTTGTAGCAGAACGAGTAAAAAAAGCAAAGGTGAAGCCAAGGAAATGCTCAGGGCAGTTTGGGGGTGGCTGCCAGGCAGCCCTGGCTCTGAGCAACAGCGTCTGCAGTGGGACAGGAAACTCCCAGCTGATGGGAACAAACTTTCTGGCTGGCTGCAGAGGCCAGGACAAAGCTGAGTGGTTTCCCTGGCGTCCCCCAGCCCTTCCTGGCCCCAGGGGCTGATGGCATTTGTGCTCCCTCAGGTTCATGTCCCCACAGCAGCAGCATGGGGGTGCTCCCGCCTGCTGTGTGCAGTGCAAACAGGGGCTCCTGAGCCAGTGCTGCCGTGGCTGTGCCTGCAAGGATGCGGCACCTGTGTGAGCTGGGGGAGTGGCCAGGGCTGCAGAGGGGGGATGTTGTTGGCAGCTCCATGAGGACGCTCTGGGACGCTGCCCTGGGCTGTCCAGCGCACTGGGGATGGATCAGCCCCTGCTCTGCTGCTCCTTCCCGTCTCCCCCAGGGCCCTTGCAGAGCACCAGCCATGCTGTTTGCCCCCAGCCTGCCCACGGTCAGCCTGGGGCTGCTCACGGGGGTTTTCTGTGCTGAGCCTTGGCCTCACTGTGTTCTTGAGAGAGCCTGGGCAAGGAGCTTGGAGCCCCCAGGCCCTGGCCTGAGGCGTCAGCGCTGCCCCAGCAGTGCCCATGGGCTGTCCCTGCTGCAGCCCCGGCACTGCCACCCCCAGGACTGTGCCCAGCCCCGAGAGCACTCAGGACCTGCAGCAACACCAGGGCCACCAGGGCAGCGGGGCAGGGCCACGGGAGCAGCACTGGCAACACCAAGTGCTGCTGCTGCTGGGCACAGCTGCTGTGCCAGCACTGATCTGTCCCAGCTCTGCACACAGACATTGCTGCTGCAGCTCCAGAGAAGGCAACAAAAGGGCATCTCTGCAGGAAACTTTGCTGGGCGGTCCTTGAGTTCCTTTAAAGCCACCGAGAGCGCAGCTCCTCATTGACACAGTCTGTGGCAACAGGGAATGTGGAGAGAAACAAAAGGAGAAATGGCACAGAGTATATTTTTATTGTGGACAATATGAAAAAAAAAACCAAAATATGAACCTCAAAAATGAAACCAACAAGAAGTATCAAAGATGACTTTTATTACAAGTGACTGGCAGAAATTGGCCAGTAGTTTAACGTTTCTGAAACCATCCACTCATCAGTGTCCACACTGCAGCCTTGAGCTCCTGGTTCCTCAGGCTGTAGATGATGGAGTTCAGGGCTGGAGGTACCACTGAGTACAGAACTGACAGGGCCAGATCCAGGGATGGGGAGGAGATGGAGGGGGGCTTCAGGTGAGCAAATGCTGCAGTGCTGACAAACAGGGAGACCACAGCCAGGTGAGGGAGGCAGGTGGAAAAGGCTTTGTGCCGTCCCTGCTCAGAGGGGATCCTCAGCACGGCCCTGAAGATCTGCACATAGGAGAAAACAATGAACACAAAACAACCAAATGCCAAACAGGCACTAACAGCAATGAGCCCAATTTCTCTAAGGTGGGAATTGGAGCAGGAGAGCTTGAGGATCTGGGGCATTTCACAGAAGAACTGGCCCAGGGCATTGCCATGGCACAGGGGCAGGGAAAATGTATTGGCCGTTTGCAGCAGAGCATTGAGAAAGGCACTGGCCCAGGCAGCTGCTGCCATGTGGGCACAAGCTCTGCTGCCCAGGAGGGTCCCATAGTGCAGGGGTTTGCAGATGGACACGTAGCGGTCGTAGCACATGATGGTCAGGAGGGAATACTCTGCTGAGATGAAGAAGGCAAAAAAAAAGAGCTGAGCAGCACATCCTGTGTAGGAGATGGTGCTGGTGTCCCAGAGGGAATTGTGCATGGCTTTGGGGACAGTGGTGCAGATGGAGCCCAGGTCGCTGAGGGCCAGGTTGAGCAGGAAGAAGAACATGGGCGTGTGCAGGTAGTGGCCGCAGGCTACGGCGCTGATGATGAGGCCGTTGCCCATGAGGGCAGCCAGGGAGATGCCCAGGAAGAGGCAGAAGTGCAGGAGCTGCAGCTGCCGCGTGTCTGCCAGTGCCAGCAGGAGGAAGTGGCTGATGGAGCTGCTGTTGGACATTGGCTGTGGCTGCACATGGGGATCTGTAATAGAAGTAATCATGGAATAGTTGGGTTTGGAGAGGACTTTAAATATCCCAGCACAGCTTGGGGGCACTTTCCCCCTCTGCCTGCCCAGGGCTCTGCTGCCTGGAGCTGTCCCTGCCAGCAGCTGCTTCCCTGTGCCCAGGGCTGGGCCCTGCCAGTGCTGCCAGAGCCCAGCCCAGCCCTGGGGGCTCAGCTCTGCCCTGCAGACCCCTCCCAGCTCTGGCACTGCCCAGGGGCAGCTCTGGCTCTGCAGGCTCTGATGGCAACATCAGAGCAACCCTGAGGAGGCTGGAAAAGTGACACTGATGCTGCCTCTAAGGGGCCCTGTGCTCATTTCTGTCACTGCCTGGTTTATTCAGATCTGAGAGAAAACTTCTTTATTTTTCTCAAAGGGAACTGGGAGATTAATATCTATGTGCAATGTCCCATCCAGGCAACCTAGAGCAGTAGATTAAAAAAGCAGGATTTTCCCTTTTTTGTAGCCTATGACTTACTGTACTCCCTGTATAATCTGCTTGAACATGCTCTGGAGTTAAATCCCATGCTGGGAGCCGTCCTGAACAATGTAGCATCCTCACCCCATGAGGACAACATTTCCAAGCTTTACCAGATGTCTCCTTCCCCCAACATCTTGTCCCCCAGCGCTGGGAGCAGCTCCCCGGGCCGGCTGAGAGCTGTCCCTGGCAGGCAGCAGAGTCCCTGGCCCAGCACAGCGCCCTGGGCTGCAGGACCCTGCTCTGCAGGACAGCCCTGGGCACCCTGCCTGCTCTGCACAAGAGATGATCAGAGAATGTACTCACAGGGTCTGTGGGCATTGGGATGATCCAGCTGTAGGAGATCACTCCAGGAGCTGCAGCTGCATTGTCCTGCAGCCAGAGGTTCCTGTGCCAAGGGCTGCCAGGGATTCTGCCCCAGGCACTTCTCAGCACCTTCCCAGCTCTGACTGATGGAAGCTCTCTGTGCCTCTGTGCTGTGCCCGGGCTGGCTGCAGGCAGTGCCCCAGCCCTGCTGGGCTGGGAGAAGAGCTGCTCATCCAGAGAAATGTGCTTTTGAAGCTCTCCTTGGTTGCCAGGATCACCCTCTGTGCCAGGAGCCCGGCCCAGCTCAGCAGCACAGGCACAGCACAAGGACTTTAATGACCCTCTGGGGCTTTGTGCTCAGGCCCTGAACATCAGGCCCTGAGAGGGAGCTGCAGAAACCTCTCCAGAGCTCCAAGTCACAGTCCAACTCCAAAGTTTCTTTGACTTTTAATGGGTCCCACTGAGGGACACGACTGAGAAAGTGTCCCCAGGCCCCAGGCAGAGCAGAGAAATGGAGGCACTGATGACAGGTGGGGACAAAGAGAAGCCAAGTCCTGGTGCCCTGGGACACAGCAGGGTCTGTGCCACCAAGGGCTGTCAGGAGACACCTTGTCCTGAGGCACTGGGGCCTCCTGGCACAGCCCCAGCCAGGCTGGGCACTGTCAGCCCCTTGTCCTGCCCTCAGCATCCCCCCCTAGCCCACATCCCAGTGGCCTCAAGGATCTGCTGGAAGGAGTCCCTGGGGAGCCTTGCTCAGGAATGGCCCTGGGGGCTCCTTCATGCTCCCAGGGACTGCAGGTTTTTCAAAGCACTTTGGCTTTGGCTTTTGCCTTGGAGTCTCTGAGAGCTTTGTGCAGTCATGGCCTCCAATTATCTGCTGTAATTAGTCCCTGGAGAGGCTTTGTCAGGAACAACACTCAGTGGGGCTCATTAATGCTTCAGGGTACTTCAGTTCTTTTAAGGTACTTGGTGTTTCCCGTTTGATCCAGACTCTGTGAGAGGTTTGTGCAATCATGGCCCCAATTATCTGCTTTAACGAGTCCCTTGAGAGCTTTGCACTGACACTCAGTGGGGCTCATTGATGCTTTGAGATACTCAACTTTTGTAAGGTACTTTGGATTTTCCTTTCCACACTGAGAGGTTTTTGTTATATTTAGAGTCTCTGAGAGGTTTTTGTGCCATCCTGGCCTCCAGTTCTCTCCTCCAAGGAGTCCATGAGGAGCCTGTGTTGGGGATGGACCTCAGTTGGTCCCATTTATGCTTTGAGACACTTTGTGGTTTTCTTCTGACTCTGACTCCTGCAAAGGTTTGTGCAATCTCCTCTCGGGCCCTGAGGTTCCAGGGCTCAGCTCCAAATGCACCACGGGGCTCATGAGGAACAAACAAATCCTGAGAAACCATGGCTGTGCCTTGATTTCCCTCTTGTCTAAGGCAGTTCATCAGGAAGAATTTGTATTGGCTTTGCTTCGCCAATTTGAGATTTCTCAGCCGATGTGTTAATTACTGTGGTGGGTTCAGTGTTGGCTAATCACCAGTGCTCTCACTGGAATATACTTACTAATTTCTTGATCTGAGATAGGATTAGGAGAAAGGCAAAGTGGGCTCAAAACTTTAAAAGTGTATAAAGAAAACTTTATTAACATTAACTAAAAGAAAGAGTAATAAGAATCAGAACAAAACTTCAGAACACTTCCCCTCTCCATACAACCTGACAATGTAAAGAGACAAAACATAAAATTTTCAGTCAGTTTTCCACCTCTAGAATAGTCTTTCTTCAGTTCACTTAGGGAGAGAAGTTCCTCTTGTAAATGTTATGGGGACTTCTCAACTAGAAAACAGTTGTCTCATGGCTTTTCATTTCCATGAATAGCAGCTGCCTGGAAAAACCTGGAATCGTGAAGTCCCTCCCATTTTTTCAAAGCCTTTCCCACAGCTGTGTTTATGGGCCATGTCAACTTATGGGGTATTAGTTTACAGATGAGCTGTTTAAGAGCAAAGGTTCTCTTCATCTATTTCTGAAATCATCTTCATCTCTGGAAACAGAGGTCTTCTTCTTCTCTCCCTGAGAGCATAGGGTCTCATCACTCTGCTGTCTTTCATTGTTCAAACTTCTCATGGGATCACAGCTACTTCAACATTTCCTTACATTAGCATGGAGGCCTTTGCTGAACAAGGCATCTCCCAATTCTTTTCAATGTGTTATAGGGAAAAAGAGAGTCTGATGTATCAATTACATCCTTCTCCATAGCATTACCAGAGGATTTCAGCCCCAAGGTCAAGGCATCTCCTCATCCCTCCCACCTGGGACTCAACTTCCTCTTCACTGACCTCGGTGTCTTCATGTTGCTCCTCTGTGTGCCTGCACTTTGTCCTTTTCTCTCACTCGAGGGAGGATGGAAGCACTGGAAGAGTCAATATCTCAGCCGGGGCCTGCAGATGGTTCCGTGACCCCGGCCGGGCTCGGTACTTGCGGCCGGAGCTGTTTTACCATGGAGGTTTCTGCAGCGGCTGCGCTGGGGCTGTGTCAGGCTGGGCCGCGCTGGGGCAGGGCCAGGATCTCAGCAGCCAGGCCAGAGCACAGCAGCAGCACGGCCGGGGCCCATGGCTTCTCCTCCCCCTGCCCGCTGGTTGCGGGCGAACCCCAAGGGCGGCAGAACCTTGGCCGAGCCGGCCCGGCCCGGGGCTGCTCCTGGGGCCCGGCGGATCCTGGCTGGGCCCGGGCTGGCGGCGGGGCAGGGCTCGGTAGCGGCCAGATGTCAGCAACCGCAGCCACGGCCCGGCCCGGCCTCGGCCCCGCGGCCTCCCCTGCCCTGCCCGGCAGCCGATGGGGCCTGGCGGCTCCCTGGGAAGGGGCCCGGCCCCACGGCAGGAGCCGCCCGGCTTGGCCTGGCTGAGACGGGGCTGGGCCAGCCTGGTCACCTCTTTGCTGGCCAGAAGGGAAACAGACCCAGCCAGGCTTCTCCATCTTTAACTTGTGTCTTCACAGAGGCGTGTGCAGTTTCCTTAGTGGTTTAACAGATTGTCAGCTCTCAAAGCTAATTACTGATTGTTTTTTTGTCAGACACCATAGAAACTGGTAGCAGCTTCTCTCAGGACATCACTTCCGTGATGCAAAACCACCACAACAGCACAGAGCACAGAGCTCCTTTGCCCATATGTAGTGGTCATGTGCCCAAGGCCTCAAAAGCCCAACTTGGGAGATCTCTGGGCCCTCTCCAAGGTATTTTCAATGAAAACATTCAGCTCATAGCCTAAGAAAATCACCAGAGCATAGGGCCAGCCCGACCTGTCTTTCCTGGCTACTTTTGTCTTGGCGCAATCCTTGGATATATGGAATTTGGGAGGCCAAAGTCTAATTTTTGCCATGGTCTTTGGCAAGAAGGCTGTTTTTTATCCATAGGAAGGAAGGAGCAGAGCCCTCTGTTTCAGGGGCAGATGAGAGGTGACCACTTCAAGGCCAGCCAGAGCTGGCAGGTTTTTCTGAGAGATACCTTTGCATGGAGGAAATTTTTTAGGGAGCTTACCAATTTGGGCAATGGGCAACTGAAAAGAGGGACAGTTCTTTCCCTTAGGAAGGAAAGCACGGAGCCCCAGTGCTCCAGGAGCTGATGAGAGGCAGCCCTTGGCATTCCAAGATCAGCCAGACCTGTCAGGTGGCCCCTGGGAGGCCAAGCCAGCCAGACCTGTTCCATGTTCCCTCGGTTCCATGGGGCCCCACAGTGTCCCAAAGTTCCCTTGCTTCCTTGAGGCCCTGAGGTGTCACAATGCCCCCTTGGTGACACGAGGCCCTGAAGGGTCAGAATGGTCTCCATGGTTCCATCAGGCCCCACAGAGTCATAATGGTCTCTGGGTCCATGAAGCCCCGCTGTGTCACCATGGCCCCTTGGTTCCATGGGCTCCAGTGGTGCCACAATGATCCCCTTGGTTCCATGAGGTCCCCACCGTGTCACAGTGATCTCCATGGGAAGGAAAGAACTGAGCCCCAGTGTGGCAGGGGCAGCCACCAGAGGCCAAGGCCAGCCAGAATGGATGGTACTGGCAGATTTTGCCTGGGAGCAACCCTTGGATATAGGGAATTTGGGAGGTGGAGCCCCAATTTTGGCCATTTCTGCATAGATAAGAAGGACAGTTCTTTTCCACGGGAAGAAAAGCACAGAGCCCAAGTGTTTCAAAGGCAGAAGAGGAGAGAGGTGGCTCCTGGGAGGCCAGGCCAGCCAGACCTGTTTGTCCTGGCATCTTTTGTCATGAAGGGATCCTTGGATATATGGAATTTGGGAGGAGGAATCTCAATTTTGACCTTGGACACCTTGAGAAGAAGGACGGCTCTTTTCCATAGGAAGGAAAGCATCGAGCCCCAGTGTTTTGTGGCAGGTGAGAGGCAGTTCCCAAGAGGCCGAGGGCAGCCAAACCTTTAAGTCCTGGCTCCTTTCACTGGGGAGCAATCCTTGGATGTACGGAGTTTTGGAGGTGGAATCCCAGTTTTGGCCATGGGTGCCTGGTCAGGATGGATGGTTTTTTCCTATAGGAAAGAAAAGCACAAAATCCAAGTGTTCTGGAAGAAGATGAAAGGTGGCCACCCTTAGGCCAAGCCAGCCAGACCTGTCTGTCCTGGCACCTTTTGTCTAGGGGCTATCCTTGGACATAGGGCATTTTGGAGGTCAAATCTCAGTTTTGGCCGTGGGTGCCTGGACAAGAAGATGAGTTCTTTTCATTAGGAAGGAAAGCACAGAGCCCCAGTGTTTCAGAGGCACATGAGTGCCAGCCCTCAGGAAGCCAAGGCCAGACAGACTTGTCTCCCCTGGCAGCTTTTGTGTGGGAGCTATCCTTGGATATAGGGAATTCTGGAGGCAGATGCCCAATTTTGGCCATGGATGCCTAGTTGAGATGGATGTTTTTTTCCCATAAGAAAGAAAAGTACATGGTCCCAGTGTCTCAAAGGCAGATGAGAGGTGGCCCCTGGGTGGCCAAGGCAGTGAGACCTGTCTCTCCTGGCAGATTTCATCTGGGAACAATCTTTGCATATAAAGAAATTTGGAGAAGGAATCCCGGTTTTGGCCCTAGGTCACTGGAGGAGAAGGACAGTTCTCTCCCATAGGAAGGAAAGCCACGAGCCCCAGTGCTTCAGGGCAGGTGAGAAGCAGCCCTTGACATGCCAAGGTGTCCTAGTTTAGGGCAAATTTGGGAGAAATCTTCCAGGAGGAGCCCCCAGAAAGCGAACCCCCCCACGGCCCCTCCCCTTCCTGGTTCAGGAAGAATTTCCTTGGAGAGAAGTGGAAAAAAACCCTGTTATTCAACAAGCAAAACACTCCCCAATACAAGAAACCAACTAACTAATAAGCAAAAGCAAAAGCAAGGGCAAAGCGAAAGCAAGCAAGCCAGCAAGCAAGCAAGGAAACCTAGCCTCTCCTAGACACAGACCATGGGGGAGGTGAGCTGGCTGATAACAAGACAAAACAAACCTTCACTTTCAGAGTCAGTCCTGAAGGCACAGAACATAACATCAAGCCTAAACAGAACACATGATTGGGGATGCAAGCACCATAATGTCATGCTAGGACATTCCACCCCATATCTCCAAATCGTCAACGTAACTACCAAACATCATGTAAAAAACTTCATTAAGTTAAATCTTCCATCTTTCACTTACTCATCCTTCCATCTCACTTGCTCAAACCTTCGACACTTAGACATTTCCTTCTATCTCTCTTGCTCAAACCTTTAACACTTACACATTTCCTTCTGTCTCATGTCTGTGTGGTTTAATGTAAAGACAGTGGCAGTAACATCCAGCAAACAGTGATATTTGCATATGAGACACCCCACAATTAGGTCTCCCTGAGGTACACATCGTGTTCTTCCATATTTCTGCATTATTCACCATGTACAACCTGGTCCCTGAGCAAAGACAATCCCACCAATGGGTTTGTCTGTACTCGGGGCAGAATTGATCCACACTGTCTTCCCTAACAAACCTCTGATATGTGCCACTGGGACTTTATCTCCGTCTGCTATATTCAGGGACTCAGACTGGGCAGGACCTGCTCCATTGGTGGAACCTCGGGTGTTAACTAACCAGGTGGCCTTTGCTAAATGCTGCTCCCAGTTTTTGAAAGATCGCCCACCCAATGCTTTCAGGGTGGTTTTTAACAGTCCATTGTACCTCTCCACTTTGCCTGCAGCTGGTGCATGGTAGGGGATATGGTGCACCCACTCAATGCCATGTTCCCTACCCCAGGTGTTGATAAGGCTGCTCTTGAAATTAGTCTCTTTGTCAGACTCAATCCTCTCAGGGGTACCATGCCTCCAAAGGACCTGCTTTCCAAGGCCCAGGATGGTGCTCCGGGCAGTGGCGTGAGGCACAGGGGAGGTCTCCAACCATCCCGTGGTGGCTTCTACCACTGTGAGCATGTAGCGCTTGCCTTGGCGTGTCCGGGGCAGTGTGAGGTAGTCAATCTGCCAGGCCCCCCCATACCTGTACTTGGACCACTGCCCACCATACCACAGGGGCTTCACTCACTTGGCCTGCTTGATCTCAGCACACATCTCACAGTCATGGATAACCTGAGAAACACTGTCCATGGTTAAATCCACCCCTCGGTCTCGTGCCCACTTGTAGGTGGCATTTCTACCCTGATGGCCTGAGGCATCATGGGTCCATCGAGCTAGGAACAACTCCCCCTTGTGTTGCCAATCCAAGTCTATCTTTGACACCCCTATCTTTGCAGCCTGATCTACCTGCTCCTTGTTTCAGTGTTCCTCATTTGCCCGACTCTTGGGGACATGGGCATCTACATGACAGACTTTCACAGACGCTTTTTCTACCCAAGAGGCAATGTCTTTCCACACATCAGTAGCCCAGATTGGTTTTCCTCTACGCTGCCAGTTGGCCTTTTTCCACCTTTCCAGCCAGCCCCACAGAGCATTGGCTACCATCCAAGAATCCATATAAAGGTTGAGCTTTGGTCACTTCTCTCTCTCAGCAATGTCCAGGGCCAGCTGAACGGCCTTGACTTCAGCAAGTTGACTTGATCCACCTTCTCCTTCGGTAGCTTGTGCTATGTGTTGTGTGGGGCTCCATACGGCTGCTTTCCACTTCCAGTTCATCCCTACGATGCCACAGGAACCGTCAGTGAAAACAGCGTATTGAGTTTCCTCATCTGGTAGTTGGTTGCATGGTGCACCTTCTTTAGCACTTGTCACTTGTTCCTGCTGCTCTCCGTCAGTGAGACCAAAGTTCTCACCAGCAGCCAGTTTGTAATTATCTCCAAAATCCCAGGGCGATTCAGGTTTCCAATCCGGGTGTGCTGCATGATGAGAGTAATCCATCTGCTCCATGTGGCAGCGGTGTCGTGGAGGGTAGTGGGAACCTTTCCTTTAAACATCCACCCCAGTGCCGTCAGTCAGGGTGCCAGGAGGAGTTGTGTTTCTGTGGCAATCACCTCGGAGGCAGCTTGAACTCCTTCATAGGCAGCCAAGATTTCCTTCTCTGTGGGAGTGCAGCTGGCTTCAGACCCTCTGTAATTTCAGCTGGAGAATCCCAGTGGTCGGTGTCAAGTCTCCCCAGGCACCTTCTGCCAAAGGCTCCAGGACAAGCCATTGTTCCCGGGTGCAGAGTAGAGCATGTTCTTCACCTCTGGTCCCGTCCTGACTGGGCCAAGGGCAACTGCCTGAGCAATCTCCTGCTTGATCTGGGCGAAAGCTTGTTGCTGCTCAGGACCCCAGAGGAATTATCGTTCTTCTTGCAGGTGACCAGGTAGGGAGGGCTCACAATCTGGCTGTACTCGGGAATGTGCATCTCCAAAAACCTATGGCACCTAGGAAAGCTCGTGTTTCCTTCTTGCTGGTTGGTGGAGACATCGCAGTGATCCTTTTGGTGACCTCAGTGGGAATCTGACACAATCCGTCTTGCAACTTTACCCCCAGGAACTGGATCTCTCAGGCAAGTCCCTTGACTTTGCTCTTCTTGATGGCAAAGCCAGCTTCCAGCAGAATCTGGATGATCCTCTCTCCTTTCTCAAATACTTCCATTGCTGTGTTCCCCCACACAATGATGCCATTGAGGTACTGCAGGTGTTCTGGAGCTTCACCCTTTTCCAATGCAGCCTGGATCAGTCCATGGCAGATGGTGGGGCTGTGCTTCCACCCCTGGGGCAGTCGGTTCCAGGTGTACTGCACACCTCACCAGGTGAAAGCAAACTGAGACCTGCATTCTGCTGCCAGAGGAATGGAGAAAAATGTGTTAGCAATCTCAATAGTGGCGTACCACTTTGCTGCCTTGGACTCCAGCTCGTGCTGGAGTTCCAGCATGTCAGGCACAGCAGCGCTCAGTGGTGGAGTCACTTCATTCAAGGCACGATAGTCCACAGTCAATCTCCATTGAGACTTGTGTACAGGCCAGATGGGACTGTAGAAGGGTGAGTGGGTTTTGCTGACCACCCCTTGGCTCTCCAGCTCACGGATCATTCTGTGGATGGGGATCATGGCACCTTGATTCATCCGATACTGCCGGCGATGCACTGTCGAGGTGGCAATTGGTACTTGTTGCTCTTCCACCCTCAGGAGTCCTACTGCAGATGGGTGCTCTGATAGTCCAGGCAAGGTATTCAATTGCCTAATGTCCTCTGCCTCTACAGCAGCTATGCCAAAAGCCCACCTGAGTCCCTTTGGGACTTTGTAATAGCCACTCTGGAGGAAGTCTATGCCCAGAATACCCAGGGCCTCTGGGCCGGTCACAATAGGATGTTTCTGCCACTCCTTCCCAGTCAGGCTCACCTCGGCTCCCAACAGGGTCAATTGCTGTGATCCCCCCGTCACCCCAGCAATGGAAACAGGTTCTGCCCCCACATGTCCCGATGGTATCAGGGTACACTGCGCACCAGTGTCAACTAAGGCGTCGCATTTTTTTGGCTCTGATATGCCAGGCCATTGGATCCACACCATCCAGGAGATCCAGTTTTCCTGTGCCTCTTCCTGGCTAGAGGCTCTAACCCTGGTTATTATTTCTTTCCTGGACATACATGTTAGAGGTACCTTCAAGGGGATCTGACAGATCATACCCAGCTGCTCAGTCATGGGAGGTTGAGACTATCTTCACTTTAGTGGAACTCCCTCGGTTAGTGTCCTAGGGTGACATTATGGTGCTTGTATCCCCAGTTGTGTGTTCTGTTTATGTTTGATATTATGTTCTGTGCCTTCAGGACTGACTCTGAAAGTGAAGGTTTGTTTTCTCTTGTTATCAGCCGGCTCAACTCCCCACCATGGTCTGTGTCTAGGGGATGCTGGCTTGCTTGCTTGCTTGCTGGCTTGCTTGCTTTGCTTTGCTCTCACTCCTGCTTTTTGCTTTTGCTTATTAGTTAGTTTAGCTAGGCAATCCAATTTTTACCCTGGACTGTTTTTTTTTTTCCTTTCCCTTTCCTGAATACCATCCCATCCTGCTCTGGACTGAAACCTGGGAAACACCAAGAAACACCGAGAGCCTGCATTTTGTGACCTGCAGCAGCCATCCCCAGCACTGGAGACTGATAGCTGGGTGACCACTCCCAGAGAGACTTTCTGAATTTGTCATCTCTTCAGAACGGTGAAAGAGTTTTGTCATCTGGTGTTGTTTTTTTGTATTGGGGAGTGTTTTGCTTGTTAAATAAACAGGGGTTTTTTCCACTTCTCTCCCAGGAAATTCTTCCTGAACCAGGTGGGTGAGGGGCTGTGGGGAGATTTGCTTTCTGGGGGCTCCTTCAGGAGGTCTTCTCCCAAATTTGCCCTAATCTAGGACAAATATTTTGGTGCCCAACCCGTGGCTCGAGAGAGTGGAAAAAAACCCTGTTCTAATCATATTTTGGTTGCAATTACTCTGGGCTGGTATAGAGCAGTTACTGGCTTTGTTGTTTCAAATCATAATGTCTCTTGGGGTGCAGGCCTGCATGTGTTTCTGGTCCCTAGGGTTTTTTGAGGTCTTAATACCTCTATGGTCCCTAGGTTTATTTTCTTATCCAGAAATAGCTCCGGTATTGTCCCTAATACGTAGTTTTTGCAGTAGAGGGGCACTGACCAGGATATCCATTGGGCTGGGCTTGGTTGTAATGGCTTGCAGGAGGTTTATAAAGGTGCTGGAGTCTGTTCCAGGAATGTATGGTTCATGGTTATGGTTGTGCACCCAGTTTGTCAGAGGAGAAGCAGGAGATGAGGCTTTTCAGCCTTTGCTTTCCTTCTTCTCCTCTGAATCTGTTACATCCCTATTGGAGAATGTTCAGTTTTCCCTGAATGTTAAAGAGACCATCTTTCTGGCATTTAATTTGGTAAGCTTTCGCTATACAGTCTGCAGCTTCTCTAGAATGAGGGCTGAGATTTCTAGAAGGGCTGATGAGACCCCTGACCCAGGAGTAGACCCAGGTGTGAGAAATCCTGAGTGGTGTGGGAAATGGGAGGATATGGACCAAATCTTAAAGGAGTTTTCTGACCCTATAGTCTGGGACTTTCCATGTGAACTAATTCAGAACCCAGCTGAGGTGGCAAAGTACCTGAAAGAGAAGTGCCATGATACCCCTACGGAGAAAAAGATCATTGCAGTGAGCCGGGCCCTGGCATATGCTTATCGCATCCTGCTAGGTCCTGTAGGGCAGCAGACAGAGGAAGGGGGGCGGGGAGATAAATCAGCAGCGATCCCAGTCACTCCAGCTGCAGCCAACAGCCCAGGCTCGAGGCCAGCAGCTAAACCAGACTGTAAGCCTCAACCAGTGGCTGTTGCTACCAGCACGAGAAGTGGAAAGTGCACAGACAAGACCGATCGACCAGTGGATGATGATGATGATTATGATGCAGAAGAAGGACCCTCAACGCCTCCTGACACAAAATCAGGAGTCAAAGAAACTGGTACAAGATCAGAAGCCAATATTGAGTCCTTTTCCCTAAAGGACCTCGGTGGCCTAAGAAAGGATTACACTCGACAACCTCATGAGTCTATAATTAGTTGGTTGGTCCATCTTTGGGATGCTGCAGGTGAAGCTACAATTCTGGACGGCACTGAAGCGAGGCATTTGGGATCCCTGTCACATGATCCTGTCATCGACCAAGGAATGATGAGGGGGGCTAAACCTCACAGCCTCTGGGCACGGCTCCTGGAAAGTGTAGCACAAAGATACCTGTGTGCAGATGATCTTCATATGCAGCAGACCCAGTGGAAGACTATGGAACAAGGGATCCAACGCCTGAGAGAAATGGCAGTGGCAGAGATTATCTTCTCAGATGACATAACAACTAGGAATCCAGACATGGTACCATGTACATCTGTGGTGTGGCAAAAACTTGTACGGCTGGGGCCACATGAATGCACTTCTGCTTTAGCAATAATGAAGCGGCATGACAGTGAGGAGACCGTGCTTCATATGGCCAAGAAGTTCTGGGCATATGCAGATGCTGTGCATGGCCCAACAGACGCCAGAATTGCAGCAGTGGAAACACGTCTGCAGAAATTAGAAGACAAGATAGAGGAGAATCACAAGAAACTCAGGGAGGAGATTAAAGAGGACCTTCTCCAAATCTCGGCAGTACAAATTAGAGGCCCTGGTATCCATCGCAGATGTTCCCCAGATGGGGAGAGAAGGTACACCCCACAAGCTGAGCTGTGGTTCTTCCTAAGTGATTGCGGAGAAAACATGAGGAGATGGGACAGAAAATCTACTGCTGCTCTGGCACAATGGGTGCGTGGATTGAAGGAAGGCAAGACTCGACTCAGAGAGGAAGTTCCACCAAAAGGAAAGCAGCTCCAGTTGCCCATAGCCAAGCTGCCAGGTATGATGTGAATGATGATGATGATGACATGTCCGATCTCCTTGAAGGAAGCTCTAAGACATATGCCCAAGGAAAGAAGGATAACCAAGCTTAGAGGGGCCCTGCCTCTAGCCAGGTAGTGGTGAGGGAAAACCGTGTTTTCTGAACTGTGTGGATTCGTTGGCCTGGCACATCAGAACCACAAAAATAGAAGGCTTTGGTTGATACTGGTGCGCAATGCACATTAGTCCCATCGAGACATGTGGTGGCAGAACCTGTCTCCATTGCTGGCGTGACAGGGGGATCACAAGACTTTACCTTGGTGGAAGCTGAGGTGAGCCTGACTGGAAATGAGTGGAAAAAACACCCTATTGTGACTGGCTCAGAGGCCCCATGCATTTTGAGCATAGATTACCTCCAAAGGGGGTATTTTAAAGACCCAAAAGGACTGAGGTGGGCATTTGGGATAACAGCTGCAGTGACAGAGGGCGTCCAGCATTTGAACACCTTGTCTGGACTGTCTGAGAATCCAACTGCAGTAGGACTTCTGAAGGGAGAAGAGCAAAGGTACCAATTGCCACTTCAACAGTGCATCGCTGCCAGTACAGAACAACTTGAGATGCTGTGGTTCCCATCCATGAGATGATTCGAGAGCTGGAAAGCCAAGTGGTGGTCAGCAAAACCCACTCACCCTTCAACAGCCTCATTTGGCCTGTATGCACGTCTGAAGGAGAATGGAGATTGACAGTGGACTACTGTGCATTGAATGAAGTGACTCCACCACTGAGCGCTGCTGTGCCAGACATGCTGGAACTCCAGTACAAGCTGGAGTCCAAGGCAGCAAAGTGGTACGCCACTGTTGACATTGCTAACGTGTTTTTCTCCATTCCTCTAGCAGCAGACTGCAGGCCTCAGTTTGCCTTTATGTGGAGGGGAGTGCAGTACACCTGGAACCGACTGCCCCAGGGGTGGAAGCACAGTCCTATCATCTGCCATGGACTGATCCAGGCTGCACTGGAAAAGGGTGAGGCTCCAGAACACCTGCAGTACATCAATGACATCACTGTGTGGGGGAACACAGCAGCAGAAGTGTTTGAGAAAGGGGAGAAAATCATCCAAATACTGCTGGAAGCTGGCTTCGCCATCAAGAAGAGCAAAGTTAAGGGACCTGCTTGAGAGATCCAGTTCTTGGGAGTGAAGTGGCAAGACGGACAGCGTCAGATTCCTACGGATGTCATCAACAAGATCACAGCTATGTCCCCACCAACCAATAAGAAGGAAACACAAGTTTTCTTAGGCACCATAGGCTTTTGGAGAATGCACATTCCTGAGTACAGTAGGATCGTGAGCCCTCTTTACATGGTCACCCGCAAGAAGAACGAGTTCCATTGGGGCCCTGAGCAGCAACAAGCTTTCCCCCAGATTAAGCAGGAAATTGCTCAGGCAGTAGCCCTTGGACCAGATGTGAAGAACGCGCTCTACTCTGCAGCCAGGAACCATGGTCTGTCCTGGAGTCTTTGGCAGAAGGTGCCTGATGAGACTCGAGGCTGACCATTGGGATTCTGGAGTCAAAGTTACAGAGGGTCTGAAGCCAACTACACCCCAACAGAGAATGAAATCTTGGCTGCCTATGAAGGAGTCCAAGCCACCTCAGAGGTGATTGGTAAGGAAGCACAACTCCTCCTGGCACCCCAACTACTGGTGCTGGGGTGGATGTTCAGAGGAAAGGTTCCCTTCACCCACCATGCCACCAGTGCTACATGGAGCAAGTGGATTGCTCTCATCACGCAGCACGCCCATATTGGTAAACTGAATCGCCCTGGGATTTTGGAAGCAATTACAAATTGGCCTGAAGGTGAAAGTTTTGGTGTCACAGATGAAAAACAAGAACCAGTGACACAGGCTGAAGAAGCTCCACCATGCAACCAAATGCCAGCAGAGGAAACACGCTACGCTCTTTTCACTGGCGGTTCCTGTCACATCGTAGAGATGAATCGGAAGTGGAAAGCAGCTCTATGGAGCCCCACACGATGGGTCACAGAGGCCACTGAAGGAGAAGGTGGATCAAGTCAACTTGCTGAACTCAAAGCTGTTCAACTGGCCCTAGACATTGCAGAAAGGGAGAAGTGGCCAAAGCTCTACCTCTACACTGATTCATGGATGGTAGCCAATGCTCTGTGGGGATGGCTAGAGAGATGGAAAGAGGCTAACTGGCAGCGTAGAGGAAAACCAATTTGGGCTTCTGATGAGTGGAAAGACATTGCTACCCGGGTAGAGAAACTACCTGTGAAGGTTCGCCACATAGATGCCCTCGTCCCTAAGAGTAGAGCTAATGAAGAGCAGCAAAACAATCAGTAGGTAGATTAGGCTGCAAAGATAGGGGTGTCAAAGATAGACTTGGATTGGCAACACAAGGGAGAGTTGCTCCTAGCACAATGGGCCCATGATGCCTCAGGCCATCAGGGTAGAGATGCCACCTCTAAGTGGACACGAGACCGAGGGGTGGCTCTAACCATGGACAGTATTTCTCAGGTTATCCATGACTGTGAGATGTGTGCTGAGATCAAGCAGGCCAAGTGAGTGAAGCCCCTATGGTATGGTGGACAGTGGTCCAAGTACAGGTATGGGGGGGCCTGGCAAATTGACTACATCACACTGCCCCAGACACACCAAGGCAAGCGCTACGTGCTCACAATGGTAGAAGCCACCACGGGATGATTGGAGGCCTCCCCTGTGTCTCGTGCTACGGCCCGTAACACCATCCTGGGCCTTGGAAAGCAGGTCCTTTGGAGGCATGGCACCCCTGATAGGATTGAGTCTGACAATGGGACTAATTTCAAGAGCAGCCTTATCAACACCTGGGGTAGGGAACATGGCATTGAGTGGGTGCACCATATCCCCTACCATGCACCAGCTGCAGGCAAAGTGGAGAGGTACAATGGACTGTTAAAAACCACCTTGAAAGCATTGGGTGGGGGATCTTTCAAAAACTGGGAGCAGCATTTAGCAAAGGCCACCTGGTTAGTTAACACCCGAGGTTCCACCAGTGGAGCAGGCCCTGCCCAGTCTGAGTCCCTGAATATAGTAGACGGAGATAAAGTCCCAGTGGCACATATCAGAGGTTTGTTAGGGAAGACAGTGTGGATCAACTCTGACTCGAGTACAGACAAACCCATTGGTGGGATTGTCTTTGCTCAGGGACCAGGTTGTACATGGTGAATAATGCAGAAATATGGAAGAACACGATGTGTGCCTCAGGGAGACCTAATTGTGGGGTGAGCCTCATATGCAAATATCACTGTTTGCTGGATGTTACTGCCACTGTCTTTACATTAAACCACACCGACATGAGACAGAAGGAAATGTGTAAGTGTCGAAGGTTTGTGCGAGTGATATAGAGGGAAATGTATGTCAAAAGTTTGAGCAAGAGAGATGGAAGGAAATGTGTCTGAGTAAGTGAAAGATGGAAGTTTTAACTTGATGAAGTTTTTACATGACGTTTGGTAGTTAGGTTGACGATTTGGAGATAAAGAGTGGAATGTCCTAGAGTGACGTTAGGGCGCTTGCATCCCCAATCGTGTGTTCTGTTTAGGCTTGATGTTATGTTCTGTGCCTTCAGGACTGGCTCAGAAAAGTGAAGGTTTGTTTTGTCTTGTTATCAGCCGGCTCATCTCCCCTCACAGTGTGTGTCTAGGAGAGGCTAGGGCTTGCTGGCTTTCTTGCTTGCTTGCTGGCTTGCTTGCTTTCACTTTGCTCTTGCTCCTGCTTTTTGCTTTTGCCCTTGCTTTTGCTTATTAGTTAGTTTAGCTAGGCAATCCAATTTTTTCCCTGGACTGTTTTTTTTCTTTCCCTTTCCTGAATACCATTTGAACTTGCTCAGGACTGGGACCTGGGAAACACCAAGAAACACCGAGAGCCAGCATTTTGTGACCTGCAGCAGCCACCCCCAGTGCCAGAGACCGATAACTGGGCAACCACTCTCAGGAGAGACTTTCTGAATTTGTCACCTCTTCAGAGCGTAGAAAGATTTTGTCATCTGGTGTTGTTCATTTTTTGTGCTGGGGAGTGCTTTGCCTGCTCAATAAACAGGTTGCTTCCACTACTCTCTGAAGAAATTCTTCCTGAACCAGGTGGGGGAGGGGCGGTGGGGGTGTTTGCTCTCTGGGGGCTCCTTCTGGAGGTTTTCTCCCAAATTTGCCCAAAACCAGGACACATTACTACATAGGCAGGCTGTTCGTTGGTGAGATCCAGCAGGGCCCTGTTCAGCCGGTGCTCAGCAAACTGACTGGCCATGAGCCCCTGGTGGATGTACCTCACCATGGCGGGCACCTGGAGAAGGCACAGGGAGACTTGGAAAGCTGCCAGAGGGAGGAATGTCCCCAGCTTCCCCAAAGAAGTGCTTCCCTTCCCACCACACTGCCATGGCCTCAAAGGCTTCCAGTGACCAGTAGGCATGGCTTGGGAGGCCAAGCAATTCCTGGGAGGATCAAACCCTGGCCACAGGCTGCTTACTTGCTTTGGATTGCAAAACCCCTCCTCTACGAGCATATCCAGCAGGGCAGCACAGGTCTCCTGTGCAGGGCCAGCTCCAGGGCCTTCTTCCTCTTCCTCCACCCAGGCCAGCTTGGGCACTCTCAGGGGTCTCTGCTCCATGTCAGTGACTGGATTTGTGGCTACTTGCAGGAGAGATGCCTCGGAACAGCTCCGAGTCAGCAAGGCCTGCAGTCGTGCCTGGAAGGCACCTTCAAGAGAGAAGCCTCAGGAAGGCTACAGGACAGCAAGTCCTGCACTCTGGTCTTGAGGGCTCCTGCCACAAGGACAGGAGACTCCTGTCGACGATTGTGGTCAGGCCTCGAGGGCACCGGTGGCAGGGATGGGAGATGCCTCCAGGGCACCAAGTCCCATGGTCTGCCCTCGAGGACACCTGCAGGAGAGAAGCCTCGGGAAGGCCACGGGTCACCAAGTCCTGTGGTCTGGCCTCGAGGTCAGCTGCAGGAATAATGCCTCAGAAAAGCTCTGGGTCAGACACGAACGAGTGCGCTGTGCGGGGGCTCCTCACGGCACCACTCTGTCCCGTCCTGTCCCATCCTGTGCTCCGAGCACTGTGGCATGGTCTTGTCACCGCCAGCTCCTATGTCACCCCGTGTCACAAAGGGCCCTTGGACACGCTGTCCCGTTCCATGCCACAGTGACCGTGCTGCCCCGTGTCACAAAGGGCCCCTGCACACACTGCCCCCTGCCCTGGGGCCGCCCCCAGCCCACCCAAAGTGGATCAGATTGGAAGGAATCCCTCACCCCAAGTGTCTAAGACAGCCCGACAGGATCTTTAGGAACGGCTCAAACCATCAGCAAACGCTGCCCTGCTCTGCGGGCTCAGGGCAGCAGAAGGAGCCCCCAAGGCTGCCGACGCAGCCGCGCTGGGAAGGGCACGGGGCCTTCACAGAAGCTAGCACGCCCTCCTTGGGACACGTCCCGGCTGGTGGCCATCCTAAACCCGCGGGTGTGACACAGACAAGGAACGTGTGGGCCAGGGCAGGAATGCTGCTCTGACCCCTGGGGCCCGGGGAGCGCTGACATCAGCAGGTGTGGCAGGGTCCCTGCCCAAGCAGACCTGCCACCCCCCGAGCCCTGGCAGCACCGGTGCCCATCTCCTGCCCCAGAGACCTGTGCCCGTGGGGGGCTTCTGTGCCAGAGGGAGCCAAAGCCCACGTGCATTGGGGGCTGAGCTCCTGCCTCCAGGGGCTGTTGGCAGGAGCACCTGGAGCAACTGCTGGCAACACTTGTTCTCTGTCAGAAGCTCTTACTCCATGCTGAAATTATTTTCTCATTGAAGTTATTGCCTTCAGCACAAAAACACCTTAGTGGCGAAGGCACAGAAGAATCTGGCAAGTAAGAATCCTCAATTCAGGAAAGCCTTACTTCCCATTGCTCAACTCAAGTAGTTCCAAGAATTTGCAAACTTCCCAAATGAATAGGGATGGCCTGAGGAGGTGAAGAGTTGGAATTTTGCTTCCCATCTCAAAGCAGCAACTCATTTGCCTTTACCTCATCCACTGAGGGTCACTTTACAGAACATAGCACTACACAAAAAAAGGGCAAAAACGAGGGCCATTCTTTGGTTTTCAGTGTAGGGATGATAATATCCTAATTCTCTTAAGGAATAAAAGCTCTCAAGAAATCAAGGTCCACTCAGTGGTAGAAAAGTAGCCCAAAGAAATGAGTAGATGGCAAAAGGGCTAATCCTCCCCCTGGTACAGAGATCTGAGTGGCCAGTAAAGTACAGCTCTCCCCTCTTGTTCCCTGCAGGACAATCAGGACCATGAAGAGGAAAAGTCACAGATATTGCTTCTGCCCTCCCTAACCAAAGCTGTGTCAAAGCATAGATGCTGCCTTCAAACTGACTCAAATTCCAGCCTAGACCTCTCACCTTCCAGACAACTCCTTCTCCAACACCCCACCAGCACCAAGCCCCCCAAATTCCCACACAGAAGCCCTCAACACCCGGCCAGGAGCCCCAGCTGTCCCCGTCCCTCCCCAGAGCTTTCCCACCCTCCAGCAGACGCCCTGGTTCCCTGCAGGTGCCGTGGGATGGCACTCAGGAGGATCTGCTCCAAGACCTTCCCCTGGAGCACGCTCAGGCTGCCAGGCCTATGGATCCTGGATCATCCTTCCCACCGAGCCTTCCTGTGCATGGCTGTTCCATTTGCACCTTTGCGCTCAGCTCGGACTTCTCCAATTCACCAGGAGTGCTGGGAAAGGATGGAGAGCAGCCTGGCAAGCTCTTTCTGCAGCTCTCCATTTACCCTCAGGGAGGGAGAACATCCCACAGGAAAGCAACTGGTGCCACAAGGAGCGGGTGGCCTCAGGCACCTTTGGGGATGGAACAAGGCCTTGGTTTGACATAAGTAAGCACAAGCAATTCACATGAGTAAACAAGTAATTAGCACAGACATACCTAAGTACTTAGCACCAGTTAGCATAACAAAAACCTGATGGCCTAACTTGACATGAGAGTGACCTGACAAAAAGCTTTAGACACAGTCTACCAGAAGAACTAAGGGCAAGTGTGGAATCAGCCCTGTGCAGGGAAGCCCTGAGGAAGACTTTGTGCTGCTTTGGGGCATCGAGACCGCTCCTGGCCAGGGCCTGGACATCAGCTTCAAGTATGGGAATCTGACACAATGTATTTCTAACTCGCTGCCTATGGAATCTCCTCAGCAGTGTAAAGATGGATGGTGTTTTTGATACAACTCCTACATCAACCCTCTGAAATTTGTATGTGGCAGAGAAACACTTTAGTGGGGTGCAGACCCCTGTCCTCCTGCCAGGTCAATAAATGGGCTTTTGGCTGACAATGCATTTGTCTGCCAATTTGTTTGAATGAGGGAGACCCCTCAGGACTGCTGTATCCTGAGGGAACAGCATTGGCCTTGGCCTGTAGGCACCTGCACAAGCTTAAAATCAGATGCCTCAGCTTCCAGGACCTCTCTTGGCCGGCATCCTGACGTGGATGCAGGACTGCTGTGAGGCACTGCTGGGA
Source organism: Anomalospiza imberbis (assembly GCF_031753505.1). Taxonomy (NCBI): domain Eukaryota; kingdom Metazoa; phylum Chordata; class Aves; order Passeriformes; family Viduidae; genus Anomalospiza; species Anomalospiza imberbis. The sequence goes on along the minus strand of NW_027100521.1, from coordinate 173,227 downwards.
CCCAGCAGGACAGGACCGGCTGTCTTGTGTCCACGTAGCACACCTTACACAGCCAGGGCCATGGCTCGACGAACTGAGAGGATTCCACTGCCTCAGTGGTTCGGGCTTGACCCCTGGGAGTTTGCGAATCCAGTAAATCACTGGATAGATAAGGGGGATGAACGGGTTTATTTAGAGGGGCTTTACTGGACCTCAGCTGGTGTGGAAGGGGTAACAGCGAGTCTGTTAGCTAAAGAAGTGCAAAGAAGTTGAGAAGTAAGAAGTTGATAAGGAGTTTTTTTAAGGTTGTTATTAAGGAGACTAAGAGAAGAGAGGAATTGAAGAAAGATAAAGAGGAAACTTTGTAACTAAACAAAGCATTTTTTAAAAGTCAATTAAAGTCACTGTTACTTTTCACTCATAGTGTTATGTTAATTTACTTTAGTCAATAGTTAAAGTAGAAGAAGTATAAACAATTAGAAAGTGTATAAAAAGTCAACCATCTTCGATAATAAAGAGTTGCCATCTAAGACTGCTTAATGCCTCTACTTTGTATTGCAACCACCTCAGCAGTGACAAGCTGGTAATGTAGTTTCTCTAGATGGGAAGCAGCCTGCTGTGGAGAATTTAGAAATTCACGAAGGAGTAAGTGGAATAGCCTGCCTTTGCGGGCAGTTCTTGGGAGCCTTGGGCACCTTGAGAGACTGGCACCCTCCATGGGCACTGTTGCAGTGCGGAGTTTGTGAGAGGCGTTGGTACTGCTGTTCAGCAGGCAGCGGGGCACATGCTCTGAGTGTGGACAGAGGTTTCCTAATCAAGCTGATTTTGAACCTCAGATTTTAAAGCTTGTGTGTAGAAAATCACATCTGGTACCTGTAACCTGGGGTTGCACGTGGGAGGAGAATTAGGAAAGGACTGTGAGGCTTTGTGAAGAGAGTTTTGGGTGGAAGTGAGAAGGAGAAGGAGATAATGGGAACTCACCAGAGCAAAGAAGTTCCCCGAGCTCGCCCTTTGGGATGTATCTGAACCCACTGGAAAGAAGTCACCAGTAAGGTGGGATTGGAGAACAAGAAAGATTTAATCCAATGCTGCATGCGGAGTGGCCATTATACAGGCTGGAAGACTGAGCCAAGTGGCCACCTGCAGGAACTTTAGATTGTAATACCTTGTTGCAGTTAATGCTGTTTTTAAGACAGGAAGGAAGTAGGATGAGGTCTCTTCTGCTGGTATGTTTCTCTCCTTACGAAATCATCTGGAATGATGTGCTCCCTCAGACCCACTGGTGTTAGCCCTTGAGAAGGAAAACAAAGGAAATAGAGGGCAAATTAAGCAATGTTGCTCAGCATGCAGCATAGGACAGCCATGTACCAAATCAGATAAGGTCTACCGTGCTGCAGCTCAAGAAAAAGATACAATAGATTTGCTGAAAGTGCCTCCTAGGAGACAGGAGGATGAGGATGAGGATGAGGATGAGGATGAGGATGAGGATGAGGTGGACTTTCCAAAAAAATAGGACGTAGGCTTGGAAGGGACATCCGCTCAAACCCACTCCCCTCCTGGCAGTCCGGTTTTGTCCAGAACCAGGAGACAAGCAGTGTTACAGGCCACTCTGCAAGAGGCAGTGGGACCGGAAGGAGGGAGACTGATGGTTAAAGTACCATTCTCCACCCCTGATCTAGAGGCATGGGAAAGGATTGCTAAAATTACTACAGTGACCTGATACTTATTGCAAAGCATTTACAATATGTTATCAAACAACACAACCCAGATTGGAGAGACACCCAGTTATTACTGGATACTTTCACTGAAACAGAAAAGCAGCTGATCCTGAGAAGGGGCTTTGGCAGAGGATAACTGTAAAAGCCGGTGATTGGATGTAAGAGAATTTTTCCCTCTCCAAGGGACCCTAAATGGGATCCAAATATATTGGCAGAGTTACAGAAATTAGCAGATTATCAAGATTGGCTAGCACTGCGGGTGGAGAGAGCTATCCCAAAGACCAAAAATTGGTCTGTCCTGTATTCTATTAAGCAGGGGCCTTCCAAGACTCCATCTGAGTTTCTAGAGTGTCTAAGGGATGCTATGCATCGCCATGCATCATTAGACCTGGGGTCTGAGATAGGAATTGCGGTGCAGAGAATCACAAATGGGACATTTCGCCATGATCAATATGATCAAGTGAAACCAATTTTATTGTACAGAGGCCTGTATTTATAATAAGTTCTGCTGTGCACGAGTCTCTAGCTAATACATGATTGGTTAATCCTAGCTGTTTATGTGTCTGAAATTAAATGCCGATTGGATCACCCGATTCTTGACGCGTCTTGCTTTGGTTGTCTGGCCCACCCTGAGTTCTCTTTTTTATTTTGCTGACAACTTTGCCGACTCCTCTGACTTCTTCTTCTTTTCCTGTCATCAAGGATTCACTGACCCCGTTTCTTGAACTGGCTACTTTGTTACCAGAAGGCTGGATTGTGCATCTGCTGAATGTGTCCATAGTCCTGCAAAAAATCCTCAACAGGGGATGGCCTATTAGTTCCACAAGCAGGGTGCAAACTTTTAGGGCGGCATTTACAGGTGCAGTTAGACATTGGAGTACTCCCAGAGGAAGGAAAAATGGTGGTTAAGCTATTAAAATTAACGGAAGAGAATGAGGACAAAATTCATGAGATGGTGTGGGCAAAACCGAAAAATCGAGGTAAATTGAACATGAAACCTATAGTAATAAAAATAGTTGATGAGAACCATCCAGTTCAGGTATGACAATACCCACTCTCACTGGAAGGGAGACGAGGACTGCAGCCAGGGATCCAGGACCTACTTGAAGGGGGACATTAGAGCCATGTATGTCCTCCATAATATACCCATATTACCAGTAAAGAAGTCAGATGGGACTTACAGGCTTGTCCAAGATTTAAGAGAAGCAAACAAAAGAACAGTGAATCGGTACCCAGTAGTGCCTAAGCCCTGTACACTACTGAGCAATATCCCCCCAGCACAGCAGTGGTTTAGTGTGATAGACCTAAAAGATGCTTTTTGGGCATGTCCACTGGCAGAAGAAAACAGGGATATATTTGCTTTTGAATGGGAGGACCCCGATTCAGGGAGAAAGCAACAGCTTTGGTGGACCAGGTTACCACAAGGGTTTTCCAAATCCCCAAACCTATTTGGTCAAGGCTTGGGAGAAGTACTAAAACTCTTCTCCATCAAACCTGAGATAAAGCTCATCCAGTATGGAGATGATTTGCTTCTCTCAGGACGGGAAGAAAATGAAGTTTGAGAATCCACCATAGCATTATTAAATTTTCTGGGGGACCAAGGACTTTGAGTATCAAAAGGGAAACTCCAGTTTGCAGAGAGGGAAGTAAAATGCCTGGGACGTGTGATTTGTCAAGGGAGCTGGTGGCTGAACCCTGAGAGAATTGCAGGGATAGCCTCACTCCCATGGCCAAAAACTAAGAGAGAAGTCAGAAGGTTTTTAGGCCTGTTGGGATATTGCAGTCTATGGATTGAAGGATACACGCAGGCCATCAGGTTCTTGTATGAAAAGCTAGTAGAATAAGAGATTAGGTGGGAAGAAGACGACAAGCAAATTTTGAAGCTTTAAAGCCAAAATTAGTCAGTGCAGCGGCACTGAGTCTTCCTGCCTTAGACAAACCCTTCCATCTGTTTGTGGATATAGAAAAAGGGGCAGCACATGGAGGGTTAGCCCAGGACCGGGGAGGATCCAGGAAACCAGTGGCCTATTTATCAAAACTGCAAGACCCTGTCAGCTGGGGGTGGCCAACCTGCATTCAGGCAGTGGCAGCGAGCGCCCTACTCATAGAAGAAAGCAAAAAATTAACCTTGAGGGGGAAATTGAAAATATATACCCCACACTCAGTAAGGAGTATCCTGAGCCAAAAGGCTGAGAAATGGCTCACTGATTCCCCAGTACTAAAATATGAAGCCATCTTAATAGATAATGGTTTAGAGCTAGTCGTGAGTAACCAACTCAGCCCTGCCCAGTTTTAGATGGAAAACCAGGTGAGGAATTAATATACAGTTGCCTAGAAGTTATAAACTATCAAACTAAAGTAAGAGAGGACCTAACAGATCAACCACTCCAAGGTGGAAAACGATTGTACATTGATGTATTTTCATGGGTAATCCAGGGCACAGGGTATTGGGGTAGGCTATGGCAGATGAAGAGTTAGTGGCCCTAGAAAAAGGAAAGTTACCTTCCAGCTGGTCAGCCCAAGCATGTGAGTTGTATGCCCTAAAGTGAGTTCTGGAAATACTCACACAGAAAAGAGGAACAATATATACAGACTCAAAATATGCTTTGGAGTAGTGCATTCCTTTGGAAAAATTTGGGAAGACAGTGGGCTATTAAATTCAAGGGGAAAGGAACTAAAAACTTCTTTAGAAGTGTTAGAAACCTTACAATTACCAGAAGAAGAGGCAGCAGTATATGTTAAAGGACATAAAAAAGGAGTGACTCAAGAAGCACGAGGGAACCATTTAGCAGATTTAGATGCTAAGAATGCAGCCGAATCAGGGACAGAAAAACTAATGATAGCATTAAACCCCTATGAGAGAAATGGAAGAATCTGTGTATTCAGTGAGACAGAAGAGAAAGAATTCCTCAAAACAGGAGCCAAGAAAGATAACAAAGGGAAGTGGAGATTAGCAGATGGGAGGCAAATGTTGAATAAACCCCTTGCCAGGAAAATGCTAGAAGGCAAACATGGAACAACACTTTGGGCTACACAAGTGCTAAGTGATCAATTTCTAAGGGACTGGGGCTGCATAGGAATTTTTTGGATAGCTAAACAGGTAATTGAAAGGTGTGTGATATGCCAACAAGTAAATGAGAAGGTCATGAGGAAAACACCAGGGGAGGGCGAGAACTAGCCTTAAGACCCTTTCAAAACATCCAAGTAGACTTTACCGAGCTTCCCCAGGTACAACGGTGGAAGTTTTTACTAGTGATAGTAGGTAACCTGACTCATTGAGTAGAGGCGGCACCCACGGTTAAAGCCAATGCCAATGTTGTGAGTAAAACACTTCTAGAATCAATCATTCCCCGATATGGGATGGTGAACAGGATTGATTCAGACCTAGGAACTCATTTCGCCTCTAAAATACTGCAAAAAGTTGTTCAAACCCTGGGAGTAAATGGGAATTACACACTCCATGGCATCCACAGAGTTCTGGTCACATTGAGAAGATGAATCAAACTCTTGAAAGAGCTCTAGGTAATGTGATAACGGAAACCCAGATGTCATACATAAAATGTCTCCCTTTAGCCTTATTAAGAATTAGAACCCAACCCCAGTCAGATGTGGGGGGCTCACCCTATGAAATGATATTTGTGTTACCCTTTTTGACCTCACCCCAGAGGGTTGCCACCTATGAGGAAGGGGAAGCCAATGCCAAGAAATACGTTATGTCTATAGCAGAAACCTTAGAAGGGCTAAGACATAAAGGGGCAATTCCTCAACCTACCACCCTGGATTTCAGAATCCATAATATTAATTCTGAGGATTTGATCAAGTAATGATCAAGTCATGGAGGGATCAGCCTTTAACTCCTCAGTGGGAAGGTCCCTTTCAGGTTCTGCTCACCACTGAATCAGCCGTGTGAACTGCAGAGTGGGGATGGACTCATGCCAACAGATGGACTCAGGCCAACAGAGTTAAAGGCCCAGTAGAAGAACCCAAAGAGTGGACAATAACATCCAGGCCAGGTGAAACAAGATTGACTCTCAGGCAGAGACTGAAAGACAACCAGAAAAACACCAAGACACCCAAAGTCAAGCTTCCACCAACCAGTTTGAGAACTGTCTTCCTGTTTTAATGGGTGAGAATTACCAGCACCTGTTGAGGGGAAGTACACAAGGGACCATAAGAGGTAATGGGACAGCTTCTTTAAGAAAATAAGACAAAGGAAGGAGGGCAAGACCCCTTTGTTCGCTTCCAAGAAGATGGCATAGCCCTGCTGTGGGCAGTAACCCCGTAGGCATGGTAAGGTAGGGACAAAAGGCCATATCGGACCACTGTCATTCCCCAGCTGTCTTTGAATACAACAGGGACTGGAGGGCGAGACCGAGCTGGCCTCTGGACCCCTAAGATACAATGACTATGGGTAGCAACCACATAGGCATGATAGATGGGAGTCAAAGCCATACCAGACCTCTGTTAGGCCCTTTTGTCCATTCCAAATAAGTGTGTCTAAGGAAAACCTGAGATTTTCCTCCTGTTCCCACTGTCCTTGCCCACATCAACAGATGCTAGTATGACTCTTTCAAGAGAAAGAGAAAATTTTTTATTAAATGTTCAAGCAAAATGACAGATAGAAAAAGAAAATGGGGGTTTGTTATAGATGAGTAATCCTATGGTTGACTCTCAGAGTTAAGGGATGAATATTAAGTATATGTTAAGAGAAGTTGTGTAGGTGGATAGTTCTCTTTCCCTTCCCCCTTGCATTGCTATCATGGGATGCCCTCAGTAGTCAGGGCATTTGGGAGGGTCGGCTTGTTGCTATGGCAGCGCCTGAGCTCCAATCAAGCTGTAAGAAAGTGATCTCCACCACTGGACAGCGAAGGAGGAGTGGATTGACAAGACTTTGGGAGGGGCTGGAGGTATAAAAGACAGAACATCCATTTTATAGATGAGCACACGGTGACTGAATCCTTTACTCCGGAAACTGTATTAATTCTTTATTCACTCTTCTGTTGTATTTTGACAAGGTCTTAATAAACCATTTAAATTTTTGAAAGTGAAAATTGTTTCTCACATGGGGTTGGGGAATGTGGGGCAAGGTGTCCACACTGGGTCAGACCTCAAGGTAAAACTTCTCTGACCTGGCCAGACCTCCTTAGGAGCGGCCCTACATCTATATCAATCACAGAATGCTGCAATCAGCTCTTCTCTAAAGAGAACAGTAATAAAAGACACTCTTTAAAATAGGAATACATATTTCTTAGAAGTTCTTTGAAATGTTTCTCCATAACTGTAAAAAGCAAGCTTCTTAATGAACTGCATTAGAGCAGAGGGAAATCAAGGCAGAGCCATGGCTTCTCAGGACTTGCTTGATCCTAATGAGCCCCGTGGAGCATTTGGAGCTGAGCCCTGGAACCTCAGGCCCTGAGAGGAGATGGCACAAACCTTTCCAGGAGTCAAAGTCACAGGAAAAACCCAAAGTTTCTCAAAACATTAATGGGACCCACTACGTCCATCCCCAACACAGGCTCCTCATGGACTCCTTGGAGGAGAGAATTAGTGGACAGGATTGCACAAAAACCTCTCAGAGACTCAGTGTGGAAAGGAAAATCCAAAGTACCTTAAATTCCTTGAGTATCTCAAAGCATTAATGAGCCCCACTGAGTGTCAGCACAAAGCTCTCAAGGGACTCGTTAAAGCAGATAATTGGGGCCACGATTGCACAAACTTCACTCAGAGTCTGGATCAGAAGGGAAACACCAAGTACCTTAAAAGAACTGAAGTGCCTTGAAGCATTAATGAGCCCCACTGAGTGTTGTTCCTGACAAAGCCTCTCCAGGGACTAATTACAGCAGATAATTGGAGGCCAGGATTGCACAAAGCTCTCAGAGCCTCCAAGGCAAAAGCCAAAGCCAAAGTGCTTTGAAAAACCTGCAGTCCCTGGGAGCATGAAGGAGCCCCCAGGGCCATTCCTGAGCAAGGCTCCCCAGGGACTCCTTCCAGCAGATCCTTGAGGCCACTGGGATGTGGGCTAGGGGGGGATGCTGAGGGCAGGACAAGGGGCTGACAGTGCCCAGCCTGGCTGGGGCTGTGCCAGGAGGCCCCAGTGCCTCAGGACAAGGTGTCTCCTGACAGCCCTTGGTGGCACAGACCCTGCTGTGCCCCAGGGCACCAGGACTTGGCTTCTCTTTGTCCCCACCTGTCATCAGTGCCTCCAGTTCTCTGCTCTGCCTGGGGCCTGGGGACACTTTCTCAGTCGTGTCCCTCAGTGGGACCCATTAAAAGTCAGAAAAACTTTGGAGCTGGATTCTGACTTGGAGCTCTGGAGAGGTTTCTGCAGCTCCCTCTCAGGGCCTGATGTTCAGGGCCTGAGCACAAAGCCCCAGAGGGTCATTAAAGTCCTTGTGCTGTGTCTGTGCTGCTGAGCTGGGCCAGGCTCCTGGCACAGAGGGTGATCCTGGCAACCAAAGAGAGCTTCAAAAGCACATTTCTCTGGATGAACAGCTCTTCTCCCAGCCCAGCAGGGCTGGGGCACTGCCTGCAGCCAGCCCGGGCACAGCACAGAGGCACAGAGAGCTTCCATCAGTCAGGGCTGGGAAGGTGCTGAGAAGTGCCTGGGGCAGAATCCCTGGCAGCCCTTGGCACAGGAACCTCTGGCTGCAGGACAATGCAGCTGCAGCTCCTGGAGTGATCTCCTACAGCTGGAACATCCCAATGCCCACAGACCCTGTGAGTACAACTCTGAGTATTTCTGGTGCAGGCGAGGTGAAATGCTCAGGAAGCTCTGACATGCTGAGGGTTTCTGACCAGTCATAAATTATTTCCAAAACAAGGATTTTGATAAAATGAGGAAATTTCCAATGACTTTGTATCCAGTTTCCTCCTATTGTAGAATGGCAGGGAGTGGGGAATAAATATTAAAGGCTAATAATGAATTCTTAGTTATGAATTTGGCTAGTGTCTGGCACATCCAAACTGTTACTTCTAGAGATCAATAGTTTCACAGGAGATCCCTAATGTGCCTCCAGCCACTCTGGCCATGGACAGCAGCAGCATCACCTCTGCTGGAGCCATCAGGCTCAGTCTGAGCTGTCCTTTCTCCAAGCTGCAAACAGAACCTGCCCCCAGCCAGTGCCCTGCAAACAGGCAGGGTTCTGTCAGGCCAAGGAGAGTACACAGAGATTTGGGGTCTGTGAGTGCTGGCAGGGAGAGATCAGGCACAGGGAAACACCTGCAGGAGGAAAATCCCCAGGAAGCAGAGAGAAGATCAGGGAAGGAGAGAAAGCAAACCCAGCAAATGTTGTGACAGGGAGAGTTTAGAGATGTCCAGAGGATCCCCTCCAGTGCAGCCCCTCCCTCTGAACAAGCCCCCTCCCTCCTGTCCCCCCAGCCAAGCCTCTGCCCTCAGGGCCGGGGCTCCAAGGCGTGCAGCCCCTCCTGTGCAGGCAGAGCTGCAGCAGAGCCGTGGGGCAGCTCTGCAGCCCCGGGCCCAGTTCCCTCTGCAGAGCACAGGGCTGGGAGCAGCTGCCCGGCACTGGGGGCTCTGGGAGGGGGCACAGCTGGCTCAGGGTGACACAGCTGTCCCCAGTGCCCGGCTCTGGGCAATGCTGTCAGTGCAGCCAGGGAAGGAGCTGCATCTCCCTGCATCCAGTGCCATCAGAAGGACACTTGGAAATCTCCCTGAGATTTCAGTCCAAGCTGGGAGCTTCAATACAGGATTCAAATCTGTCCTAGAGCATCTCTGAGTTACAAGATTGATGGGGAAAGGCAGAGGTGTTCTGACACTGAAAATGCTGTTGGCTTGATGAAATGAGCAACGTGAGTCCTTGGCTACAAATGTGGAGCTGGGCTGTGGTGGATCCATCTGCTCTCATCAGTGCTTGGTGACATTTTAGGGGAAGTGTGGCAAGGTGATCACCCTCTACCTGAGAAAGGTTAAAGCCCAGAGAAAATCTGAAGAGGTCAGAATGACAGACCATCTCCCCTTACTCTCCTCTACTCACATTGCCTCACAGAACTTGATCTGTTCTCCCTGAGAGCAGCAGAAATGCTGAGGGTTTCTGATATTCAAGAATACCTGGAGAGACATGGGGGGAGCTTATGAAGAAAACCCCAGAACTCTTGAACACAAAAGGCTGTCTATGTGTGTTCCAGGGCATTGAGATGGGGAAATGGCTTTGATTTTGGTTACAGATATCTCCTCTAACTCTTCACTGTCCTTTCTCCATGAACAGGTCCCCATGGTCAGCCACAGCCAATGTCCAACAGCAGCTCCATCAGCCACTTCCTCCTGCTGGCACTGGCAGACAAGCGGCAGCTGCAGCTCCTGCACTTCTGCCTCTTCCTGGGCATCTCCCTGGCTGCCCTCCTGGGCAACGGCCTCATCATCAGCGCCGTAGCCTGCGGCCACCACCTGCACACGCCCATGTTCTTCTTCCTGCTCAACCTGGCCCTCAGCGACCTGGGCTCCATCTGCACCACTGTCCCCAAAGCCATGCACAATTCCCTCTGGGACACCAGCACCATCTCCTACACAGGATGTGCTGCACAGCTCTTTTTCTTTCTGTTCTTCATCTCAGCAGAGTTTTATCTCCTTACCACCATGTGCTACGACCGCTACGTGTCCATCTGCAAACCCCTGCACTACAGGACCCTCCTGGGCAGCAGAGCTTGTGCCCACATGGCAGCAGCTGCCTGGGCCAGTGCCTTTCTCAATGCTCTGCTGCAAACAGCCAATACATTTTCCCTGCCCCTGTGCCATGGCAATGCCCTGGACCAGTTCTTCTGTGAAATCCCCCAGATCCTCAAGCTCTCCTGCTCCACATCCCACCTCAGGGAACATGGGCTTATTACAGTTAGTGCCTGTTTGGCATTTGGTTGTTTTGTGTTCATTGTTTTCTCCTATGTGCAGATCTTCAGGGCCGTGCTGAGGATCCCCTCTGAGCAGGGACGGCACAAAGCCTTTTCCACCTGCCTCCCTCACCTGGCCGTGGTCTCCTTGTTCCTCAGCACTATTATGTTTGCTCACCTGAAGCTCCCCTCCATGTCCTCCCCATCCCTGGATCTGACCCTGTCAGTTCTGTACTCGGTGGTGCCTCCAGCCCTGAACCCCCTCATCTACAGCCTGAGGAACCAGGAGCTCAAGGCTGCAGTGAGGAGACTGATGACTGGATGCTTTCAGGGACATTAAACTGCTGGCCAATTTCTGCAAATCACTTGTAATAAAAGTCATCTCTGATACTTCTTGTTGGTTTCATTTTGAAAGTCCATTACCTTTGTTTTCCTTTTTCAATATTCTCCACAAAAAAATGTCATTGTTTGTGCCATTTCTCCTTTTGTTTCTCCCCACCTTCCCTGTGGACACAGACTGTGTCAATGGCGGGCTGTGCTTGGTGTTGCCAGTGCTGCTCCCGTGGCCCTGCCCCGCTGCCCTGGTGGCCCTGGTGTTGCTGCAGGGCCTGAGTGCTCTCGGGGCCGGGCACAGTCCTGGGGGTGGCAGTGCCGGGGCTGCAGCAGGGAGAGCCCATGGGCACTGCTGGGGCAGCGCTGACGCCTCAGGCCAGGGCCTGGGGGCTCCAGGCTCCTTGCCCAGGCTCTCTCAAGGACACGGCCAGGCCAATGCTCAGCACAGAAAACCCCCGTGAGCAGCCCCAGGCTGGCCGTGGGCAGGCTGGGGGCAAACAGCATGGCTGGTGCTCTGCAAGGGCCCTGGGGGAGACGGGAAGGAGCAGCAGAGCAGGGGCTGATCCATCCCCAGTGCGCTGGACAGCCCAGGGCAGCATCCCAGAGCGTCCTCATGGAGCTGCCAACAACATCCCCCCTCTGCAGCCCTGGCCACTCCCCCAGCTCACACAGGTGCCGCATCCTTGCAGGCACAGCCACGGCAGCACTGGCTCAGGAGCCTCTGTTTGCATTGCACACAGCAGGCGGGAGCACCCCCATGCTGCTGCTGTGGGGACATGAACCTGAGGGAGCACAAATGCCAGCAGCCCCTGGGGCCAGGAAGGGCTGGGGGACGCCAGGGAAACCACTCAGCTTTGTCCTGGCCTCTGCAGTCAGCCAGAAAGTTTGTTCCCATCAGCTGGGATTTTCCTGTCTCACTGCAGACGCTGTTGCTCAGAGCCAGGGCTGCCTTGCAGCCACCCCCAGACTGCCCTGAGCATTTCCTTGGCTTCACCTCAGCTTTCTTTACTCTTCTTGCTACAAATTTCTTCCCATTGCCCAGCCCTGTTCCCTCCCCTGCAAACAGCCCATCCCTGTTTGCCCTTTCCTCTCTGGCCCCACTCCCCATTCCAGTTCCTGACTTGGCACCATGGGAACGGCCCTTGGGGAGCGGGATCATCCCACAAGTGCTGCAGGAATTGTCTGCAGGCTCCTGCAGTGCCTCGCGCTGCTCCCTTGCCAGAGGCAGCCCAGGCCAGGGGGGCACATCTGGGCTGCTGTGTCTGGCTGTGGGGCTCCCTGTTCTGGGCAGTGAGGAGGGGCTGCAGAGGCTCTGCAGGACTGACAGGATGGGCTTTGGGGCTGTGAGGAGAAGCTGAGGGACCTGGGCTGCTGGAGCTTCTGAAGAGGAGGCCCAGGGCTCCTCCTACAACTGCTCCAAGGGTGGTTTCAGAGAATCCCAGAATCAGCAAGGCTGGAAAAGACCTTGGAGATCATCAAGTCCAACCTGTGCCCTGACAGCGCCTTGTCTCCCCTGAGCCTCCTCTTCTCCAGGATAAAATACCCCAGCTCCGTCCGCTGCTCCTCACAGGACTTGTGCTCCAGACCCCTCACCAGCCTTGTTGCCCTTCTCTGGACACGCTCCAGCCCCTCCAGGTCCTTCCTAAAATGGGGACCCAGAACTGGACACAGCACTCAAGGTGCTGCCCAACCAGTGCTGAGCACAGGGGAAGAATCACTGCCCTGCTCCTGCTGGCCACATCATTCCTGATCCAGGCCAGGAGCCATTGGCCTTCTTGGCCACCTGGGCACACGGCTGGCTCATGTCCAGCCTGCTGTCCATCAGTCCCTGCAGGTCCCTTTCTCCCTGGCTGCTGTCCAGCCACTCTGTCCCCAGCCTGTAGCGCTGCAGGGGTTGATGTGGCCAAAGTGCAGGACCTGGCACTTGGACTTGTTAAACCTCACCTTGTTGGATTTGGTTCCTGGATCCAGCCTGTCCAGGTCCCTCTGCAGAGCCCTCCTGCCCTGCAGCAGATCAACACCCCCAGACAACTTGGTGTCACCACAGTTCCATGAGGCCCCAGAGTGTCCCAATGGTCTCCATGATTCCATGAGGCCTCCCAGTGTCACAATGTCCCTCTGGTGTCACAAAGTTCCTTGGATCCTTGTGCCCTGCAGTGTCACAATGGCACCGTGGTGCCCCAGGGCCCTGCAGTGTCACAATGGATCCTTGGTTCCATGAGGTCTGGCAGGGCAGCAATGCTCTCCTTGGTTCCCGCTGTCTCCCACACCTCCCACTGTCAGGCTATAGAAGGACACCTGGCTGATGAAGGAGAATGGGAGTGGGTACCTACTCGAGGAAGTAATAATAAAAATCCCTCCCAATCCCCTCCCCCAAGCCAGGTGCCACTTCAGATTCGGTGTGATCCCCTGGATCTGGAGAGTCAGCCAGATGATTTAGAAGAAAATTATCTGCCCATAGAGGCTCCCAATTATGATTCATCTGTGAGACAGATCAGCACCTCTACCATCAAAAAGGAAAGAAGGGCAATCGTGGTGGGTGAGTCCCTCCTGAGGGGAACAGAGGGCCCCATATGTCAACCAGACCCACCCCACAGAGAGGTCTGCTGCCTCCCTGGGGCCCGGGTACGGGATATCACTGACACACTGCCTGGGCTGATTCAGCCCTCTGATTATTGCCCACTGCTGATACCCCAGGCTGGCAGTGATGAGATTGAAAAGAGGAGTGTCAGGGCAATTAAAAGGGACTTTAGGGCACTGGGTCAGGTGGTTAATAGGACAGGGGCACAGACAGTCTTTTCCTCAGTCCCTTTGGAGTCTGAGAAAAACGCTGAAAGCAATAGGAGAGCTCACATTATCAATGAGTGGCTCAAGGGTTGGTGTCATTGGCCAAATTTCAGATTCTTTAATCATGGGGCAACTTTTATGGCACCTGGCCTGCTTGGACCAGACAGGCTCCATCTTTCTGTGAAGGGCAGAAGAATTTTAGCTCATGAACTGTCAGAACTTGTTGAGAGGGCTTTAAACTAGGTCTGAAGGGGGAGGGATATGTAGCTGGTTTGTCTGGAAGCAGGCTCGTGGGTGGTAAGCCTGAGTTAGGGGTGAAATCAGCAGCCCAGCTGAGGTGGGCTCAATAAAGGCCGTCCAGGAAATTTTTAGAGTTTGTGGAGGACAATTATTAGTTGCAGCTGGTGGTTGAGCCCACCAGGGGAGGGACTATGTTAGATCTGTTGTTTGTAAATAGAGATGGGCTGGTGGGAGATGTGGTGGATGGAGGCCGCTTGGGGCACAGTGATCATGAAATTATAGAATTCTCAATATTTGGTGAAATGAGGAAGAACAGCAATAAAACTCTTACATTGGACTTCTGGAGGGCAAACTTTGGCCTACTTAGGAGACTTATTCAGAGAGTTCCTTGGGAAGCAGCCCTTGAAAACAAAGGAGTTCAGGAAAGGTGGGAAGTTTAAAAAAAGAGATCTCAAGGGCGCAGGAACAGACTGTCCCTGTGTGCCAAAAGACGAGTCGACAAGGCAAACATCTAGCCTGGATGGGCAAGGAGGTTTGGAAGGAACTTAGGAATAAAAAGAGGATGTATGATCTTTGGAAGGAGGGTCAGGTCTCTCAGGAAGTATTTAAGGGGCTTGCTAGGGCATGAAGGGAAGAAATTAGGGAGGCTAAAGCTCAGTTTGAACTTAAAATGGCAGCTTTTGTAAAGGTTAATAAAAATATTTTTATAAATACATCAATGGTTAAAGGAAGGGTAAGACCAACCATTGTTCTTTATTAGATGTGGAAGGGAATTTAATACCTGCAGATGAGGAGAAGGCAGAGGTGCTTAATGCCATTTTTTGCCTCAGTTTTTAGTGAGAATTATTTGCCTTCAGGACAACTCTCCTCCTGGGCTGGTTGATGGTGTCAAGGAGCAGAGTGGGCCACTGTTATCCAAGAGGAGGCCATCAGAGAACTGCTGAGCTGCTTGGATGTTCATAAATGTTTGGGACGAGAAGGGATCCACCCCAGGGTGACAGTGAGCTGTCAGATGAGCTTGTGAAGCCACTCTCCACCATTTACCAGCAGCCCTGGCTCACTGGGGAGGTTCCAGATGACTGGAAGCTGCCCAATGTGATGCCCATTCACAGCAAGGGTGGGAAGGAGGATCCTGGTAATTACAGGCCAGTCAGCCTGACCTCAGTACCCGGTAAGGTCATGGAACAGTTCACACTGAGTGTCATCACACAGCACTTCCAGGATGGCCAGGGTGTCAGACCCAGCCAGCAGGGGTTTAGGAGGGCTAGGTCGTGTTTGATCAACCTGGTCTCCTTCTATGGCCAGGTGACCCTCCTGGTGGATGCAGGACAGGCTGTGGATGTGTCTATTTGGACTCCAGCAAGGCCTTTGACACTGTCTCCCACAGCACACTCCTGGAAAAGCTGCAGCCCACGGCTGGGCCAGGAGCACTCTGTGCTGGGTTCAGAACTGGCTGGATGGCCGGCCCAGAGAGTGGTGGTGAGCGGTGCTGCATCCAGCTGGGGACAGTCACCAGTGCTGTCCCTCAGGGCTCTGTGCTGGGCCAGCTCTGTTCAATATTTTTATTGACCACATGGCTGAGGGGATTGAGGTTTCATTAGTAAATCTGCAGATGGCACTAAGCTGGGAGTGTGTGTCCATCTATTGGAAAGTAGGAGGGCTCTGTAGGGACACCTGGAGCAGCTGGATAGATGTCAGAGTTCAATAAGTTTAAATTTAATAAATCCATGTGCCAAGTCCTGCATTTTGTCCACAATAACCCCTTGCAATGCTCTAGGCTGGGGACAGCGTGGTGAGGACGGCTGGACAGTGCCCAGGCAGAAAGGGACCTGGGGGCACTGGTCGACAGCAGGCGGGACATGAGCCAGCAGTGTGCCCAGGTGGCCAAGAAGGCCAATGGCTCCTGGCCTGGATCAGGAATGGTGTGGCCAGCAGGAGCAGGGAGGTCATTCTTCCCCTGTACTTGGCACTGGTGTACTTGGCATTCCTCCCCTGTACTGGCACCGTTCCTCGAGTGCTGTGTCCTGTTCTGGGCCCTCCCACTTAGGAAGGACATGGAGGAGCAGGAGCGTGTCCAGGGAAGGGCAACAAGGCTGGTGAGGGGTCTGGAACACAAGTCCTGTGAGGAATGACTGAGGGAGCTGGAGTTGTTTATCTTGGAGAAGACTCAGCGGTGACCTTATCACTCTCTGCACTCCCTGAAAGGTAGTTGCAGTCAGGTGGGGTCGGTCTCTTTCTCCTCACAGCAACTGACAGGACCAGAGGACAGTGTCTTAAGCTGTACCAAGGGAAATTTAGTTTGGATATAAGGAAAAAAGTTTTTTATGGAAAGGGTGATAAAGTACTGGAACTGTCTGTCCAGGGAGGTGCTGGAGTCACCATCCTGGGATGTGTTTAAAAAAAGACTGGATGTGGCACTCAGTGCCATGGTTTAGCTGAGGTGGTGTTAGGGCACGGGTTGGACTTGATGACCTTAAAGGTCTCTTCCAACCCAGCAATTCTGTGATTCTGTGATTGTGTGACATCACAGAACAGGTTGTGACATCATACAGTTGACTGGGACATCCCTGGTTTATTATGTGACATCACCGAGCAGGCTGTGACATCACAGAGCAGGCTGTGACATCACAGAGGAGGTTGTGATGTCTCAAAGTCGGCTGTGACATTACAGGCTGGCTTTGTGACATCACAGAACGGGCTGTGTGGCCACAGAGAAGACTCTGCCATCATAGAAAAGGGCTCTGTGACATCACAGAGCAGCTGTGTGATGTCACAGAGAAGGCTGAGACAATACAGAGTGGGTTGTGACATCACAGAGCTGACTGAGAAATCACAGAGCAGGCTGTGACATCACAGCGAGGCTGCATAACATCACAAAGGTGGCTGTGCCATCATAGAGCTGACTGTGACATCCCAGGGTGTGTATGTAATCACAGGCTGGGCTGTGACATCACAGGGCAGATTTTGTGACATCACAGAGCAGACTGGGACCTCAAAGTGCCAGCTGTGACCTCACAGGACACCTGTATGAAATCACAGGTGGCCTGATACATCTCAGAGTGGGCTGTGTGACATCACAGGGGCTGTGTGAGGTCACTGGGGAGGTCACTCCACCCCGGCCCCCCCTCCCAGTTCCCCCAGAGAAGTCCAACGCTGCTCGTGCACAGCGGGGTCCCCTGTCCCCCCGGGTCCCCCCGCCCCCGGCGCCGCAGCCACCCCCAGAGGATGTTCCACGAGATCGACCCCAGAGCCTGACACGGGGACGGGGGCTGGGGCTGTGGGGGGTGGGACAGGGGGACAGGGACCCCCCGGCAGCGTCCCCGTGTCCCCCAGGGCCAGAGCCTGGGCCAGGGCTCCTTCACCCTGTTACCAACGAGGGCTTGAGAGCGCTGAAAAAATCTCCAGCAAGGGATCAACAAAAACCAGATTTAATATTAAGCGACAGCACGGCAAAGTTCCGTGCCAAGAGTCACTCTGCTCCTGGAGACGTTGTGATGGTTGCTCGCCATGGAAACCTGCCCTGGCCCCTTGCTCAGGGCTGCTGTCACTGCCCAGAGCCAGAGGGGATCCCTTGCTGGGGGCTTGTGCCATGGCCACCTGCCCTGTGCCGCGCTGGCCGGTCAGGCGCCGCGGAACCAGCAGCAAACGCCAGGGCCAGGGCCAAAGGCCAGGTCAGCCAGACAGAAAGGGGCAGTGCTGGGCACTGTTTCCATGGCAGCCCTCACTGGGGGTGACACCTGTGTCACCTGTCCTGGCAGTTGCCATGGAAACCCGGCTCACTGGGAATACAAGGGTGGACAAAGGTTTTAGTAGGGCCTGGCACAACGGGACAAAGGGGGGTGGTTTTAAACTAAAGGAAGGGAGGTTCAGATAAGAACAGATAAGGAGGAAATGTTTGATGATGAGGGTGGTGATACACCAGGACAGGTTCCCAGGGAGGTGGTCAGTGCCCCATCCCTGGAAACATTCAAGTCCAGCTGGGACAGGGCTCTGAACAACGTGATCTGGTGAAAGATGTCCCTGCTCATGGCGGGGTTTGGATGAGATGAGCACTGCAGAGCTCTTCCCACCCAAACCATTCCAGGACTGCATGGGCAGAAGGGGCTGCTCAGTGCACTCCATCCACTGCCTTGACTCCTCATGGTCTCTGCTGGACCCCACATCCCACAGCCAAACCCAGCCCCTTCTCTGCCTTTCCCCCCCCTGCCCCAGGGGCTGGCACAGCCAGGGGGGCACAGGTGACCTTTGGGCTTTGCAGGGCTCAGGCACAAGGGCCGTGGCAGAGTCAGGGCTGAGGTCACACTCTGTGGGCTGGGGCAGAGCCCAGCCAGAAATGAGCCCTGAGGCAGCAGCTCTGCAGTGCTGGCCACCAGGCCGGCTTGCCAAGGGAGGCTTCTGGCCATGCCCTGCAAGCAGCTGCTGCTGCCAAGGCGCCTTTGGTGCCTCAGGCTCTCCCTGGCACAGCTCCCAGCACGGCACTCTGCCCTTGCGCCCGAGGCCTTCCCTGTGCTGGGGCTCGCCTGGGGCTTTTCCTGCAGTGGGACCTGCCCTGCTCCTGGCACAGTCCACCAAGTCATTCCCTGCATTTCTCCTTTTCAAATTCTTTCTGTCACCTACTCTCAGAGGTCCAGCCTGTTCTGATGCTTATCATGAACTGACTGTGCTCTTGATTTATACCAGCTCTGGAGATGTAGAATCACCCAAACTGAACACAGAAACAAACTCCCTCTGTCCCATTTTCATGTTCTAGATCACTTTCCAGGTGTCCATGGAGATGTGGGAATGATTATCACACAACTCTCCATTTCTGGCTGCGGGCTCTGGAGATTCCTTCTCTGCATTCAGTCAGGCTTGTATTCCCTAACAAGTCCTGGTTCCACCTCCTGTTTCCCAAGGCTGGAACAGTCACAATGAAAACCTCACCAATGGCACAACTCCCCAGCTCTCCAGGAAGAGAAAGGACAAGCTGTCAAGTTCTCCAAACCTTGGTCCTGCTCTGCTGCAAGAGTCCTGCTGCACTCACGCTGTGGAAAGCCAAGAGAAGCTGCAGGTGGTGGCACATCTTGTGACAGGAGCTCAACCTGGTTCTCCAGGAAAGGTTCTTGAGAAGAGCAAACAGGACTGTGGAGAAGATTCCTGGAAAACTGAAACAGCTTTCCAGAAGTGAAATGAAAATTGAAAGAAACAGTCCAAGATGTTTTCCTCTATTTATTTCTCTGCTGCCTTTTTCCATCTTGCACTACTTCTCCATCCCATTAATTCCAAATGCATCTCACCTCTAAGATCAGTGACTTAGCGAGTTCTAGACACTCTAAAGTACCATGAGCCACACAGTTTGCCTTCCAGTTTTTGCTGGAAAGCAACACTGGAGCCATAAGTGCAGGACCAGGACCAGGGAATCCTCCAGCCAGGGAATGTGCCCCGATAGGGTTTGATCCTCAGCGGGGACAATACACAGCAGCGACCGAGGAGATACCTCTGCCCCCGTGCAGGAGTCCAGACTCTGGGTCTGGGCTGAACAGGGCAAAGTTCCCGTGTTTGGACGGGCTCAGGGGCTGCCCCCGGGGAGCGGGGGGCTGGGCGTGGGGGTGAGCGGGCAACGGAAAAACGGACACGGGGACAAACGGCCCCGGAGCTTCAGTTGCAGCAGCAGCAGCAGCGGCGGCAGCAGCAGCAGCAGGAGCGGCAGCAGTGATTTTGTCGACTTCCGATTCTTACTCCTCTCCCTCTCCTTCTCCCGCTGTCCCGCTCTCCCTTTCCCGCTGTCCCGCACCGTCTCCCGCTCTCCCTTTCCCGCTGTCCCCTCCTCTCCCAGTCTCTCTCTCTCCCCATTCCCGGCCGGGCCATGCCCCCGGCCCGCCCCCGGCTCCGGGCGGGGCTGCCCCATCCCCGCCCCCGGCCGTCCCGCCGGGGTCTCGCCTCCGCCCGGCTCTGGCCGTGCTGGCGGTGGCGCTTCTGGGCGGGCATCGGTGCCTGGGGCTGGAGCGGCATCGCCTCGCTCTGGCTCCGCCTGGCCCGAGCCTGGCCCCGGCCCCGGCTCCTCCCGGGCCCCGCGGAGGACACACGCGGCGCGGCCGCTGCCGCCGCCTCCGCTGCGGCTTCCCCGGCCCGAGCTCCGCCGCTCGGCAGCGCGGCCGCCGCCCCCGAGCCGCCGCTGTCCCGTTGCCGGGAGCGAACGCCTGGGGAGGGCCGGCCCGGGGCGGTCGGGGGGCGCTCGGGGGCCGCTCCTGGCCCCGGGCCGAGCGCTGACAGCCGCGTCCCGCCCGCAGGGAAGGCGCAGCAGGGCCTGCAGGAGCGGTACCGGCTGGGTTCGCTGCTGGGCAGCGGCGGCTTCGGCAGCGTCTTCGCGGCCACGCGGCTCTCGGACGGCGCCCCGGTGAGCGGCGGGGCCGGCGGTGGGCGGAGGAGGAGGAGGAGGAGGAGGGAGAGGAGGGGGAGGAGGTGGGATAGAAGGAAAAGGAGAAGGGAGAGGGGGAGAGGGGGGAGGAGGAGGAGGAGGAGGAGGAGGAGGAGGATGGGGCTGGAGCTGGGGCTGGGGCTGAGGCTGGGCATGGCGGGCGGCGAGCTCAGCCCGCTGCTGCTCTTGGCTTGCAGGTGGCCATCAAAAGGGTGCCAAGGAACCGCGTCCGGCACTGGGGCGAGCTGGTGAGTGAGCGGGGCCAGCGGCAGAAGCCGGGCCGTGCCGGGCGGGGATGAGCCGAGGCCCGGCAGGGTGGGAGCCACCAGGACGCCTCGAGGGAGAGCGGGCGTGGGGCCAGCGCAGGGCACAGAGCATCCCGTGCTGGGTGAGGGGTTCCTGACCCCTGGCACGGCATCAGCCCCACTGACGGCATCGTGCTCCTCCCGCAGCCCAACGGCACCAGCGCACCCCTGGAGATCGTGCTGCTGGAGAAGGTGTCCACTGGCTTCCCCGGTGTCATCCAGCTGCTGGAGTGGCTTGAGCTCCCCAACGACATCTTGATCGTGCTGGAACGCCCAGAGCACTCTCAGGACTTGCACAATTTCATTCGGGCACGGGGGTACCTGTCCGAGGAGGTGGCGCGGGATCTGTTCCGCCAGGTGCTGGAGGCCGTGCAGCACTGCACCAGCTGTGGGGTCCTGCACAGGGACATCAAACCACAGAACATCCTGGTTGACCTGGCCACCGGGCAGGCCAAATTGATTGACTTTGGCTGTGGCACCTACCTGCAAGACACAGCCTACACTCGCTTTGCAGGTGAGCCCATGCAGGGGTGTGCTCTCGGTCCTGGCATCTCATGGCCCAACATCTCACAGCCCAAGCTGGCTGTGGCAGCGGGGATTCTCCCTTTTGCTGCCCTTCATGGCACTGAGATTTCAGCTGAGTTGCATTTGAGCAGGGCTGGGTGGGGAGCCAGCTTCCAGCCCTGCTGGCAGCCTTTGCCCACCTCTCTGGGCAGGACTGAGGCTGGGGCTGGGGCAGCCAGCCCAACAAAAACACGGGTGGGTGGGGGTAGCAGAGAGGGGGGCCGTAACCTGTGTCCCAGCCGGTTTGGTGTGCAGGTGAGAAAGGGCTTGGACTGCTCCACTCACCTGGTTTGTTTTGGATTCATGATGTTTTTGGGCAGTGCTGGCAGGGAGGATGAAGGCATGGTTTTCCCAAGCACTGGGTGGGTTTTTCCTCCTCATGGTCGGGCCTTGCCAGGACTTCTGCTGCCCTCTTCCAACCCCAGTGGCTTCTTTTCCAACCCCAAGTCTGTACACAAGTCCCAGGTGCTGGCGAGAGGGCAGCGGTCACCCCGTGTGCCACTGGGGCAGCCCCCACACGCCCAGGGATGCTGGGGCCAGGCTCTGGGAGCAGCAGCATCCCCCTGATGAACCCCATCTGTATTCCACAGGAACACGGTCATACAGGCCCCCAGAATGGACCCACTTTCGATTTTACTACGGCAAGCCAGCTACCATCTGGTCCCTGGGCATCCTGCTGCACCAGATGGTCTGCGGGGAGCACCCTTTCAGGAGGAGCCAGAACATCAGCTGGGACCATCAGCTCTCGCTGCCACAACGGCTCTCTCAAGGTGGATCCTCATCTCTGGCCACGGGGGCAATGCCAGTGCTGGGAGACAGCAGCAGCTCGTGAGCATCCCGCTCTGGCAGCTGCTGAGGAGGTGGCACATGTCCTGCTCTCCTGCTCTCCTCCAAAACAGGGAATTGATGGGGAAGTTTAGGCCCAGCTCTGAGCACATCCAGCATGGCCTGGGCACGGGAATAGTGGGGCAAAGCCAACAGGAGCCTTCTCCAGCTGACCGGCGGGTTCTGGTTTCTCTGCCCAGAGTGTCAAGATCTGATCAGGCGGTGTTTATCCATGCTGCACTCGGACAGGCCCTCGTTAGAAGAGCTGTTCTGTGATCCCTGGCTGCAGGATATTGATCGGCCCTAGAAGAAGGGAGAGAGCCACAGGCACACTTTGATGCAAGGCCCTGGTAAGTTGCAGCTCCACACATGCCTTGGCAATCAGAAGCAAAGGAACCCAGACATTTTGTCCTGCCTGTGTCACTGCCCAGGGGTCATCAGATGGGAACACGCAGCCCTTGTGCTGGAGCTGAGCTGCTCTGCCCAGCACTGGTGGCTGCCATCTGAGCTGATTTTGCTTGTCCTGGTTCCCTGACAGCTGGGGCCCTGGGCAGAACCCTGACAGCCTGGGCTCACCCCCAGGGAAGGAGAAGGAGCCCCTGGAGAAGCTGTACCAGGTGGGGCTGCTGCTGCTGGGGACAGCAAGGATGACATCAAGGATGACAACCTCTTCCTCCACCTGGTCACCGGCAGCTGAGGATGATGGACTTCGATTCTGGCACCTTCTCCAAAGCCAGGCTCCACAGGGAATTAGCAGGTGAGTCCACACGCAGGGGGATGCTCCCAGATTTGGGCTTTGCACAGCCTGGCCAGGAAACAAAGGTTCCCCCTTTGCTGGGGCGGATGCAGCTGATCCTTCAGTCGGCTGCCAGGCTGCTTTTGGCAGGGCTGGAGGGATGGGCTGGGGTGGTGATGAAATGGGAGTGGGCTCCTGGCCCTGCCAACAGCCCCCAGCACCCACCGTGCCCCGGGCTGGGGCTGGGGCAGCCAGCCCAACACAAACAAACCCCCGTGGTGGGAGCAGAGGTGGGACTCCAGAACCTGTGCAGGGGCTGCTTTGCTCTGCAGGCAAGGAAGGGCTTGGGCTGCTCCACTGCCCCTGTTTGCTTTGGGATCACCGTTATTTTGGGGGGCAGTGCAGGGGGGAAGGGAGAAAGCCTGGGCTTCCCTCACCTGTGGGTGGGTTTTTCCCTGGCATGCAGGGGTTGGACCTTCCTCAAGTCCCTGACAGTAATATGATTTTTGACCTTTTTTCTTGTTCCCCTTTTTCTCTGTAATCTATTTTCAATAATTTGTTGTGTGTTTTTCTAGAGGAAGCATTCTAGCTGGTGTCCAGTCTGGATGGGGAAGTGCTTGGGAGCAGCTGTGGCATGGATGGGCCGTGCCCTTGGAGAAGGCTGAGGACATGGTTTGGGACCAGCTTTTCTTCCAGCGGGGGATGGCGTCAGGTGGGTCCCGTCTGCTTGGCATGGTGGGATCAGAGCTCTGGGGAGATGGCAGCGAGCACAGGAGCATCCTGCTCTGGGCAGCTGCTGAGGGCTGGATGTGCCGTGGCTGGCTGCAGGCTGGGCACATGTCCTGCCCTCCTGCTCTGCTCCCAAAGGCAGCAGGGATGGGCAGCTCTGGGCACAGCTCTGGGCACGGCCAGCATGGCCTGGGCACCGCGGGCGGCTGGGACAAGGGGACAGGAGCCTTCAGCTGACGGGCGCTTTCTGGTTTCTCTCCTTGCAGCCGGGCTCTGCGGGTGCTGAGGCTGCTCTGGGCTCTGCCAGGGCTCTGCTGGAGCTCAGCACCGGGCCACAATCAGCCAAAGAAGAAATGGGGTGACCTGCAGCACAGACCTGCTGGAGCATTTCAGCAACACAGCTCAAGTGTGCAGAGTGTACACCTCCCAGGGAAAACATGACACCACCCCAAAATAAACGTGTTCAATAGCTTCTGAAATGAAATCAATCTGGGATGACCCCAAATGACATTTTGCAGCTTGCTCAAGCTGTAGCTCAGTCTTTCTCTGAACAGTTCTCTCCTCCACCTGCCTTGTACTTCCCAACTGCTCCCTCTTTTCCCCCAGTGCGTTCCCAGCCCATGGCAGTCTCCATCACACTGTTGCCTTCCTTGGTGCCCCTCACCACGAGGAAGGCCGAGCCCCAGGCTTAGGGACTCATCCTGTCACTGGCTGAGGAGCAGCAATGTCTCAGAGGTCCAGTGGGATTTTAGTGTCATTCAGAGCTGCTCTCCAGCCCTCAGCTCTCCTCACTGCTGAGTTCCCACTCCCTTGTCCTCGTCCTTGTAGCAGGATGAGCTCTGTGAATCCCCTTGAGCCTCCCCACTCTTCCCAGCCCACGCACCCACCTCAGTTAGGCTGAAGCTGCAGCTTCTCTGTCTCCTCTGGCACACCAGTCCAGTCCCCTGTGCGGGGAGCCCCAGCCCCAGAGCACAGCACTCAGCAGTGCAGTCTGGGCTGGAGCAGCTGCCCTGCAGCCCTGGCTTGGCTGTTTGTGGCAAGGGAATGCTCCCTGTTTGCAGCTGTCCCTGCAGGATGGCCCCAGGGCAGAGCCCAGCCAGGCTCCCACTGCAGCCCCTGAAGCTTGGGGCAGACATTGGTCCCAGAGCTGAGGTTCACAGGGAGCACCCAGAGCTGTGGCTTGCAGTCAGTGTTGGCAAATGTTGTGTTCTCATCTCCTGCAGCCTGTGGGGAAAGCAACCTGTGCTGCAAGGCCTGTGTGTGCCAGGCCTGTGTGTGCCAGGGGCTATTGGATGTCTCTGTATCCATGGACAGAAGGCTCTGTGTGTGCCAGGGGCTCTTGGATGTCTCTGTACCCATGGACAGAAGGCTCTGTGTGTGCCAGGGGCTCTTGGATGTCTCTGTATCCATGGACAGAAGGCTCTGTGTGTGCCAGGGGCTCTTGGATGTCTCTGTACCCATGGACAGAAGGCTCTGTGTGTGCCAGGGGCTCTTGGATGTCTCTGTACCCATGGACAGAAGGCTCTGTGTGTGCCAGGGGCTCTTGGATGTCTCTGTATCCATGGACAGAAGGCTCTGTGTGTGCCAGGGGCTCTTGGATGTCTCTGTATCCATGGACAGAAGGCTCTGTGTGTGCCAGGGGCTCTTGGATGTCTCTGTACCCATGGACAGAAGGCTCTGTGTGTGCCAGGGGCTCTTGGATGTCTCTGTACCCATGGACAGAAGGCTCTGTGTGTGCCAGGGGCTCTTGGATGTCTCTGTACCCATGGACAGAAGGCCCTGTCTCTGCCAGGGTTTCCATAATGTCTCTGTGCCCATGGGTATGGAATAGCATGGACACTGAAAGTGTCAGTCCTGTTGCTTGCACGCTCCTTCCTTTGTATACAAGACGCATCCATGCACACCCCCATGTACAGATACATTAAAACGTCAGGGAGGGACAGAGATTTCCCACAGAGCTCTAACTTGGGCATAACTCACCTTTTAGCCGGTGGCCAGGGGATTTTTTTTCCCCAGCTCTGTGTGAGAAGGTGTCCAGGAGCTGAAGGAGCAGCATTTAGAAGCAGTTTCAGGATTTCTAGGCAGGAAGTGGAGCTGACAACCATCCACGTAACTCGCCGTATTCATCAGGATGTGCTGCTGGTTCTTTGGGAATATGGCCCAATGGAGACACGAGCCTTGGAAAAATCCCAGCTCTCTGTGGGTTTGTGCAAAGGGGGAGCAGCAGAAACACTTTGTGTCTGCTTTGGGGACACAAGGCCCAAGGAGCTGCGGTGGCAGAGGGTGACCTGGGCTGGTGGCAGGTGAAGTCCTGGTTCATGACATCCCAGAGTGGCACAGGACAAAGCTCCAAGCCCTCCCAACCCCACTGGTGAAGTCTTTGTGATGCTGCACATCCTATAGGAAAAGCTGCTGTCACACAATGCACTGGGATTTGTAAGTTTCATTTTCAATACTTTAGGTCCAGGTTTCAAATTGCAATTTTTTTTGGCCTCAAGACACAGTCGTGCACAATTCATCTCTCATCCTCCTATTGCTTCAACTCCAATTAAAAAAAAAATCTTAATATTGGAAACAAAACCCAAAGTCTTTAAAAAAAGGATGCTGAGGTCAGTCCGTAAGATGGATCCAGGCATGAGAACATGCACAAAGCAAATGAGTTCTCCTTTTAAAAAGACCAGTTACCTCTTAATCCAAAGTTACAGAATATTTTCACTACAAATTTTTTTCTTGTTTTTCATATTTTTCTCATTTTTCTTTTCCTTTTTCTTTAAGAAGATAACACATCCTGAAAAAGAGATGTTCAGCAAAATGAGAAACATTTCTCATAAACAATGAAAATATTTACTCCTCTGTTTGCTTTTCTCTGTATATCCCGATGTAAAAAATCTAGCAGAAATGAGCAGAGGTGTCAAGTGTTTGCTTTGGACTAAGCTGGAGTTCAGCACTGCTGACATCCTGCTCCAGCCAAGAGTTGCAGAATTCTTTTGCACATCTCGAGCCATGTGTTTGCAGGCACAGCACCTGCAGAGCTGACACACCAGTGCACGTGAATAACTCTGTTACTCCCTCACAGAATTTGGGCTCTGCCCCAGAACGAGGTGCTCCAGCCCTTGGCTCCTGGTTCCCGTGGGGAGCAGCTCCCTTCCCTCTGGCTGAGCTGCTCAGGCAGAGCCCGGCAGCTCCTGGCCCTGCAGGGCTGAGGCTTTTCCCCGTGGCTGGGCACAGACGGATGGAGCAGCACTGCTGGACACGGGCACACAGAGGGACCAGCAGCAGCTGCCTTTGGCCACCTGAGGCTCCAAGGCCCAAACTCTGAGCAGACAGGGCTGGAAGAGACTCGCAGGCTCCCTGCTGGCTCTGCTGCCCCACTTGTGCCCACCTGGGAGCCCCCAGGGCCAGCAGGGACTTGAGATGGCAGCCCTGGGCTCCTGGAGGTTGTGCAAGGAACGGAGCTGGGGACTCCCTGTCCATGGGGAGCTTCCAGATGGAAAAGGCTGCTGTGCCCAGGCAGCTCCAAGGGCAGAGAAAGGAGGGTCTCGACCCCTGGATCCGTGCCAGTCCCACAGTCCTGGGCAGCAGCCACCGAGCCCTGGGGGAGCAGAGGGCACAGCAAGAGGGACAAAAGCAGGCAAGGTCAGAGACTGGAGAGAGCCAGACCCGGCAGCAGGAACAGCTGCTCCATTGCACTCTTGGAGAAAGCTCTTGGCTGGTTCAAAGCGCTGAAAGGCGTGCAGGGCAGAGAGGAGGCCACACCAAACACTGCTCCTGTTTCCACAGCCTCCCCTCTCCGTGTCCCAGAAGGAATTGGATGGACTGTGTTCTTCTCCCCGAGTCGTCCGGTTCAGCACGAGCAGCTGAGCACCAGGAGCTGAAGGAGCTGAAGCCTCAGGCCACAAGAGCTGGGCCTGAGGAGACTTTGTGAGCAAATGAATGCTGCTAACATGGACCTGGCTGAATGCAGCAGATGGAATCATGGAATTGTTATGTGTATTTGAGATAATTCGTGCTTGTGAGGAATAGATGTATGAAATACGTTATATTGGTAAGAAATATTCTGTAAATTTTTTTAAGCCCCCCACCAAGGACGGGTAGGTTGCTTCACAGTATTTCAAACCCGCAGCTGGCAGCAGGGAGAAAAGGACCTAATTTGAAAACGAATGGATGTGGCCGGCTCGGAGATGGGTGCTTTTCTGCACTGGTGGGTTCCTTTGTCTCCCTGGTGCTACACTGCAGCTCCTGGCATGTAGATGTTAGCAAAAAGGATTCTCTTTGAGGAAAGATCTAATACTCAGATCCTTTGGCATTCATCATTTTTCAAGTGTCTTATGTTACATTTTACATATTTGTCGTGGTTTGACATGGAAATGAATTTTTTCAGGAAGTTGGGTCAAACCAATCAGTGGTCAGGTTTGGATATTGGCACACTATTTTGAATTCTTCTGATGAAAAGCACCTACTTGGCTGCAGGCTCTTTACTGCCAAGCTCTCAGCAGGGTGGCTGGCTGGAGGTTTGCTTTGTCCCTCATCAGCTTCAAGGAGAAACAATCTCACCACCACAGTGACTGCTCAATGTCCCAGTGCAGAATTTTTAAAACGCCGGGCTTCTGTTCCCCTCCTATTCTCCAGCATTAGCCAAGGTATTTCAGAATGTTTGTACCGATTTGCTGAATCCCTCTGGACATTTAGAAAGTAAAACATTACTGAACTGCTTTGCTGGCTGCTTTTGTTTTATTGGTAGCTGCACATTTGAGCTGGTAAAATGGTTTGCTGTTGCTATTCCAAAATTTGTCCACTAACCTACCATGCTATTCTATATGCTAATCTTTTTGTTTCTCTCTTCATTCTCTTTCCCTCACGCATCTCCATTCTCGTCTTTTTCTCATTTTATGAGCCAATTCCCTTTCTCTAATTCCCTTTTTCTGTGTCAAATCCCACATATGCCAAAGTGTCCGAGATTTTACTCTGCAAGTTGTTGTATGTAATAAACTTCTGTATATCTTATCCAGCTGAACACAATGGCACCACTTACACGCCCTAAGTGACATGTACCTGTTTGGAACGCCCAAGGAGAAACACGCTGTAAGTAGTTGAGAGTGAGATAACCAGAACCATCAGGGAAATACATCTGAATACCGAACTCCAGGAGCACGATCGATCAGACAGGTTCTGTTCAACTTGCCACAGTGAAGGAACTCCACATGAATAGGTGCAGCCCAGAAAAGAAGAAAGAGACTTTGCCTCAGGCAAGAAAAACCATACATAAATCACTTGGACAGAACAGTCGGGGTGAACATAGGGGACCCTATGCTGTAGTGGTCAAACCTGTGTCTCACCCATCGCCGATCCCGGGCTCGGCACTGACCTTTTTCTGATAGTGGCTTTTCGTTGTTATTCTCTAAATTTATATTTGGACAATTTAATAAATTTTCTTTAATTAATAAATTAGAGCATTCATTTATAACAATCTTGAATCCATCTATAACATACTAAAAATCCTAAAGCTTAAATTTCTTACCCATGTGACATACTAAACTCCTCTCTACAATTTCTACAATCTATTTCACACTTTTGTGGTTTCTAGTTTACCTTGAGGCTTTGGAAGTTTTCTACATGAATGAGGGTCAAAGTCAGTGCTCCCCTGGGGGTCAGGACACCCCAGAGCAGACAGAGAAATCCTCCCGGTGTCCTGGGTTTCCACAACATCCCTTCCTCCTTTATTCATTATACACAATTCACAAAGTTCTATTGTGACATTTGGGTCTTGGCCAGTCCTTTTCTGTAGGGTATTCAGTGTCACAGTGAGCAGCCAAAGGTGACATATTAGCATTGTCAGCCTTATTTCACATTATCAATGTTATAAACGCCAATCACTTGGTTTTCAAAATTTTAAAAGTTTAATAATAATAAAATGGTTATAAAAATAGTAATACAATTAGAGTAATGAAAATTTAGAGTTAGGACAATTACAAGACAATAAAAAGCAAAGAATTACAGACGTCCGGATGCTCTCGGGCACTTAAGCCCAATAAGCATGCCTTGTGAACAAAGGAATAATCTTTAAAAGCAATAGCCTGTTGCATATTCATATATCTCATACATGATGCATAAATTCCTTGCAAATTAAGAACTTTTCTGGTTTTTGTCAACTTCTTCCCCTTAATCCTGGTGGTTCCATAAAGACAGAGAGAAGGTGGAAGAATGTTTGTCTTTTCCGATAAGGAGGCAGTAATTCTTTATGGGCCCCCATCATTGTCATCTCTGTGTGAAGAGTTTCTTCATTATCTCATCTCTTGCTTGAGTTAGTAAAAAAACCCCCACATACATAGGCTCTATTTTAACTACAAAACTACATATACCATACTATTAAAATGTTAATACAGCACTTCTAATCAATATGACATAATACATATAGTATTCAATTTAATATTTGCAAAAAGCCAATCATAAAATATGCATTTTTCACAATCAAATTTAATTCTATCTGAAAAAAAATGTATAATCATGTTCTATTTTTATATAACTGTTATTAATGATGATAATAATAATATTATTTTTCACTTGCACAAATGAACCGGAGCTCAAGTTTTAACCTTCCTCTGTCCCTCCATGTGGGAGCATTCCAAAAGCAATTCTTCCTTCTGTTGGTGCTGTTTCCAATGTGCCATTTACAAACTTCACCCACATATTCCCAAACCCACAATTCTTTTCCTTCTTCCACATGCAATTTTTGGATGCATTTGAAGACATCCAGGGGTTCAGACTCTTTTAACAGAGTGCCCCACTGCTCACAGGGTGCTCTGACCTCAGCCCACTCCAGAGCCAGGGAACTCCAGGGAAGGGCTTCCCATCTGGGAATTTCTGATGGGACTGATTCCTCACATTTACATTTAAAAAGTGACATTTTGTTGTGATCTGGCCAGGCTGTGCCAGTTTTGTCTCACCAGTGGGCAGGGTCAGCACCAAAGACACAGACACTAACTGAAGGACTCAGTGTCATTGACTGTAGCTCAAAGCAGCAAAGAATCACAAAAGGAGCAGCTCAGCAATGCACCCAGCCAGCAGCACCAAAGATTGCAGCAGTGATTAAGAAAGATCCAGCAGCAGTTACCCTCAGGCTTTACCATGCCCCAGATCCACACAGCAGCTGGGGAAGCTGTCACAGCCAAGGGCTGCAGAGCCACTCCTGGACACTGGGAATTCCTGCAGGTGCCTCCAGCCACAGGTGAGGCTCCAGCCTCGCTGGGAGAGGGCCCAGCTCTGACAGTGCTGAATGAACAAACTGACAGCACTGCTGGTGCGGGAACATCTGGTTTCATCCTCCTCCTGGGTTCCTCCCAAAGCCTGGCCAGGGCCCAAGAGGAACCAAGGGAGGTGACTTTGCCCATTCAGCCCCAGACAAGGCCAGATGTCAGATTTCATGGCCTTGTCTGCCTTCTAAACACAGAAAGGTCAATCCATGTTTCACTAATGAGTGGATACATCTATCTCAGCGCTAATGACCATGCATATTTCATTAGTGAGCAGATACAAAGATAACCTTTGGTTGGAAGGTTCATCCAGAGGCCACCTTTGGCTCAGGGCCTCACTCAGGGCTGTTGTCCAGGCCTTGGCACTTCAGGGACGTGGTTTAGTGCTGGGCTCGACACTGCTGGGTGACCGGCTGGACTGGATGAGCTCAGAGGTCTTTCCCAACAGAAAGGATTCTGTGTTTCCATGATTCCATCTGCTGCATTCAGCCAGGTCCATGTTAGCAGCATTCATTTGCTCACAAAGTCTCCTCAGGCCCAGCTCTTGTGGCCTGAGGCTTCAGCTCCTTCAGCTCCTGGTGCTCAGCTGCTCGTGCTGAACCGGACGACTCGGGGAGAAGAACACAGTCCATCCAATTCCTTCTGGGACACGGAGAGGGGAGGCTGTGGAAACAGGAGCAGTGTTTGGTGTGGCCTCCTCTCTGCCCTGCACGCCTTTCAGCGCTTGGAACCAGCCAAGAGCTTTCTCCAAGAGTGCAATGGAGCAGCTGTTCCTGCTGCCGGGTCTGGCTCTCTCCAGTCTCTGACCTTGCCTGCTTTTGTCCCTCTTGCTGTGCCCTCTGCTCCCCCAGGGCTCGGTGGCTGCTGCCCAGGACTGTGGGACTGGCACGGATCCAGGGGTCGAGACCCTCCTTTCTCTGCCCTTGGAGCTGCCTGGGCACAGCAGCCTTTTCCATCTGGAAGCTCCCCATGGACAGGGAGTCCCCAGCTCCGTTCCTTGCACAACCTCCAGGAGCCCAGGGCTGCCATCTCAAGTCCCTGCTGGCCCTGGGGGCTCCCAGGTGGGCACAAGTGGGGCAGCAGAGCCAGCAGGGAGCCTGCGAGTCTCTTCCAGCCCTGTCTGCTCAGAGTTTGGGCCTTGGAGCCTCAGGTGGCCAAAGGCAGCTGCTGCTGGACCCTCTGTGTGCCCGTGTCCAGCAGTGCTGCTCCATCCGTCTGTGCCCAGCCACGGGGAAAAGCCTCAGCCCTGCAGGGCCAGGAGCTGCCGGGCTCTGCTTGAGCAGCTCAGCCAGAGGGAAGGGAGCTGCTCCCCACGGGAACCAGGAGCCAAGGGCTGGAGCACCTCGTTCTGGGGCAGAGCCCAAATTCTGTGAGGGAGTAACAGAGTTATTCACGTGCACTGGTGTGTCAGCTCTGCAGGTGCTGTGCCTGCAAACACATGGCTCGAGGTGTGCAAAAGAATTCTGCAACTCTTGGCTGGACCAGGATGTCAGCAGTGCTGAACTCCAGCTTAGTCCAAAGCAAACACTTGACACCTCTGCTCACATCTGCTAGATTTTTTACATCAGGGTATCCAGAGAAAAGCAAACAGAGGAGTAAATATTTTCATTATTTATCAGAAACATATCTCATTTTGCTGAACATTTCTTTTTCCGGACGTGTTATCTTCTTAAAAAGAAAAAGAAAAAAGAAAAAAACCTGAGAAAAATATGAAAGAGAAAAAAAAGAAACAAATGTGTAGTGAAATCTTCTTGAACTTTGGATTAAGAGGTAACTGGTCTTTTTAAAAGGAGAACTCATTTGCTTTGTGCATGTTCTCATGCCTGGATCCATCTTATGGACTGACCTCAGCATCCATTTTAAAGACTTTGGGTTTTGTTTCCAATATTAAGATTTTTTTTTTTTAATTGGAGTTGAAGCAATAGGAGGATGAGAGATGAATTGTGCACGACTGTGTCTTGAGTACAAAAATATTGCAGTTTGAAACTTGGACCTAAAGTATTGAAAATGAAACTTACAAATCCCAGTGCATTGTGTGACAGCAGCTTTTCCTATAGGATGTGCAGCATCACAAAGACTTCATCAGTGGGGTTGGGAGGGCTTGGAGCTTTGTCCTGTGCCACTCTGGGATGTCATGAACCAGGACTTCACCTGCCACCAGCCCAGGTCACCCTCTGCCACCGCAGCTCCTTGGGCCTTGTGTCCCCAAAGCAGACACAAAGTGTTTCTGCTGCTCCCCCTTTGCACAAACCCACAGAGCGCTGGGATTTTTCCAAGGCTCGTGTCTCCATTGGGCCATATTCCCAAAGAACCAGCAGCACATCCTGATGAATACGGCGAGTTACGTGGATGGTTGTCAGCTCCACTTCCTGCCTAGAAATCCTGAAACTGCTTCTAAATGCTGCTCCTTCAGCTCCTGGACACCTTCTCACACAGAGCTGGGAAAAAAAAATCCCCTGGCCACCGGCTAAAAGGTGAGTTATGCCCGAGTTAGAGCCCTGGGGGAAATCTCTGTCCCTCCCTGACGTTTTAATGTATCTGTACATGGGGGTGTGCATGGATCCGTTTTGTATACAAAGGAAGGAGCGTGCAAGCAACAGGACTGACACTTTCAGGGCCCATGCTATTCCATACCTATGGGCACAGAGACATTATGGAAACCCTGGCACAGACAGAGCCTTCTGTCCATGGATACAGAGACATCCAAGAGCCCCTGGCACACACAGAGCCTTCTGTCCATGGGTTCAGAGACATCCAAGAGCCCCTGGCACACACAGAGCCTTCTGTCCATGGGTTCAGAGACATCCAAGAGCCCCTGGCACACACAGAGCCTTCTGTCCATGGGTACAGAGACATCCAAGAGCCCCTGGCACACACAGGCCTGGCACACACAGGCCTTGCAGCACAGGTTGCTTTCCCCACAGGCTGCAGGAGATGAGAACACAACATTTGCCAACACTGACTGCAAGCCACAGCTCCGGGTGCTCCCCGTGAACCTCAGCTCTGGAACCACTGTCTGCCCCAAGCTTCAGGGACTGCAGTGGGAGCCTGGCTGGGCTCTGCCCTGGGGCCATCCTGCAGGGACAGCTGCAAACAGGGAGCATTCTCTTGCCACAAACAGCCAAGCCAGGGCTGCAGGGCAGCTGCTCCAGCCCGGACTGCACTGCTGAGTGCTGTGCTCTGGGGCTGGGGCTCCCCGCACAGGGGACTGGACTGGTGTGCCAGAGGAGACAGAGAAGCTGCAGCTTCAGCCTAACTGAGGTGGGTGCGTGGGCTGGGAAGAGTGGGGAGGCTCAAGGGGATTCACAGAGCTCATCCTGCTGCAAGGACGAGGAAAAGGGAGTGGGAACTCAGCAGTGAGGAGAGCTGAGGGCTGGAGAGCAGCTCTGAATGACACTAAAATCCCACTGCACCTCTGAGACATTGCTGCTCCTCAGCCCGTGACAGGATGAGTCCCTAAGCCTGGGGCTCGGCCTTCCTCGTGGTGAGGGGCACCAAGGAAGGCAACAGTGTGATGGAGACTGCCATGGGCTGGGAACGCACTGGGGGAAAAGAGGGAGCAGTTGGGAAGTACAAGGCAGGTGGGGGAGACAACAGTTCAGAGAAGGGCTGAGCTACAGCTTGAGCAAGCTGCAAAATGTCATTTGGGGTCATCCCAGATTGATTTCATTTCAGAAGCTATTGAACACGTTTATTTTGGGGTTGTGGCATGTTTTCCCTGGGAGGTGTACACTCTGCGCACTTGAGCTGTGTTGCTGAAATGCTCCAGCAGGTCTGTGCTGCAGGTCACCCCATTTCTTCTTTGGCTGATTGCGGCCCGGTGCTGAGCTCCAGCAGAGCCCTGGCAGAGCCCAGAGCAGCCTCAGCACCCGCAGAGTCCAGCTGCAAGGAGAGAAACCAGAAAGCGCCCGTCAGCTGAAGGCTCCTGTCCCCTTGTCCCAGCCGCCCGCGGTGCCCAGGCCATGCTGGCTGTGCCCAGAGCTGTGCCCAGAGCTGCCCATCCCTGCTGCCTTTGGGAGCAGAGCAGGAGGGCAGGACATGTGCCCAGCCTGCAGCCAGCCACGACACATCCAGCCCTCAGCAGCTGCCTAGAGCAGGATGCTCCTGTGCTCGCTGCCATCTCCCCAAAGCTCTGATCCCACCATGCCAAGCAGACGGGACCCACCTGACGCCATCCCCCGCTGGAAGAAAAGCTGGTCCCAAACGATGTCCTCATCCTTCTCCAAGGGCACGGCCCATCCACACCACAGCTGCTCCCAAGCACTTCCCCATCCAGACTGGACCCCACCTGGAACACTTCCTCTAGAAAAACACACAACAACATTTTGAAAATAGATTACAGACAAAAAGGGGAACAAGAAAAAAGGTCAAAAATCATATTACTGTCAGGGACTTGAGGAAGGTCCAACCCCTGCATGCCAGGGAAAAACCCACCCACAGGTAAGGGAAGCCCAGGCTTTCTCCCTTCCCCCCTGCACTGCCCCCCAAAATAACGGTGATCCCAAAGCAAACAGGGGCAGTGGAGCAGCCCAAGCCCTTCCTTGCCTGCAGAGCAAAGCAGCCCCTGCACAGGTTCTGGAGTCCCACCTCTGCTCCCACCACGGGGGTTTGTTTGTGTCGGGCTGGCTGCCCCAGCCCCAGCCCCAGCCCGGGGCACGGTGGGTGCTGGGGGCTGTTGGCAGGGCCAGGAGCCCACTCCCATTTCATCACCACCCCAGCCCATCCCCCAGCCCTGCCAAAAGCAGCCTGGCAGCCGACTGAAGGATCAGCTGCATCCACCCCAGCAAAGGGGGAACCTTTGGTTCCTGGCCAGGCTGTGCAATGCCCAAATCTTGGAGCATCCCCCTGTGTATAGACTCACCTGCAAATTTCCTGTGGAGCCTGGCTTTGGAGAAGGTGCCAGAATCGAAGTCCATCATCCTCAGCTGCCGGTGACCAGGTGGAGGAAGAGGTTGTCATCCTTGATGTCATCCTCGCTGTCCCCAGCAGCAGCAGCCCCACCTGGTACAGCTTCTCCAGGGGCTCCTTCTCCTTCCCTGGGGGTGAGCCCAGGCTGTCAGGGTTCTGCCCAGGGCCCCAGCTGTCAGGGAACCAGGACAAGCAAAATCAGCTCAGATGGCAGCCACCAGTGCTGGGCAGAGCAGCTCAGCTCCAGCACAAGGGCTGCGTGTTCCCATCTGATGACCCCTGGGCAGTGACACAGGCAGGACAAAATGTCTGGGTTCCTTTGCTTCTGATTGCCAAGGCATGTGTGGAGCTGCAACTTACCAGGGCCTTGCATCAAAGTGTGCCTGTGGCTCTCTCCCTTCTTCTAGGGCCGATCAATATCCTGCAGCCAGGGATCACAGAACAGCTCTTCTAACGAGGGCCTGTCCGAGTGCAGCATGGATAAACACCGCCTGATCACATCTTGGCACTCTGGGCAGAGAAACCAGAACCCGCCGGTCAGCTGGAGAAGGCTCCTTTTGGCTTTGCCCCACTATTCCCGTGCCCAGGCCATGCTGGATGTGCTCAGAGCTGGGCCTAAACTTCCCCATCAATTCCCTGTTTTGGAGGAGAGCAGGAGAGCAGGACATGTGCCACCTCCTCAGCAGCTGCCAGAGCAGGATGCTCACGAGCTGCTGCTGTCTCCCAGCACTGCCATTGCCGCCGTGGCCTGAGATGAGGATCCACCTTGAGAGAGCCGTTGTGGCAGCGAGAGCTGATGGTCCCAGCTGATGTTCTGGCTCCTCCTGAAAGGGTGCTCCCCGCAGACCATTTGGTGCAGCAGGATGCCCAGGGACCAGATGGTAGCTGGCTTGCCGTAGTAAAATCGAAAGTGGGTCCATTCTGGGGGCCTGTATGACCGTGTTCCTGTGGAATACAGATGGGGTTCATCAGGGGGATGCTGCTGCTCCCAGAGCCTGGCCCCAGCATCCCTGGGCGTGTGGGGGCTGCCCCAGTGGCACACGGGGTGACCGCTGCCCTCTCGCCAGCACCTGGGACTTGTGTACAGACTCGGGGTAGGAAAAGAAGCCACTGGGGTTGGAAGAGGGCAGCAGAAATCCTGGCAAGGCCCAACCATGAGGAGAAAAACCCACCCAGTGCTTGGGAAAACCATGCCTTCATCCTCCCTGCCTGCACTGCCCAAAAACATCATGAATCCAAAACAAACCAGGTGAGTGGAGCAGTCCAAGCCCTTTCGCACCTGCACACCAAACCGGCTGGGACACAGCTTACGGCCCCCCTCTCTGCTACCCCCACCCACCCGTGTTTTTGTTGGGCTGGCTGTCCCAGCCCCAGCCCCAGTCTTGGGCAGAGTGGTGGGCAAAGGCTGCCAGCAGGGCTGGAAGCTGGCTCCCCACCCAGCCCGGCTCAAATGCAACTCAGCTGAAATCTCAGTGCCATGAAGGCCAGCAAAAGGGAGAATCCCCGCTGCCACAGCCAGCTTGGGCTGTGAGATGTTGGGCCATGAGATGCCAGGACCGAGAACACACCCCTGCATGGGCTCACCTGCAAAGCGAGTGTAGGCTGTGTCTTGCAGGTAGGTGCCACAGCCAAAGTCAATCAATTTGGCCTGCCCAGTGGCCAGGTCAACCAGGATGTTCCCTGGTTTGATTTCCCTGTGCAGGACCCCGCAGCTGGTGCAGTGCTGCACGGCCTCCAGCACCTGGCGGAACAGATCCCGCGCCACCTCCTCGGACAGGAACCCCCGTGCCCGAATGAAATGGTGCAGGTCCTGAGAGCACTCTGGGCGTTCCAGCACGATCAAGATGTCGTTGGGGAGCTCAAGCCACTCCAGCAGCTGGACGACACCGGGGAAGCCAGTGGAGACCTTCTCCAGGAGCACGATCTCCAGGGGTGCGCTGGTGCCGTCGGGCTGCGGGAGGAGCACGATGCCATCAGTGGGGCTGATGCCATGCCGGGGGTCAGGAACTCCTCACCCAGCCCGGGATGCTCTTCGCCCTGTGCTGGCCCCACGCCCGCTCTCCCTCGAGGTGTCCTGGTGGCTCCCACCCTGCCGGGCCTCGGCTCATCCCCGCCGGCACGGCCCGGCTTCTGCCGCTGGCCCCGCTCACTCACCAGCTCGCCCCAGTGCCGGACGCGGTTCCTTGGCACCCTTTTGATGGCCACCTGCAAGCCAAGAGCAGCAGCAGGCTGAGCTCACCACCCACCCTGCGCAGCCCCAGCTCCATCGCCATCCTCCTCCCCCTCCTCTCCCTCCTCCTCCTCCTCCTCCTCCTCCTCCGCCCGCCGCCGGCCCCGCCGCTCACCGGGGCGCCGTCCGAGAGCCGCGTGGCCGCGAAGACGCTGCCGAAGCCGCCGCTGCCCAGCAGCGAACCCAGCCGGTACCGCTCCTGCAGGCCCTGCTGCGCCTTCCCTGCGGGCGGGACGCGGCTGTCAGCGCTCGGCCCGGGGCCAGGAGCGGCCCCCGACCGCCCCCCGACCGCCCCGGGCCGGCCCTCCCCAGGCGTTCGCTCCTGGCAACGGGACAGCGGCGGTTCGGGGGCGGCGGCCGCGCTGCCGAGCGGCGGAGCTCGGGCCGGGGAAGCCGCAGCGGAGGCGGCGGCAGCGGCCGCGCCGCGTGTGTCCTCCGCGGGGCCCGGGAGGAGCCGGGGCCGGGGCCAGGCTCGGGCCAGGCGGAGCCAGAGCGAGGCGATGCCGCTCCAGCCCCAGGCGCAGGCACCGATGCCCGCCCAGAAGCGCCACCGCCAGCACGGCCAGAGCCGGGCGGAGGCGAGACCCCGGCGGGACGGCCGGGGGCGGGGATGGGGCAGCCCCGCCCGGAGCCGGGGGCGGGCCGGGGGCATGGCCCGGCCGGGAATGGGGAGAGAGAGAGACTGGGAGAGGAGGGGACAGCGGGAAAGGGAGAGCGGGAGACGGTGCGGGACAGCGAGGGAAAGAGAGGAGAATCAAGAGGGAGTCTCTGCTTTGGCTGCTGCTGCTGCTGCTGCCGCTGCTGCCGCCGCTGCTGCTGCTGCTGCAACTGAAGCTCCGGGGCCGTTTGTCCCCGTGTCCGTTTTTCCGTTGCCCGCTCACCCCCACGCCCAACCCCCCGCTCCCTGGGGGCAGCCCCTGAGCCTGTCCAAACACGGGAACTTTGCCCTGTTCAGCCCAGACCCAGACTCTGGACTCCTGCACGGGGGCAGAGGTATCTCCTTGGTCGCTGCCGTGCATTGTCCCCGCTGAGGATCAAACCCTGTCGGG
The DNA here is from genome assembly GCF_031753505.1 of Anomalospiza imberbis. NCBI lineage: Eukaryota > Metazoa > Chordata > Aves > Passeriformes > Viduidae > Anomalospiza > Anomalospiza imberbis. Next base: position 134,339 of record NW_027100521.1, on the reverse strand, counting down.
GCACATTTCCTGGCTGAAGGATTCCCTGGTCCTGGCCCTGCACTTAAGGCTCCAGCGTTGCTTTCCAGTGAATACTGGAAGGCAAACTGTGTGGCTCATGGTACTTTAGAGTGTCTAGAACTCGCTAAGTCACTGATCTTAGAGGTGAGATGCATTTGGAATTAATGGGATGGAGAAGTAGTGCAAGATGGAAAAAGGCAGCAGAGAAATAAATAGAGGAAAACATCTTGGACTGTTTCTTTCAATTTTCATTTCACTTCTGGAAAGCTGTTTCAGTTTTCCAGGAATCTTCTCCACAGTCCTGTTTGCTCTTCTCAAGAACCTTTCCTGGAGAACCAGGTTGAGCTCCTGTCACAAGATGTGCCACCACCTGCAGCTTCTCTTGGCTTTCCACACCATGTGTGCAGCAGGAGTCTTGCAGCCAAGCAGGACCAAGGTTTGGAGAACTTGACAGCTTGTCCTTTCTTTTCCTGGTGAGCTGGGGAGTTGTGCCATTGGTGAGGTTTTCATTGTGACTGTTCCAGCCTTGGGAAACAGGAGGTGGAACCAGGACTTGTTAGGGAATACAAGCCTGACTGAATGCAGAGAAGGAATCTCCAGAGCCTGCAGCCAGAAATGGAGAGTTGTGTGATAATCATTCCCACATCTCCATGGACACCTGGAAAGTGATCTAGAACATGAAAATGGGACAGAGGGAGTTTGTTTCTGTGTTCAGTTTGGGTGATTCTACATCTCCAGTGCTGGTATAAATCAAGAGCACAGTCAGTTCATGATAAGCACCAGAACAGGCTGGACCTCTGAGAGTAGGTGATGGAAAGAATTTGAAAAGGAGAAATGCAGGGAATGACTTGGTGGACTTTGTCTGGAAGAAGGGTATTTTTTTTTTATTATTTCTAGTCCATTGCTTCTGCTTTTGTCCTTCTTACAAGGCCATTTGCATCCCAGATTCCTCATGAAATGAGATCCCTGAGCTTCTGGAAGTGCCTGAAAGATGCCCTGTTCTTGCAGGGACACTCAGGCTGAAACAGGAAGCAATTTTGAAGCAATTGTATTAAACAAAAACCAGTTCTTAAGCAGAGATTGATGTCACTGCCCCCGACCAACCACCATGGGCAAATCTCTGGCTCAGCCTGGAGCAGTGACCTTGAGGGGGTGTCCCCACTGCAGGGAGGAATCTCCACAGCCCCCAAGAAGGGAAATGCCAGGAGACGCTGCCATTAAAATTTGGATGGGGCTTTTCTAGTCTGAAGTGCTGCCCTGTCAGTCAGATGTGACCAGGCTGGGCCAGCTCAGCAGCTCTGCAGGAGCTCTCAGTGGTGTCACTTGGTTGTTCCTTTCTCTGGGGATTTTTCCAGCCCTGCCACAGCTTCAGCTCCCTCTGAGGATGTGGAACTTTGGGATGGAGGAGTCAGGCTGGTTTCAGCATTATTCACCCCAACGGCAGCGTGACCCCCCTCCTTCATTTCCCACTGGGGCTTTGCAAACAGGGCCTTGCGGGAGTGGTTTGAGCCCATTGCACGCAGAGCCTCCTGCTCCAGCAGGAACTGCCTTTCCTGTGCCAGGAGCAGGGCAGGTCCCGCTGCAGGAAAAGCCCCAGGCCAGCCCCAGCACAGGGAAGGCCTCGGGCACAAGGGCAGAATGCCGTGCTGGGAGCTGTGCCAGGGAGAGCCTGAGGCACCAAAGGCGCCTTGGCAGCAGCAGCTGCTTGCAGGGCATGGCCAGAAGCCTCCCTTGGCAAGCCGGCCTGGTGGCCAGCACTGCAGAGCTGCTGCCTCAGGGCTCATTTCTGGCTGGGCTCTGCCCCAGCCCACAGAGTGTGACCTCAGCCCTGACTCTGCCACGGCCCTTGTGCCTGAGCCCTGCAAAGCCCAAAGGTCACCTGTGCCCCCCTGGCTGTGCCAGCCCCTGGGGCAGGGGGAGGAAAGGCAGAGAAGGGGCTGGGTTTGGCTGTGGGATGTGGGGTCCAGCAGAGACCATGAGGAGTCGAGGCAGTGGATGGAGTGCACTGAGCAGCCCCTTCTGCCCATGCAGTCCTGGAATGGTTTGGATGGGAAGAGCTCTGCAGTGCTCATCTCATCCAAACCCCGCCATGAGCAGGGACATCTTTCACCAGATCAGGTTGTTCAGAGCCCTGTCCCAGCTGGACTTGAATGTTTCCAGGGACGGGGCACTGACCACCTCCCTGGGAACCTGTCCTGGTGTATCACCAATGTCATCATCAAACATTTCCTCCTTATCTGTTCTTATCTGAACCTCCCTTCCTTTAGTTTAAAACCACCCCCCTTTGTCCCGTTGTGACAGGCCCTACTAAAACCTTTGTCCACCCTTGTATTCCCAATGAGCCGGGTTTCCATGGCAACTGCCAGGACAGGTGACCCAGGTGTCACCCCCAGTGAGGGCTGCCATGGAAACAGTGCCCAGCACTGCCCCTTTCTGTCGGGCTGACCTGGCCTTTGGCCCTGGCCCTGGCGTTTGCTGCTGGTTCCACAGCGCCTGACCGGCCAGCGCGGCACAGGGCAGGTGGCCATGGCACAAGCCCCCAGCAAGGGATCCCCTCTGGCTCTGGGCAGTGACACCAGCCCTGAGCAAGGGGCCAGGGCAGGTTTCCATGGCACCAACCATCACAACGGCTCCAGGAGCAGAGTGACTCTTGCCAAGGAACTTTGTGGTGCCGTCACTTAATATTAAATCTGGTCTTTGCTGATCCCTTTCTGGGGATTTTTTCAGCGCTCTCAAGCCCTCGTTGGTAACAAGGTGAAGGAGCCCTGGCCCAGGCTCTGGCCCTGGGGGACACGGGGACGCTGCCGGTGGGTTCCTGTCCCCCTGTCCCACCCCCAACAGCCCCGGCCCCCGTCCCCGTGTCAGGCTCTGGGGTCGATCTCGTGGAACATCCTCTGGGGGAGGCTGCGGCGCGGGGGGCGGGAGGACCTGGGGTTACAGGGGACCCCACAGTGCACGAGCAGCGTTGGACTTCTCTGGGGGAACTGGGAGGGGGGGCTGGGGTGGAGTGACCTCCCCAGTGACCTCACACAGCCCCGGTGATGTCACACAGGCCCTGTGATGTCACACAGCCCACTCTGAGATGTAACAGGCCACCTGTGATTTCATACAGGTGTCCTGTGATGTCACAGCCTGCTCTTTGAGGTCCCAGTCTGCTCTGTGATATCAGAAAATCTGCCCTGTGAGGTCACAGCCCAGCCTGTGATGTCACAGACACCCTGTGATGTCATAGCCAGCTCTATGATGTCACAGCCACCTTTGTGATGTTATGCAGTCTCGTTGTCATGTCACAGCCTGCTCTGTGATTTCACAGTCAGCTCTGTGATGTCACAACCCACTCTCTATTGTCTCACCTTCTCTGTGACATCACACAGCTGCTCTGTGATGTCACTGAGCCCTTTTCTATGATGGCAGAGTCTTCTCAGTGGCTTCACAGCCTGTTCTGTGATGTCACACTGCCAGCCTGTAATGTCACAGCCGACTTTGTGACATCACAACCTCCTCTGTGATGTCACAGCCTGCTCTGTGATGTCACATAATAAACCAGTGATGTCACAGCCAACTGTATGATGTCACAACCTGGTCTGTGATGTCACACAACCACAGAATCACAGAATTGCTGGGTTGGAAGAGACCTTTAAGGTCATCAAGTGCAACCCATGCCCTAACACCACCTCAGCTAAACCATGGCACTGAGTGCCACATCCAGTCTTTTTTTAAACACATCCCACAATGGTAACTCCGCCACCTCCCTGGACAGACAATTCCAGTACTCTATCACCCTTTCCATAAATAACTTTTTTCCTAATATCCAACCTAAATTTCCCTTGGTGCAGCTTAAGACCCTGTCCTCTGGTCCTGTCAGTTGCTGTGAGGAGAGAGACCGACCCCCACCTGACTGCAACCACCTTTCAGGGAGTGCGGAGAGTGATAAGGTCACCTCTGAGACTTCTCCAGGATAAACAACTCCAGCTCCCTTAGTCATTCCTCACAGGACTTGTGTTCCAGACCCCTTATAACAGATAAGAGAAGTCTCTTTGTTCATCATTAAACAGGAACTCAGGCAAAGGAAGAGGTTTTTTGTGAATAACAGGAAACCCGAGGATATGCTGACTCCTTAGTTTGATGGTACAACGAGGGTCGGGAGGTGTGTAACCATCTATGGAAAGATTGTTATAGGGTCATAAACCCCCAGCGAGGAAGAGTAGGAGAGCCTTCAACCAGACGACCACCAGAGAGCAGGCGGTGACCCCCATAGCAACTGGAGGCACACGCACAGAGTACTCCCGGAAAAGCCACAAACGCGGAAGAAGGGGGAGAATAAAGGACCGTGGGAAAAGGGAAGCGGTGTGAGCCTTGGCGGAGCACTGACTCCCCGGCTGCACCCAGCGCTGTTTGCTTGTCATTGCTTGCTGTAATCAATAAAATTCTTTTTATCAATCCCTAAAGGATCAGACAAATTATTTACTTTAACTTATAACACGCGTTCCCTGCTCTTGCTGCTGCCCCATCTTCAAAGCCTCTCCCTCGGGCTCTTCCTCCTGTGCAGAGCAGCTCTCCTGGACAGGGACGGCAGATGGCACAGCTGGGAAGCAAAGGGAACACTGAGTCAGTATGGGGACGTTTTCCTTGGCAGCAGCTGCACTTCCATCAGGGAAGGGAAGATCTCACAGCCTCCCCAGGAGGGTTAGAAAGAAAAAGCAGCCGAGCGGGCCAGGCTGCGGTGAGCGCAGCCGCGGCGGGACTGTCCCGCAGCCCCGGCAGCCCGGCACGGCCGGCACAGCTCCCGGGCCCTGCCGGCACAGCTGCCTTGCCCAAGGACAGCCCCTGTGCCGGCCGGGGCAGCTGCGCTGAGCAGCCCCAGCACGGGCAGGGCCCGCTGCTGCCCCGCCGGGCAGTGCCCACGGCCACAGCCCACGCCACCCTCAGCCCCACCCTGCCTCCCCGGCCCTGGGGCCTCACCCGGGCTCTCTCCAGCGTGGCAGCAGCAGGTCCCCGTTCCCTGCTCTTGCTGCTGGCCTTCAGCTTCTCCCTGCTGGCTCCCGTCAGTCTCTGGCTGTCCTCGAGGTCTCCACTGCAGCTGTGGCAAAAGCGGAGGCTCTGCAACTGGTTCCAAGGCCTGGCAGAGCTGCAGTCCCGGAGCCCTCTGTGCTCCCTGCCGGCCCCCTCCATCCCCTCAGCCCCGCCATGCTCTCGGCAAAGCCCCAGCCCCCTTCAGTTTCTTCAGCCCCTCACAGTCCTCTCAGCCCCTCAGTCCCTTCTGACCCATCCCGTCCCCCTAGACCCGCCACCCCTCGGCCAGTGCCACTTCCCTGTCACCTCAGTGCCACCATCGCCCTCGGCTGCCCCACAGCCCTCAGCCCCAGCAGCACCTCAGGGTCACCGTCCCTTCAGCGTCACCGCCCCCTCAGCCCCCTCAGTCTCACCGTCCTTCAGCAGCTCCTCAGGGGACAGTGCCTGGGGCCACCGGCAGCTCCCACCGCTCCAGGGACACCCGGGGCTGGAACTGCTGCTCCGCCCGGCCCGGCCGCCAGCTCGGACCCAGCACAGGGAGAGGGGACACAGGGGGCACGGGGGAAAAGCAAGAGGTGAGGGAGGAAGCAGAGCAGGGGAAGAGGTTAAAAAGAGGCCTACGCCTATACAGATGTATAAAAAGAGGCCTACACCTATATGCATGTGTAAATGTAACTACGGACATCTACAACTATAACTGCACATCTAAAAATGTAAATATATACACCTAAAACTAAAAATAAATTAACTAGACAAATCTCTTTCTATGTAGATGGATAAATATAACTACATAAACCTATAAAGACAACCTCATATATCAATAAATAGAACTATACACATCTAGAAATATAACTAGAGACAGAGGAATTCTACCTGCCCAATGGTCACAGGCTCTCCCTCTGTCTCTTCCTGGCACACAGGGCAGCCCTCCTGGACAAGTTGATCACATGGGATCTGGGAAGCAAAGGGAACACTGAGACAATACTGGCCCTTGTTCAAGCGCCCCTTGAGCACCAATTGTCCTTCTATCAGGGACATTAAAAGATGGCCTGAAAGGCAGACTCTCACTTGGCAATTTGAAGCCTGCTCTATAAAGAACAGGGATCCTTCCAAGTTTTCAAAACGGAACTGTGTAAAGTATTTAAGTATTCTAATAAAGTCTCAGCACCCACAGTGCAAATGGCACCCACGAGAGCTTGAAACACAGACAGTCCCAGTGACACAGAGACCACAGTCCTCACTGAAATGGCTGAAGGCTGCTGGGGGCTGAGGTATGAACCAGACTGAGACACCCAGCTTGGTGGCACAACTCCCACAAGGTCAGGTTTATTCCCTGCTCTCTTGCCACAGCAGAGGACTCAGTGCCCAAGCCTCTGGCGAAGCGTGGAGGGCAGGGCTCGGGCAGGTTGTGCATGTGCCTTTGAACTAAAGGCACCAGGAAGCACCAACCCTGCAGACAAGAACTCAACTCTTCTCGTCTCCCTTCCTGCCAGAGGCAGGCTCAGAGCAGCCGTCTCACACCTCTCTAAACCAACGGGGGCTCTGTCCTTACCAGGCTCCTCGGGCTCTGGGGAACTGTTCTCGCAGCTCTCGGTGCCAGATGAAGTTTCCTCTGCTGCAGCCCCGTTCACAGGCTCCCCTCCTGAAGACTCAGGGGCAACATTCATATTGCCCTTGAAAGAACAATAGAAAAAAAGAAAACTAAAGATCATTCAGTATTTTGCTGGAATCACATCAAGGATACGGTTACTCTCCTTCTCCATGTAACAGCGTTCAAAAGCTTTCAGCCCAGCCTCTTCCATTGCCCTCCAATGGGTTACCTGAGCAGAGGGAGACCTTTCAGGCAGGGATCTCCTGATCTCCCGGATCATTTGCTCGATGGCAAAGCCAAGATCCACTGGTGGCAACTGCTCTTCACCAGGTGCATTCCAGGCTGAGCTGGAGGCCGTCGATGCTGCACAACCTGCACTGCCAGGTGGAGCGCTGGGGGCTGAAGTGCCCGAGGTGGCTGCAAGAATCCAAAGACATTGGTCACACTCCACAACGTGGCTCTGGGACACAGATCTCTGTTGCTGCCTTGGATCAACCATCACAGGAAGCAGGCAGGAAAACCAGGCAGAGAATCTTTTGCCTTTCTAGGTGCCCCTTCTAAATAAGCTTGAGAATTTTGGGCCGAGAATGACAGAGCCTTGTGGAAAAATACTCCAAGCAGTCACTTTTCATGACCTTTTGGAAAAGCAAGGCTACAACTCTTTTCCTACCTCGTGGGTCGTAGGCTGGGGGCTGCTGCTCCCTGTGGAGCTGCTGGAAGCTGCAGGGCTGGATCCTGAGCACCTCCCGGTCGATCGGAGGCAGCTGTCCCCCGTAGAGCTGCTGGAAGCGGCTGCGAGGCCCCTCCCGCCCGAGCGGCAGCAGCGGCTCCCCGTAGAAACCGAAGAAGCCGCAGGGCGGGATCCGTAGCAGCTCCCGCTCGGCGGGCGGCGGCCGCTCCCCATAGAGCTCCTGGAAGCGGCTCGGCCCCTCCCGCCGGGCCGGCACCGGCCGGTCCCTGTGCAGCAGGTGGAAGCCGCAGGGCGGGCGCCGGGCCAGCAGCGGCCGCTGCCCGGGGGGCGGCTGGAAGCGGCCAGGCCGGGGGCTGCGCAGCTCCCGCCCGTCCGGCAGCGTCCGCTCCCTGTGCAGCAGCAGGAAGCCGCTGGGCGGGCGCCCGGGCGGCAGCGGCGGCCGCTCCCTGGAGAGCGGCTGGAAGCGACTGCGCCCGTCCCGCCCGTGCGGCAGCGGCCGCGCCCCGGGGAGCTGCTGGGAGCCGCGGGGCGGGCGCCTGCGGCCCTCCCGCCCCGCCGCCGGCCGCTGCCTGTTGGCCGCGCTCCGGCGCCTGATGCGGAGCAGGAGGTCGGGGCGGTCGCAGCGAAAGCAGGGGTTGCTGTAGTGGAGCCAAGCCCCGGCATCGCCCGGCGCAGCTGAGCCAACCCGGCCCGGCACCCTGTGGAAGCCGTAGCAGTAGAGCTGGCGCACGAAGCTGCGGAACTGCGTGGCCCTGAAGGTGTGCGGGGCCGGGCCCTGGGCGTCGCCCGGGCTGAGCAGCTCCCGCTCGAAGAGGGAGCGGTGGATGAGCAGCCCCCGGGCCCGGCTGTCCCAGCGCACGGAGCGGACGCGGGGGCTGTTCGCCAGGCGCCACAGCTTGGCGGGGAAGGCGCTGGCTCTGAGCCCGGCGGGCAGCGGCAGCTCCGCCATGGCGCCGCTCGCCGGCTGTCGCCACAACGGCCCCGGCGCAACGGCCGCGTGGGGATACCATAGGGACAGAGCCAACGCGGGGATTTGGAGCCTGGGGGTGCTGGCACCAAAGTCCTGCTCTTGAGAGGGGTGCAGGGACACAGGGGCTGTCAGAGGACAATGAGAGACAGGGGACATGAGGCCATAATGGGCCAAGCAAGATCCTGCCCAGCATGGCAGCAAAGACATTTCCTCCCCGTGGCCTTGGCACTCCAGGGCACCCCAAAAAGGGCCGAGGAGTCCTGTGTGTAACCAGGAGGGATGACTGACATCACTGTGGGTCCCAGCATTCCCCAGTCCCTTGCTGGCCATTCAGTGCACACTGGGGCCTCTGGGCATGTGTGGAACATGGGGATGGGGTGCACAAATGTAAAGGGGGACCCCAAAGTGGAAGGAGTGGAAGCCAAAATCGCTGGGTGGAGACCCCCAAAACGGAGGTGTGAGATCCCAAAATGGAGGGAGGAACCCACAAAATTGGGGCAACGCCCCAAAAACCCACATGAAGCTGTTCTCTCCCTCCATTGTTTACCAACAAGAGTTCCATCTACCAACTCTAATTTCAGCAAATAATTCCAAGTGTTTTAGCTGAAACTCATTCTGAGCAAACTTTGTAGAAGTGATCACAGAATCACAGAATGTTCTGTGTTGGAAGGGATCCACCGAGTCCAGTTCTGAAGGGAATGGCTTGCTGGCAGGGTCAGCACCAAAGACACCCACCCCAGCTTAAGGAAGAAGTGTCATTGACTGTAGGGCAAAGCAGCACAGAAGTACAAAAGGATAAGCTAAGCAATGCACCTGATTATTACTAGAAAAGATTGCCTGTAGGGATTCAGAAAGATACATCACCAGTTACCCTCATACTTGACCATTGTCCTGACACACACGTCAGCTGGGGATGCCCTGTCACACCAAGGGATTGGAGAAGCACTCCCAGTAACTGGGAATTCCTACGTGGTTCGCCCACCCTCAGGCGAGGCCGCCAACTTTGCGCCAAGTGAGAGGGCCCAGATTTTATACTGTTGAATAAACAAGCTACCACAACTTCTAGTGCGGGAACATCTGGTTTCATCCTCCTCTTGGCCAGGGCTCCGGGAGGAACTAAGGGAGTTTGCTTTGAGCCTACACCTTCAAACAAAGCCAGATAGAGATGTGATAAATGAATATGATTTGTGCCAATAATTGTAACTATATCGATATTTTAGAAAATATTTGTTAAAAAGTAATAGGGGAAAGTGATATGTAATTAGCATCACAAAACAGCTGTTTGCAGATGCTCATAAGATCCGGGGTGGAGTACAGAGATATTTTCGCACAAACGGCCTTGGGAAGGACAAAGCTGGGAAAAACTCCAAGAGTGGAATTGACATTGAGACAAATGAAAGTCCAGGCAACTTCTTCTTAGGTAAGATTGGCCTTGAAGACAATTAAGCTGCCCATATGGCCCTGGGCGCAAGGCTGGTGCCCCACAGGACATGGGTGCCACCCACGGTGGGGCACAAGGGGAAGGCTGAGGAAGCAGAGCCCAGAGACTGTGTGGGGGAAATAACAACAATTTTTTTTTTTTTCTAAAAATAAGGAGTTGAAGAGCCTTGCTAGTTCTGCTGGCAGGGGGGCCTCTTGCAGGGGTGGGGAGAGTTCGAGGCCTTTCTCTTTAGGGACCGCCGGGGCCACCCAGGCAAGCAGTGCCTGCCTTGGGTGGGACCAGAGGGTCTGAGGCTGGTGCTCTGGACAGATGGATCAGAGGGACGTGCCTCATCCTGGGGCTGGTCCTGCTCTGGGGACACCGGCACAACTGGGGGATGGCTTTGACCCCTGCTGGGGGTGGCCTCCGTTGTGGCAGCTTCCTCTTCTTCCTCTGTGGGCACTTGAGGGCTGCTGGGTAGAGTCCAAGAGCTGGATCTCGGGCTGTAAGGACTGGAGGAGTTGGGGTTGTTTGGGCTGGAGAAGCTGGGGGAACTGTGGCTGTTGGGTCTGGAGAGGCTGGGGGAGCTGGAGAAGATGGAACTGGAGCTGCTGGAGCAGCTGCTGGCTGCTGGGCTGTCATCCTCATCTGCGGCAGCGTGGGAGTGCAGCAGACTCTGGGCCCCTGAGCTGCAGTGTCTCACAGTGATGTCGATGGTGCCCTGGACCAGTGGCACTGTGTGTTCCTCCAGGAAGCCCTGCAGACTCTGGATCATGACCTCCTGGTCTGGCCCACACACACAGAGAACATACAGGATGGCACTCTGTGCTCCTTGCCATCCACCACTGCTCCCTTTGGATGGCCTCCATCCTCTGGTTCAGCCAAGTCCGCACAGGGTCCAGAAGTTCCCGTCATCGACGGAAAAGTCCTGCCCAGACCTTGGGCAGGACACCGCCGACAGCTCTGGCTGGTGTCTCCTGAGGAGAAGAGGGATGGGCCGGCACAGGGCCATGGGGGTTGTTCTCGTCCTGGCCGCCGGGAGCTCGCTCTGATGAGCTCGTGGCTGCTGGCAGCTGCTCAGGGGCTGTGATGACAATCTCTAGAGAGTCACCGGCATCATCAGAAAACCTGACAGTCTCTATTGCTCCTCTGCACAGTGGGATTTGTCTGTGCCCACTGCAGGATGCAGCTCCGGCAGAACTGGTGGCCACAGGGCAGAGTAGAAGCCACGTCATCCCAGGTGTCCTGGCAGATGGCACAGTTGCCATCTGTCTCTGTGGCCATATTTGGCTGCTGCAGCATGTTGGGGAGGGCTGAGGATCAGGAGCTGCTCTCTGTTGCCGGTGTCACAGCCTGCAGGAGAGGGGAGGAAGGAGAAGGACACCCTCCCACCTCCCTAAGGCCCTGTCACCTGCCCACGTCTGACCAGGGGACGTTTCCTGTCAGTGCTGCAGGTACGCTCTGCCCCAGCCAGGCAGGGCTGGGGAAACCCTGCTGGTTGCTCTGGGACTGCCACTGGGACCTGCCAAGAACGGGCACCACTCAGCACCAGAGAAACCTGGCTTGACCCTCCACACCTCGCAGTCAGGCTCGGTAGGAGTTCAGGCCAGAGCCAGACTGGCACCGGCTCTGCCCACGTCTGTATTTAAGCAGTGAGGGGGGACATGTCACAATCCTGCGCTCGGTGATGTCACCCTCCATCAGGAGGCCATGTCCACGCCAGTGCATGTTGATAGGAGAAAGAAGAAAACTTCTGCACTTCCATATTGCTCTGCCTTGGCCACCTGTGTCATGTGTCCATGGCCGTGTCTCATCCCTGCTCCTGACACCTTGCCTAGGTTTTCTGTGAGGAGTGGAGTGGTGGGAGCTGCCAGCATGAACGGCCTGTGGCTGGATGATTTCTCCTCCTGTCACTGCCTTTCTGTGGCAGTGCTGGGATTTGGAGAACCTGGGTGCTGGTGGCCAGCCCGGGGTGAGAGTGTCCCCCTCCGTGGGACAGGGTTGTGTCCCTGCTTCAGGGAGAAGCAGGAAGGAATGTTTTGCTCCAGCCCCATCCACTCCCGCTGGCACTTGCCCACAGTGCCGGGTCCCTCTGCACTTCCCAAGTTTCTGTGTTTCTGGAGTTCAGTGCCTTTGTGCTCCTTTCCAGAGCCTCAGGAACGACCTGGAGTTGCTGTCCCAGCAGAGTGGGGTACAAGGGCCAGAGGAACCCTGTCAGGACTCTGGAGAGCCCAGGACCCATCACCGCGTGGGCCATGCTGTGCCATCATCCCTTCCTGCCTCTGGCTGTTGTCATCCCTGAGAGTCATCAGCCCAAGCAGTTCTTTCTTCACTTGGAACTAACTGCTCCTGCTTTGAGGCTTGGCTGCTGTGAGGCAAGGATGCTGTGTGCAACCACCATGTGGCTCTGCCTCAGGGTGCAGAGATCTCTCTTCAAACCTGTGCAAATGGAGGATGTCCATTGCCATACTTTGGTGCCTAACAATACACATGGAAAAAGACGGAAGTTTTTTCATCAGGACTTCTTTGTGTTGTTATGGGGAGGGTGTTTCTCCTTGCTTGAGAAAGTGCCTCTTAAAATATGCAGTTATATTCCATTTCATTTGGAATTGGACTTTTAACGGTCTAAATGTGCAGGCAGCAGCTGGAATTTCAGAGTACCAAAATATTCCCTTTTTCCTGGGGTAACTAATGCACCCCAGGAGGTGCATTTCATGCTTTAAGAGGAGTCTTGGCCAAGGTGCTGGTTTGATCTTGAGTTCCTTGCACATCTGTGGCCCAGAATATCCCCCCATTAACTTGCTGCCATGATCCCATTTTCATTTCTTTTTCTCACCTGTCCCGTGGGCCCTGAAATGATGAAATGACAGAAAGGGTGGGGATGGAAGGGACCTTTAGAGATCATCTAGTCCAAGCCCCCCGCTATGCTCGGGGCCACTCTTCACTAGACCTCGCTCCTCAGACCCTCATCCAACCTGACCCTGAACACTCCCAATGAGGGCACATCCACAACAGCCATGGGCATCCTGTTCCTGACTTTCCCTCGAGCAGAGGGGCAGAACTCCCTCCCTTGACCTGTTGGACATCCCTCTTTAGACACAGCCACAGAGGGCTTTCAGGGCTGCAAGCACACAGCTCATAGCCAATGTTTCCCTCTCAAGGATCTCCCAGTCCTTCCCCACAGGGCTGCTCTCAATCCATGCATCACCCCTGCTGTTCTGCTAAGTTCTGGAATATGCCTTTCTAAAGAGGAGGCATTTCACACACTGGGAAAAAAGTTGTAGGTCTAAGGAAAGGAGGCAGAGCCAAGTGGTGGCATTGAAATACAGGTGAGGTAGACATTCCTCTTTGATGAGAGGAATGGTTTGCAGGTTTGGGGTGCAAAATGTAACATTTGGGGAAGGAGAAAAAGGCACAGAAATTCAGGCTTTCAGCAGCTGAGAGGTGGCAGTATTAGAACACGCAGCAGCTGGTGAAAGCCATCTCTCTCCTTCAGGTTCTCGCTGTGTGGGAAGGTGCTGGGAGTTGTGGTGGCTGCACTCACCCTTTGCTGGGAGGATGATCTGTACCAGGGGAGAGCAGAAAGCTGTCATGGTGAGCAGAACATGCGCAGAGCATTACAGTTCAGAGAATGATACTGACCCTGAAGTGCAAAAAGCTTGAAAGCATCTCATTCTGTGCAGCACTGTTGTACAAATTTTCTCTTCTAGAACATGCCCCTTTTCGTATTCTGCAGATGAATTATCTGGTTTTTATTGAATACATGGGGTTTTTTCTTAAGGTTTTTGGGAGAACTCTCAAGTTTACTTTTATTTGCAATTTACATCCAGCATTTATACAGGTTTTTTAAGTTGTTCTTTTGTAAATACTTGGGGAACAAATACCCAAACTTTTTTTATTCCTTTGGGATATTGTGATTAGTATTCTTAGAAAGAAAACTTGCTGAACAAGTGTGATAACACAGAGAGCAGGAAAACAGAGATATAAAGGAATGAAGATTGTAAAATTGCGCTGTGCGGAAGAGACCCACAGACAACCACTGTAAACACAGCTGAGAGATTCAGCTTGGAGTAGAGTGGAACTCATTCACTGAAGATCTCTGGTGCACAGGAATGCAAAGACTGAGGAGAAAAGGAGAAAGTCATTCAGTCATTTAGACTCCTGGAAGCATTGTCTAGAGATCTAAAAAGCTATTACATTACAAACCTAAAACATCCCCAAATGGATTGATAAGTGTGATGTGCACATCTCTGCTGTTTTCAGAGTCAATGAAAGTGACAATTAGGAATGGGAACCCAGATTTTTATCTCCATTACTCTAACAACACCTTAACGAGGCACTTTAGGAGCTGAGCACTAACATTCTCACCCTGCTGTATTTCCTTTACATTTGAATACAGGCTGGTAGGAGAAGAGATCTGGCTCTAATTGCTCCCCAAGTTAGCTGTTGCACTTTCAGGTTAGGAGTACGTGTAAAATTCAGCTAATCACACTCTCTATCCATGAATATTCCACTACTGAACTGACATACAGAAACATCCTTTTTCTCTTTGTACCTTCCTAAGTGGTGCCCTAATTAACAGGAGACTTGTGTAAATCACACAGGGAATCACCAAAATTGCTGAAATTGACTCTCAATTTCATTAAAAAGGCTTCTGAGGAAAGGCTTGAAAGGATCGCTAAACAAACTGAAACTTGGAAGAGAAACATGCATTTTAGCACTGATCAAGAGAAAATAAGAATAAATCCTGTCAAAATTGCAAGTAGGAGATAAGGAGAAAGACAGGAAGCACAGGGAGAAAAAGGCCCTGTCAGATGACCTGTGGAAGGTAACTTTGTGCCCCAGCACTGTTGAGGACGTTCCCTGCCATTGGTGCAAGCAGCTGGAGACATAAATACTGATGGATTTGGGGGCTACAATCTTGGTAGTGCAGTGTCGCCGTAGAGCAGGACGGGAACGAAAATGACTCCAAATCAAAGGCAAAGAGAATGAACTCTGATTTATTTCAAATGCACCTCTCTATTTATAGAGAACATCATGTGGACTAATTTCATTGGTCCTAGAGTAAAAACATCTCACACCATTGGTGTGCAGTGAATGACGCACGGTGGCAGAACCTATCTATAAACAATGTGAACAACAAGAGAGATTAGAGAATTATTTACATTCTTTCCCAACTGTCTCCCAGGCTCTCGCCTGGTGAGAAAATCTTCTCTTTTTCTCTCTGACTGAACTGAGAATATCCACAGAGGACATCGTTTGGGACCAGCTTTTCTTCCAGCAGGGGATGGCGTCAGGTGGGTCCCAGCTGCTTGGCATGGTGGGATCAGAGCTTTGGGGAGATGGCAGCGAGCACAGGAGCATCCTGCTCTGGGCAGCTGCTGAGGGCTGGATGTGCCGTGGCTGGCTGCAGGCTGGGCACATGTCCTGCCCTCCTGCTCTGCTCCCAAAGGCAGCAGGGATGGGCAGCTCTGGGCACAGCTCTGGGCACGGCCAGCATGGCCTGGGCACCGCGGGCGGCTGGGACAAGGGGACAGGAGCCTTCAGCTGACGGGCGCTTTCTGGTTTCTCTCCTTGCAGCCGGGCTCTGCGGGTGCTGAGGCTGCTCTGGGCTCTGCCAGGGCTCTGCTGGAGCTCAGCACCAGGCCGCAATCAGCCAAAGAAGAAATGGGGTGACCTGCAGCACAGACCTGCTGGAGCACTTCAGCAACACAGCTCAAGTGTGCAGAGTGTACACCTCCCAGGGAAAACATGACACCACCCCAAAATAAACTTGTTCAATAACTTCTGAAATGAAATCAATCTGGGATGACCCCAAATGACATTTTGCAGCTTGCTCAAGCTGTAGCTCAGCCCTTCTCTGAACAGTTCTGTCCCCCACCTGCCTTTTACTTCCCAACTGCTCCCTCTTTTCCCCCAGTGAGTTCCCAGCCCATGGCAGTCTCCACCACACTGTTGCCTTCCTTGGTGCCCCTCACCACGAGGAAGGCTGAGCCCTAGGCTTAGGGACTCATCCTGTCACAGGCTGAGGAGCAGCAATGTCTCAGAGGTGC
This sequence comes from Anomalospiza imberbis, assembly GCF_031753505.1. Classification (NCBI taxonomy): domain Eukaryota; kingdom Metazoa; phylum Chordata; class Aves; order Passeriformes; family Viduidae; genus Anomalospiza; species Anomalospiza imberbis. The sequence continues at coordinate 118,601 of NW_027100521.1, read as the reverse complement.
AGTGGGATTTTAGTGTCATTCAGAGCTGCTCTCCAGCCCTCAGCTCTCCTCACTGCTGAGTTCCCACTCCCTTGTCCTCGTCCTTGCAGCAGGATGAGCTCTGTGAATCCCCTTGAGCCTCCCCACTCTTCCCAGCGCACGCACCCACCTCAGTTAGGCTGAAGCTGCAGCTTCTCTGTCTCCTGTGGCACACCAGTCCAGTCCCCTGTGCGGGGAGCCCCAGCCCCAGAGCACAGCACTCAGCAGTGCACTCCGGGCTGGAGCAGCTGCCCTGCAGCCCTGGCTTGGCTGTTTGTGGCAAGGGAATGCTCCCTGTTTGCAGCTGTCCCTGCAGGATGGCCCCAGGGCAGAGCCCAGCCGGGCTCCCACTGCAGCCCCTGAAGCCTGGGGCAGACAGTGGTCCCAGAACTGAGGTTCACGGGGAGCACACAGAGCATTTCCTCCACTGTTGCATCAATGCTCATTGTGTTAAGAATACTTCTAGTAGAGGTATTACAATTTTCTAAAACACACTGTCGTAATAGGGTTCTCTTCATAAAGTCCTGTACATCAGCTAAATTAATAGCTTCGGTCACCCAGTCCACAAAGGAAGTAAAAAGCTCATTTCTGCCTTGCTTAATAGACATAGAAGAAGGAGATACTGGTTTTGTCCTAACCTTGGAGATTGCTTCTCCAGTTAATTGTATGGTAGCTTTTCATACTTTAGCCCCTACTTGTGCCTGCATTTCAATTGTAGTGAATTGCCCAACACTTATTAATTGTGCAACAGTTACCCCGAATAAGGGCTCATTCTGCTGTCGTGGAGTCTTTGCAAAATGATTACATAATTTATGCTAGTGGGCTTGCCACAGCATTAACTGAGACTGTGTCATAATTATTCTTATGATACTTTTAATATCTTTTGGAAGAAGCAAACCTGAGCCCCATATAGAATTAAGCATTTGCTTTGCAGGTTCCCCGTGTAGCCCACAGTCATTAACTGTGGCTCTCAATTGTGAAAGCAATTTCCAATCCACAGGATGATAATTGGTAGTTTCTCCCCCTCCTGCATTCGGTGTATAAGCAACAGGAAAAGCTTGGCAATCTATGTCAGTAATAGTAGAACACGTCATAATCTTTATTACTTATTGCTTCTTTTTGGATACTCAACCAATTCATTCTGTGTATTCCTGGTAAATTTTTAGGATGTTCTTGCTTTAAAGGATTACTAGCAGATGTCACTAAAACTCTTTTGTGGCTGTTCTGAACAGTTTCATCCTGCAGCTGCTTTCTTTTAGCCTGTGGAAGTCCTTCACCATTTATTACTGATTGTTCATTCCCGGGGAGGGGATCTGTGTCTGACTGAGCAGCATTAAAGGCAGGATTAAAAGCAGGGGGAGCAGTAGGTTGCTTATCACTCGATCTGCTCTTAATTTCAATAATATTTCCTACTGGAGGAATAGGATTGTAATCAACCTCTAAAGAATGCATTCCTGGTTTAACCCCTTCTAAAGTGGCAGTAGCAACAGCAGCAACTTTCTTTTCTGCTTGATACTTCTGCAAACAATTTATGACTGAGCGCCACGACCTCATTAGCTCTCGGGCAGCCTTATCATCATCAATCACCTTAAACTAAAGAATGTTCTCTAATTCACGCCACTCTTTCTCATCAAAGAGATCCCCCGAGGCTTTAAATAAGCCTTGAGCCCGACCATAGGTGTACAAAGCTGGCGGATCTTTATCTAAATCTATGTCAGCTAAATCACGTTTCTGTAAGTAATTGAAGAGCTACTTCGCTTTCCATAATCTGACCCTTAAGTGCAGCCTTTGTACCTTGCAAGCCGGCAGCTCTTCCCCGGATGGCAAGTCTTGCTCTGACCCAGGCTCGAGAGGACTCCTTATGCCAGCATCGAGTAGACTTTCAGCCCTCTGAACACTGCATATTCGGCGCTGCTCCGGGCTCACCGCCTTAGTCAGAGAGGCACCAAGACCCCTGAGGGTTGCAAGGGTCCCTGTTCTGGGTGCCAAGATTTGCCGTGGGCAGTGAGGGAAGACAAGCACACAATCAATATGATTGATAAGCAAGCTCTGATTTATTCAAAGATCCTGTCAGTTTATACAGTCTTTCACAAGCAATGTTAGCAACAAGCTCTCATTGGTTAATTCATAAAGGTTCATTGTTACATGTTCTCCTACGTGCAGTTTCAGCTGCAGCTAAGTGTTTCATCTGCTAGCTTGATATATTTTACTTTGCTAGGTACATCTTGTTTTACATCCTGTTCTTGTACAACTCATATCTCAAGGATATGCTGCTTTTTTGCTATCTGTACATGCACAGTGTACTGTTCCTAGGCTAGGCACAGTGCTGTTTCCCAGACCCAGACACAATGCTGTTCCCAGGCCAGTTTCCCAGGCCAGAGCTCCTCCCGGGCACAGAGCTCAGGTCTGGGGTCTCAAACAGAGGATTGCTGGAACAATTGTTCCATCGATCCATGACCCTGTTCCTGCAGCCATTCCCCAACACCTGGTGAAGCTGTGAGAGCTGCTGCTGAAGGTGTGTCCTCCTCTGCTGAAGATGTGACAGCTCCTGTACCCATCTGTGAAAAATGCATATTTTATGATTGGCTTTTCGCAAATATTAAATTGAATACTATATGTATTATGTTATATTCATTAGAAGTGCTGTATTAACATTTTAATAGTATGGTAAATGTAGTTTTGTAGTTAAAATAGAGGCTATATATGTGGGGTTTTTTTTTACTAGCTCAAGCAAGAGATGAGATAATGAAGAAACTCTTCACACAGAGATGAAAATGATGGGGGCCCATAAAGAATTACTGCCTCCTTATCGGAAAAGACAAACATTCTTCCACCTTCTCTCTGTCTTTATGGAACCACCAGGATTAAGGGGAAGAAGTTGACAAAAACCAGAAAAGTTCTTAATTTGCAAGGAATCTATGCATCATGTATGAGATGTATGAATATGCAACAGGCTACTGCCTTTAAAGATTATTCCTTTGTTCACAAGGCATGCTTATTGGGCTTAAGTGCCCGAGAGCATCCGGACATCCGTAATTCTTTGCTTTTTATTGTCTTGTAATTGTCCTAACTCTAAATTTTCATTACTCTAATTGTATTACTATTTTTATAACCATTTTATTATTATTAAACTTTTAAAATTTTAAAAACCAAGTGATTGGCGTTTATAACAATCTACAATATGCTAAAAATTGTAAAACCTAAACTTCTCATCCATGTGACATACTAAACTACACTCTCCAATCCCTAAAATCCCTAAATGCCTGTTGCCCCCGGGGGATGCTATGTTGGTATTCTCCTTCCTCAGCCCCGGGGATGCTCCGCTGGTTGCCCTGGTCCTCCCAGTTCCATCGTCCTCGTTCCAGGGCGATGCCCCGCCGCTCTCGGTGCTCACTGTCCCATGGGATGCTCTGGCGGGGTCCTCCCCCCTCTCCCCCGGGGCATTCCTCACCGCCGTCCGTTGCCAGAGGTGGCGCCAGGGCGCTCCCGGGGCTCTGACGTCTCCAACGCCGCCGCTCCCATCGCCGGGCCCGCACTGAGCCCTGTGTGCCAGCGCACGCCTTTTATAGTCCGGGCAAGCCCCGCCCTCCCGCCGACAGCCAATGGGAGCGCAGTGATGTCATAGTGGTGAGGGGCTGAGTGTCAAGGCCGCTTGTGATGTCACAATGAAGGGGTGGGGCCAGAATAAGAGTGCGATCTGATTGGACGATGCGGAAGGCGTTCCTGCACTGATTGTTCCAGGCGCTGATTGGTTGGATTGACGCTGGGGGAGGGGCAAGGCGGGGAGTGGGCGTGGCTCACATGGGGGGATCCCAGCCCCATTCTGGGGATCCCAGGCCCATAGGGAGGGGTCTCTGGGGGTCCCTGTCCCATTTCTGGGGGTTGTAGGTTCATGGAGATGGGTCTGTGGTGGTTCCAGTCCCACGGGGATGGGTCTCTGGGGGCACCAGCACCATTTTGGGGGGTTTTAGGTTAATGGGGAGGTTTCTTTGGAGGTCCTAGCCCCATTTCTGGGGTGGCCAGTCCATAGAGAGGGGTCTTCTGGGGGTCCCTAGACTATGGGGAAGGGTCTGTGTGCTCCCAGTCCCACTTTTGAGGGGGAACTTTATGATTCGTGTGGGTGGCGAGCGACTCGTGGGGACAGCAAAGATCAGCCACAGAATTTAATAAGATTTTTTGCCAATTTTGCTTAGGAAAACACCTTACCTTTGGAGGATGCTCCGGTGGGGGTCCGTGCTCCTCCCGCCTGATCCCAGCACTGTCTTCGTCGTTGCCCCGGGGGGATGCTCTGCTGGTGTCCTCCCTCCTCACCCCGGGGCATTCCCCGTCGCTGGCCGCAGTCCATGGCCGGAGGTGGCTCCAGGGCGCTCCAAGCTGCTGAGGATGTCAGCAGCTCCCACTGAGGCCATCCCTGCCCAGAGACCGTGGGGGAATGGGCAGACAAGGAGAGCATCCCTGGGGCTGGGGCAGCAGAACTCAGAGGCACCAGCAGCTCCAGCTGGGAAATGGAGTGTGGAATGTGGCTGTGAAAGCCCTGCCTGGGCTGTGCCAAGCAGGACACACAAGCCCTGACTCCCATCCCCCAAACAACTCTCTCAAGGAGACATTTAAAAGGAATTACAATTGTTTGTGTCCTCTGAGTTGGATGAACAGGAGAAATACCAACAAGAGATTCTCCGGAGCTCCAAACAACAAAACAGCCTTTTTTGGGAACTTTAGAAACCCAGAGAAACTTTGGTAAAAGGTTTAGCATGACATTCAATCAACAAAAACACTTCCCAAAGCATTACCTTGGCCCATTCAACTTCACAGACTATTAGCTCATTCAATTTTAAGTTAATCAACATTTGCACGAGGACCAAAATAGAAGAAATAGAAAGAGAGAAAGACAAAAAATATACAGAGAAGCACACACAGAGCTACCAACTCCTGGATTCCAGCAGTGTTCAGATAGAAATTCCAAGGGGAGGTAGGGTCAAGATGTGTGCTTGCCTTGTGCTCAGCCTTAAATACCCCTTGGTGTTCCTGGGCCCTTCCCCCAGGTGGGACTTGGGGTCATTTGGTCACTCAGGAGCTGGGCTGGGGGCTCCAGAGGTGGCTGTGGAGCATTGCCTGTGCTGTGCCAGGGACTGGCAGACACTGCTGGGCTGGGATAGAGGCTCTGGGGGGATTGGGGTTCCAGGGCAGGGCAGGGCTGGGGTTCCAGGGCAGGGCAAGGCTGGACCTGCCCCTTCCTCCCCACACATGAAATGTTTCCAGCCAACAATCTCCTCCAGTCTGTCACAACAGGCAGTGTTGGAGGTGAAATCCCAGTTCTTGCCATGGGCACCTGCAGGAGAAGGACAGTTCTTTTCCATAGGAAAGAAAGCCCCAGGTCTCAGCTCATTTCTGGTTTGATTGCCTGGATTCTGTTTGGTTTTGTTGTAGCTTTGTTTCCTTTTCTGTACCTGAAGTGTCCAGTCAGGAGCAGAGTGACTCTTGCCAAGGAACTTTGTGGTGCTGTTGCTTTGCTGATCCCTTGCTGGGGATTTTTTCAGTGCTCTCAAGCCCTCGTTGGTAACAGGGTGAAGGAGCCCTGGCCCAGGCTCTGGCCCTGGGGGACACGGGGACGCTGCCGGGGGGTCCCTGTCTCCCTGTCCCACTCCCCACTGCCCCGGCCACCGTCCCCGTGTCAGGCTCTGGGGTCGATCTCGTGGAACATCCTCTGGGGGAGGCTGCAGCGCCGGGGGCGGGGGGACCCGGGGGGACAGGGGACCCCGCTGTGCACGAGCAGCGTTGGACTTCTCTGGGGGAACTGGGAGAGGGGGCTGGGGTGGAGTGACCTCCCCAGTGACCTCACACAGCCCCGGTGATGTCACACAGCCCCTGTGATGTCACAGAGCCAACTCTGAGATGTCACCCTGTGATGTCATACACCTGCTCTGTGATGTCACAGAAGACTGTGAGATGTCACAATGTCACCCTGCAATGTCACTATTTGTTCTTTGGTGTCACAGCCTGCTCTATGACATTACACAGCTGCCCGGTGATGTCACAACCCGCTCTCTGTTGTCACAGAGCCACCCTCTATGATGGCAGGATCTGCTCTATTGCCTTATACCCTTCTCTATGATGTCACAGCCTGCCCTGTGATGTCACAACCCCCTCAGTGATGCCACAAAACCCTCCCTGTGATGTCATGCTGCCACTCTGTAATGTCACAGCACACACTTTGACCTCACTGCCTGCTCTATGATGTCGTACAGCCATGCCATGATGTCACAGCCTGCTCTGTGATGTCACACAGTCCCCTCTGGCATGCCATAGCTGCTTGATGACCTCACACAACACACTCTGTGATGTCACAGCCCAGTCTGTGACCTCACACAACCCACTCTGTGCAGTCACACAGCCCCTCTCTGACATCACAGCTGCTCTGTGCCTCCGTGACACAGCCACAGAGCTGCTGCTGTGACACAGCCCCCTCTGGGACACCCCACAGCCCCTGCCAGTGCTGAGCCCCTGTGAGCTCTGTCTGTGCCCTGCTCGTGTCCCTGGGATGCCCTGGCAGTGCCCCAGCCCTGCTGGGCTGTGCACAGGAGCTGCTCCTGGCCAGAGCTGTCTCTCTGCAGCGCTGCCCTTGCCAGGAGCTGCCTCGGGGCCAGGAGCCCAGCCCAGCTCAGCAGCACAGACACAGCACCAGGACTTTAATGACCTCTGGGGCTGTGGTGCTGTTTGCATCAGACCCAGTCCCTCAGAGTGTGCCCAAAGAACTTCTCAAGAACTCAAAAAGTCAGATTCAAAGTCCAAACTTTCTTTAACTGTTAATGGGTTCCACTCAAGGACACAATTCATATCAAAGTGTCCCCAGGCCCCAGGCAGAGCAGAGAACTGGAGGCACTGATGACAGGTGGGGACAAACAAGGCAAAGGTGTCTCTGGTGCTGAGCAAACCTGAATGTGTCTCAGGAATGCAAAGGGCCAAGGCTGAGCCCCAGCCCCTGGCAAGGCAGATCCTGTCCCTCCCTCCTTGCTCAGGGCTCTTCCCGGGATGGGCACTGCCATGTGGGGATGTGCCATGCCAAGGGCAGGACCATGGGGCGGCCACTGCCAGGCTGCTGAGCAGGGACAAGGAGGCCATGAGGCCCCAGGGCTGCAAGGGTCACTTGTCCCCTCGTGGCCTCAGGCCCAGGGCCAGCAGCCATGGCCAAAGGGCTGCACAGGTTGGCTCTGTCAGGGCCTTGCAGCTGCTGCACATCCCTGTGCCCTCTGCAGCCCAGGCTGTCCTGCGGTGTCCCTGCCCTGGCCTCTGTCCCTGCAGGCTGTCGTCATCCCCCGGCTGCCCCACCTCGCTGGCCCCTTCCTTTGCTGACAGCTCTGCCTCCTGCCTGCCCCTGCCTGGCCACACAAAGCCTTGGGCTGCTCCAGGCTCCTTCTGGGGACGTGTTGCACCACAGCCCTGACCTGGGAGGGAAATTCCTCTCCTCTTGTGTCCAGTCTAGGTGGGATGGCCCTGGCAGAAAGGTCTCCTTGGATTCCAGCAGATCCAGGCTCTGACCGTGGCTCTGTTCCTCTCTCTTCCAGCCCTTCAAGCCCTGAGTGAAAACAACAGCCCCTCCTGCAGAAGCATATTTGTTCAGGTGATGTTGGAGGGAAGAGCTGCAGAACTACTTTCATCTGCTGGCTCAGAAGAACCAGTGTCTCTTTAAGACCTGCAGATCCCTTGGAAGGTGAGACCACCTGGAGACCAGAGGAGACCAGCTGGAGCTCCAGGCACAGCTGATGACTGGCACAGCTGAGCCTGTGGGAAGCTCCGGTAGCTCCTGCCTTCTCCCTCCCTGTTGACAGGTCCCTCCCTGCAGCCCTCAGACCCTGCCCATCCCCTTTCTTCCCTCCCAGCTCATCCCTTTGCTTCGCCTTCCATTAATGAACACTTTGGCTTCTTCGCTTTACCTGCATCTCTGTGGAGCTGAAGCGATGCAAATCCGGGGCCCTGGGACACACAGGCCCCTGCTGCCGTTCTCTTCCACGCTGTGTTTTGTGCACACACTCAGAGGAACGAGGGCAGATCAGGCTGGGAAGGACCCTGTGCTGAAGGTCCAGTTCCACAACACTGTGGAGTTACAGATCCTGCTGAGCACCCTGGAGCCCCTGGATTTTGGAAGAGCCAAGCTGAGGATGCTCTGAACCCAGCTGTGAGGGATTCCATGGCAAGCATCCAACAGAGGGCAAAGGAGCTTGGAATGCTGCAAGTTTTCAAGAATAGCTTCCTGAAAGCACAGCAGTGCTCCATCCCTGCACAGGATCAGGAAGAGGGCAGAACCAGAGACCATCTGGGCTTAACAGAGAGCTTTGGTGTGCCCAAGAGCAGCTGAAGCAGCAGCATGGTGCCCGAGACTCAGACATGTGACCGTGCCAGTGCCCGGAGCGCTGTCAGGCAGTGCTGGGATCCCGGGTGTGGTTCTGGTCCCCACAACCGAGGAATGGCAGCCCCAGCCTCAGACCCAGTCAGAAAGCCAACCAAGGGAGACCAGAGGGAGGGCGCCCTTCCAGTTTCTCTTGGGCATGGCCGCAAAACAACCCCTGCTGCTTCTTCCTCCCCCTGTGTTTGGGCTGTGCTGGTGGCAGAGCCAGCCAGGTTGTGCTCTGCGTTCCAAAGCCTGTTGAGAGCTGGCATGAAAAGTGCTGCAAGCACAGCGGAGAGTCCTGGAAGGTGCTGGCAAGAGCGTCCTGTGGGAACAGGGCTCTGGGCTCTGGCTGGAACAGCCTGGTTTTGCTGCAGTGACCGCAGGCAGGAGTTGAGGCAGGTGAAGAGGCAGCAGGCAGCTTGTGTTTGTAGAGGGCCTGGGGCTGCCCCTCTGAACCTCCACCTGGAAACACACTTGGGGGAATACGAGCTACAGCCGGAGTGCCTGTCCTGAAAGGACCTGAAGTCATTCAGCCTTGCCAGCTTTTCTTGAGAGTGTGTTGATGTTCCCCATAACAGCTACACATTTGGGGAAATGCCTTTGGAGGAAAGGGGCTTGCTTCTCAAGGAAAGTGCTTCCCAGGGAGCCCACAGCGAGGCAGGTGCAAGGGTCCCCCTTGGGCTCTCTGTGGTCCTTTCACTGCCTGAGGCCCGTTGCACTTGACAGAGGGGCAGGGCAAGGGAGAAGGCTGTGAAGAGAAGGTTTGGCATCCGCCTGGACCTGTGGAGACCAACCCAAGCACCTGCAGCAGGGTGTGTTCCCCCCTTTGGACAGAGGCGTGAGCAGGAGCGTCTCTGTCCAGCCGTGAGCCCCAGAGCTCTCTCTGAGAGCTGTGAATTAAAAGGCCTTTACACACACACTTTTCACCTCTTCCCTGTCTGCTGTGTTTCAACTCTTGGCAATGTGCATGTGGCTCTTGCTTGGTGGAAGCTGCTGTGGCCCAGGGCCAGCACAGAGCTGGGCTGGGTGGGCCAGGCAGTGTGGAGAGTCTTGGCTGATCTTGGTGTGTCCCTGGCCTCAGAAAAGGCTGGGAAGGTTTGCCTCCCAAGGCGTCCTGCTCATTGGCTCTCCCTGTGCACCCTGGAGAGAACAAGGTAGGCATTTCTGGCAGCTGGGCATCAGCAGGCCTGAAAGTGGGGGTGTGTTGTGGAGTGAGCCCAGCTGAGATACCCTGAGAGGAGCCCAGTGCTCCTTGCTCCCCTGTGCTGACACGTGAGTGTTTGTCTGGTTTCGGGATGGCCCTGGCTGTGTGAGGGGTGCTACGTGGACACGAGACAGCCGGTCCTGTCCCGCTGGGTCCCAGCAGTACCTCACAGCAGTCCTCCATCCACGTCAGGATGCTGGCCAAGAGAGGTCCTGGAAGCTGAGGCAGCTGATTTTAAGCTTGTGCAGGTGCCTACAGGCCAAGGCCAATGGTGTTCCCTCAGGATACAGCAGTCCTGAGGGGTCTCCCTCATTCAAACAAATCGGCAGACAAATGCATTGTCAGCCAAAAGCCCTTTTATTGACCTGGCAGGAGGGCAAGGGTCTGCACCCACTGAAATGTTTCTCCACCATGTATAAATTTCAGTGGGTTGATGTAGGAGTTGTATCAAAAACACCATCCATCTTTACACTGCTGAGGTGATGCCACAGGCAGGCGGTTGGAAATACATTGTGTCAGATTCCCATACTTGAAGCTGATGTCCAGGCCCTGGCCAGGAGCGGTCTCGATGCCCCAAAGCAGCACAAAGTCTTCCTCAGGGCTTCCCTGCACAGGGCTGATTCCACACTTGCCCTTAGTTCTTCTGGTAGACTGTGTCTAAAGCTTTTTGTCAGGTCACTCTCATGTCAAGTTAGGCCAGACAGGTTTTTGTTATGCTAACTGCTGCTAAGTACTTAGGCATGTCTGTGCTAATTACTTGTTTACTCATGTGAATATCTTGTGCTTACTTATGTCAAACCAAGGCCTTGTTCCATCCCCAAAGGTGCCTGAGGCCACCCGCTCCTTGTGGCACCAGTTGCTTTCCTGTGGAATGTTCTCCCTCCCCAGGGTAAAGAGGGAGCTGCAGAAAGAGCTTGCCAGGCTGCTCTCCATCCTTTCCCAGCACTCCTGGTGAAGTGGAGAAGTCCGAGCTGAGTGCAAAGGTGCAAATGGAGCAGCCGTGCACAGGAAGGCTCGGTGGGAAGGATGATCCAGGATCCATAGGCCTGGCAGCCTGAGCGTGCTCCAGGGGAAGGCCTTGGAGCAGATCCTCCTGAGTGCCATCCCACGGCACCTGCAGGGAACCAGGGCGTCTGCTGGAGGGTGGGAAAGCTGGGACTGGGCAGCAGGCTGGGCTCCACTGGGATCAGCAGCAGCTGGAAATATCTCTGGGCATCTCCATTTTCTGCTGCTGCTCAGAAGAAACAATGAAGTGTGTCAAGAAGTTCTGGCTTCTCTTTCTCCTTTTGGATTTTTTCATTTGATTTGACACTCCAGAGGCAATTTCTGTGATGGCCTCTGTCAGTTGATTCTATTTCAGCAGCAGCAGCAGCAGCAACAGGGCTGTGTTTGAGCACTGCAAATGTGGCCTGTGTGGCTTTAATTCTCCGTGACTTAGTGCTCAGGGACTTGAGAGCATTTCAAGATCTGCTAATCATGATGCCTGTGACAAAAAGTCTGAGTTTTCTGTGACAAAAGCACTCTGGGTAGCACTGACAAAAAAAGCAGAGAGCCAGACCAACCCTTGGTATCCCTCCATTTCCAGCTGCACAGGGAAAGGCAGAAGATTTTAGAGATGCTGACAATGAAACTGAAGTCTTCAAAAAGGCCAGTTTATTGTTCAAGCACGTTGGAAGTTTGATCACCCTGAAACAGAGGAAGATGAAATGAGCAAAGGGCTCCTGTGTGGGACCAGCAGGTCTGACTGCACAGGGGCACAGGGAGCCCTGTTTTCCCTATGGGCTCCCCAGTGTTCAGGCTGAGAGCAGTGTCAAAGATGAGGCAGCAGCACAAACCTGACCTCAGCGAAAAAAGGCTGAGCAAAGTTCAGCCAACAAGGAGAAGTATTTTGGGGGGGATTCCTAATAAAAAAACATAGGAATGACACACAGAAATCTTTCCCGTCTTGTCAATATCTTCTTTCAATAGTCCATGATTCCCAGAGTGAAGAAACGTCCAACAGCAGCTCCATCAGCCACTTCCTCCTGCTGGCACTGGCAGACACGCGGCAGCTGCAGCTCCTGCACTTCTGCCTCTTCCTGGGCATCTCCCTGGCTGCCCTCCTGGGCAACGGCCTCATCATCAGCGCCGTAGCCTGCAGCCACCACCTGCACACGCCCATGTTCTTCTTCCTGCTCAACCTGGCCCTCAGCGACCTGGGCTCCATCTGCACCACTGTCCCCAAAGCCATGCACAATTCCCTCTGGGACACCAGCACCATCTCCTACACAGGATGTGCTGCACAGCTCTTTTTTTTTGCCTTCTTCATCTCAGCAGAGTATTTCCTCCTGACCATCATGTGCTACGACCGCTACGTGTCCATCTGCAAACCCCTGCACTACGGGACCCTCCTGGGCAGCAGAGCTTGTGCCCACATGGCAGCAGCTGCCTGGGCCAGTGCCTTTCTCTATTCACTGCTGCACACGGCCAATACATTTTCCCTGCCCCTGTGCCATGGCAATGCTCTGGGCCAGTTCTTCTGTGAAATCCCCCAGATCCTCAAGATCACACTGCAAACTCAGGGAAGCTGGGCTTATTGTACTAAGTGCTCTTCTATATTTAGGCTGTTTTGTGTTCATTGTTTTCTCCTATGTGCAGATCTTCAGGGCCGTGCTGAGGATCCCCTCTGAGCAGGGACGGCACAAAGCCTTTTCCACCTGCCTCCCTCACCTGGCCGTGGTCTCCCTGTTCCTCAGCACTGGCATTCTTGCCTACCTTAAGCCCCCCTCCATGTCCTCCCCATCCCTGGATCTGTCAGTGTCAGTTCTGTACTCGGTGGTGCCTCCAGCCCTGAACCCCCTCATCTACAGCCTGAGGAACCAGGAGCTCAAGGCTGCAGTGTGGACACTGATGACTGGATGGTTTCAGGGACATTAAACTGCTGGCCAATTTCTGCAAAACACTTCTATTAAATGTCGTCTTTGATACTTCTTGTTGTTTTCCTTTTGGAGGTTCTTTTTCTTTGTTTTACATATTAATGTTGTCCTCAAAGAAACGTCAAGAGCCCCTGTTTGCATTGCACACAGCAGGCGGGAGCACCCCCATGCTGCTGCTGTGGGGACATGAACCTGAGCGAGCACAAATGCCATCAGCCCCTGGGGCCAGGAAGAGCTGGGGGACGCCAGGGAAACCACTCAGCTTTGTCCTGGCCTCTGCAGTCAGCCAGAAAGTTTGTTCCCATCAGCTGGGAGTTTCCTGTCCCACTGCAGACGCTGTTGCTCAGAGCCAGGGCTGCCTGGCAGCCACCCCCAGACTGCCCTGAGCATTTCCTTGGCTTCACCTTTGCTTTCTTTGCTCTTCCTCCTACAAATTTATTTCTCTTCCTCACCCCTCTTCCTCGCCTGAAAACAGCCCATCCCTGTTTGCCCTTTACTCTCTGGCCCCACTCCCCATTCCAGTTCCTGACTTGGCACCATGGGATCGTCCCTTGGGGAGCAGGATCATCCCACAAGTGCTGCAGGAATTGTCTGCAGGCTCCTGCAGTGCCTCGTGCTGCTCCCTTGCCAGAGGCAGCCCAGGCCAGGGGGGCACATCTGGGCTGCTGTGTCTGGCTGTGGGGCTGCCTGTTCTGGGCAGTGAGGAGGGGCTGCAGAGGCTCTGCAGGACTGACAGGATGGGCTTTGGGGCTGTGAGGAGAAGCTGAGGGACCTGGGCTGCTGGAGCTTCTGAAGAGGAGGCCCAGGGCTCCTTCTGCAACTGCTCCAAGGGTGGTTTCCCAGAATCACAGAATCAGAAAGGCTCGAAAAGACCTTGGATATCATCAAGTCCAACCTGTGCCCTGACACCGCCTTGTGTCCTCTGAGCCTCCTCTTCTCCAGGATCAACAACCCCAGCTCCCTCAGCCGCTCCTCACAGGACTTGTTCTCCAGACCCCTCACCAGCCTTGTTGCCCTTCTCTGGACACGCTCCAGCCCCTCCGGGTCCTTCCTAAATTGGGGGGCCCAGAACTGGACACAGCACTCGAGGTGCTGCCCAACCAGTGCTGAGCACAGGGGAAGAATCACTGCCCTGGTCCTGCTGGCCACACCATTCCTGATCCAGGCCAGGAGCCAGTGGCCTTCTTGGCCACCTGGGCACACTGCTGGCTCATGTCCAGCCTGCTGTCCATCAGTCCCTGCAGGTCCCTTTCTGCCTGGCTGCTGTCCAGCCACTCTGTCCCCAGCCTGTAGCACTGCAGTGGTTGTTGTGGCTAAGGGGCAGGACCCGGCACTTGGACTTGTTAAACCTCATCTTGTTGGATTTGGGCCCTGGATCCAGCCTGTCCAGGTCCCTCTGCAGAGCCCTCCTATCCTCCAGCACATCCACACCCACACCCAGCTCTATGTCATCTGCAAATTTGCTGATGCTGGACTCAATCCCCTCATCCAGATCATCCATGCAGATATTGAAATCCACGCTGGCTGGCTCTGACCCCTCGGCCATCCTGTGGGTGCCCTGTGATGGCACTCAGGGTGATCTGTTCCAGAACCTTGCCGGGCACTGAGGTCAGGCTGACAGGCCTGGAGTTCCCCAGATCCTCCTCCCAGCCCTTCTTGGGGATGGGCTCACACTGGCACCTCCAGTGCTCTGGCACCTCCCTGGTGAGCCAGGACTGATGGTAAATGATGGAGAGCAGCTTGGGGAGCTCATCCACCAGCTCCCTCATCCCCCTAGGATGGATCCCTGTGCCCATCTAACAGCTCAGGAGAACACTTGTCCTGAGGACAACCTGTCCATATATTAAAAATTGAGACAAGGTGTTAAGTAGCTTGGCCTTTTCCTTATCTTTAGTTCCTATATTCTCCACTGCATCCTAGAAAGGATTTCTCCTTATCCCACCTTTTGCTATTAATTTTTGTATAGAAACATTTTATATTATTTTTCACAGAAGTGGTCAGGTTAAGCTCGAATTGAGATTTCACCTCTCAGCTTTTTTTTTCTGCATGACCTAACAACATCCTTAAAAACTTGCTAAGTTGTCTTACCTTCTGTCCAAAGTTAATACACCTTCTTTTTTCCCTTAAGTTCCCACAAAAGCTCCACGGGCAGCCAGCACAATCATTTTCCTCACCAGCTCATCTTTGGCCACACTGGGACAGGCTGCTCCTTCCCCCTTAAGATTACTTTCTTGAAATGTGTCCATCCTCCCTGGACCCCTTTGTTTTTAAGGGCTGTTTCCCATTAAAAAATCAGTACCTGATTCAGTACTCCCCAAATCTTCATCCTAAATAGGCCAAAGTCTGCCCTTCCTAATTCCAGTGTGGCAGTTTTGCTGCTGCCCCTCCTTCTTTCACAGAACATTGAAAACTTGATTATTTCATGGTCACTGTGCCCCAGGCAGCCTCTGTCCCCCACATCTGCCACCAGCCCTTCTCTGTGTGTGAGCAGCAGGAGACAGAGCTTTCCTTGGGCGTGGGAGTGTTACCAAAAATTTGGTAAAACAGAAAACTGCTTCACACCAATGCAGCATTAAGAAGCAGCATTCTTTATTCAGCCGGGTGCACGGGGGATAGCTCCTCCCAAAGCCGAGCATGCTGAGTACAGCAAAGTTTCTGTTCATAGTCTGTATTTTGCACACATATTCACTGATTGTCCTGGACTAAACACACATCTGATAATCATTTCCCCAGAATCATTAATATATTTCCCCTCCCCTTTACCCATGTGTTCTTCTGTCCTGGGGGTCTCTCTGGTGGTCCCTGGTGGTCATGGACCCCAATGTTCCAGTGGGCCTGGCTGAGCTGGCAGGACACTGAGGCTGGTGAACTTCCAGTTCCCCTTCTGACACAATGGACATTGTGTGGTTTCCATAGGCCTGGGGTTTTGGAGAACAAGCTCCAGGTGTCAGCTCACCTGGTGGAGACTATTGATCATCTGGTAACATGAGGTCACAGAATGGGCTATGACATCACAGAGTGGGTTATGTGAGGTCATCAAGCAGCTACGGCATCATAGATCGCCTCTATGACATCCCAGAGCTGGCTGTGAAATCACAGGGCAAAGGTCTGACATCACAGAGAGGATTATGACATCACAGAGTTGGCTGTGACATCAGAGACCAGCTGTGTGACATTAGAGAATGGGCTGTGACATGTCAGTGCAGCCTGTGACATCACAGAGGGGCTGTGTGACATCCCAGGAGGGCTGTGTGAGGTCACTGGGTTGGTCACTCTGCCCCAGCTCCCCCTCACAGTTTCTCCCAACAAGTCCAATGCTGTTCATGCCCAGTGGGGTCCCTGTCACCCGGTATCCCCCCAGTCCACCTGGAGCCACAGCCCCCACCAAAGGATATTCCACAGGATCCACCCCAGAGTCTGACATGGGGAAAAGGGGCCAGGGCTGTGTGACCAGGACATCAAGGACGTGGATTAGCCAGGTCCCTGTGGCCTGGGTTGGGTTCCCCAGGGCAGGAAAGATGTCGTGCAGCTGGAGCAGGGTTAGGGAAGGGCCTCCAAGGTGGGGCTGGAGCCCTTGGGCTGTGAGCAGAGGCTGAGGGAGCTGGACTTCTCCAGCCTGGAACAGGGAAGGCTGAGGGGCTCCTCATCCCAGCCTAGCAGTGCCAGCGAGGAGGGGATGGACAACACAGAGCCAGGCTCTTCACCGGGGGCCTGGTGGGAGACAAAAGCCAATGGGTGGAAGGGGCAAGAGGGGAGATCAGCCAGGCCAGGAGGAGATGAAATGAGTCAGGCTGGTTTCAGCATTTCCTCAACACCAAAAGCACCCTGACCTCCCTTCTCCATCCCCCACTGACATCTTTGCAAATCAGGAATTGTTTGAGCTGTTTTGCCCCCACTGCAGGACAATCATCCTGATACAAGAACTTAATTGTGTTTATTTCTACCACAGAACCACATTTGTGTAAAATCAATTCTAGTATGGAAATCACTTGTGGATGGTGGACTCATCAGACACTGCTGGGACGTTGCACATAGCTCAGGGAAGAGTGTGATTGTTATTAAATTGTGTCGTGTTCAACCATGGTCTGTTGGCCATGAAGAGAAACTTTCTGTGCGTCTGAGTCTCACCAGTTCCTGACTCCAAAGGACACAAACCTGATGAGTTGTGGTTCCCACTCCAGTGGTGGCGCTTGGACCTCCCTCCATCCCCAGAGCAGAGCTGCCTTGACCCAGAAAGTCCCTGGCAATGCAGGGATGAAGGAAACAGGACAGGCTGTGGGGATCAGGGGCAGGGCACAGCCAGGGATTTGGGGTGGTTGTGAGCCCAGGGCAGGACCCGGCCCTTGGCCTTGGTGAACCTCATCCAATTGTCCTGGGCCCATGGCTCCAGCCTGTCCAGATCCCTCTGCAGAGCTTCTGCCCTCCAGCACAGCCACACTCCCACCCAGCTTGGGGTCACCTGGGAACTGACTGAGGGTGCCCTCGATGGCCTCGTCCAGATCAGCAATCAAGAGATTTCACTGACCTGGCCCCAGTCCGGAACCCTGGGGACACCCCTGGGTGTTACTCCATTCCTCAGCTGCTCTGAGTGCCAGGGGTTGGATGAGGGGAATGGTGGGGAGTGGTTGGGGACAAAGTGTGATTGATTGTCAGCCATGAAGGGTCTTGATTTTCACATCTGTTCAGACTGTATTAGGAGGTGCTGGGGGTCAATATCAATTGGACATTGCTGATATCAATCTATAAACAGGAAAAAAAATCTCTCAGCACTGTTTCCAATATAGCATATTCACTTTGAATACACTACGGAAATCTGTCTAATTAACCAGAGAAGAATTGAGGACTTGAATTATTACCAAGGGCTTTTCTTGTCTTGGGTGTTTTGAACAAAATCTCATGTTTTGAAAATCTCGTGTTTATGAGATTTTCTCATGGAATTCCTGAACGGAAGAGCTCAAGAAAGAAGAGGCCTCTGGAGTAGTAAAATTCATCAGCAACCTCCAAGTGGCTGAGTCTCCATCCCCATCAGAGAAGCAATGACCAGAAATGGGCACAGATTAGTTTGTCCTAGATTAGGGCAAATCTGGGAGAAGACCTCTGGAAGGAGACCCCAGAAAGCAAACCTTCACGGCCCCTTCCCCACCTGGTTTGGGAAGAACTCCCTCGGAGAGTAGTGGAAAAAAACCTGTTTATTTAACAAGCAAAACACTCCCCAGTACAAAAACAACACCAGATAACAAAACTCTTTCACTGTTCTGAAGAGATGGCAAATTCAGAAAGTCTCTCCTGGGGGTGGTTGTCCAGTTCTCGGTCTCCGGTGCTGGGGATGGCTGCTGCAGGTCACAAAGTGCAGGCTCTCGGTGTCTCTTGGTGTTTCCCGGGTCCTGGTCTGGAGCAGGTTCAGATGCTATTCAGGAAAGGGAAAGGGAAGGAGGAAAAAAAACAATCCAGGGTAAAAATTGGACTGCCTAGCCTAGCTAAACTAACTAATAAGCAAAAGTAAAAGAAAAGCGAAAAGCAAGCAAGCAAGCAAGCCAAGCCTCTCCTATACACAGACCATGGGGGGAGGTGAGCCGGCTGATAAAAAGACAAAACAATCCTTCATTTTCAGAGTCAGTCCTGATGGCGCAGAACATAATATCAAACATAAACAGAACACATGACTGGGGATACAAGCACCATAAGGTCACCCTAAGACAGCTTTGTGGCTGCCCCAGCTCTGGGATGGGCCCTGGGCCTGGAGCAGGAGCAGCTCTGGAGGGCCCCAAGGCCGGGCTCTTGTGCTGGCCTGGGCAGATGGGATGGCAGCAGGGGCTGCAGAGCTCTCAGCACCTCAGCCCGAGGGGAGCAGGGCACCCAGGGAGCCTCCTTTGGCCTTGGCCAAGCCCCTTCCCCCATGGCTGGGGCTGAGTCCTGGCTGAGCTGCAGCTGCTGCTGTGCCCTGGCCAGGGGCTGAGGCCGTGGGGCCAGTGGCCTGAGCAGCCTGGGCTGAGCAGAGCTGTGGGGCCAGAGCCGGCTGGGCTGTGCTGGGGAGAGGCCCTTGGTGCTGCACAGAGCTCAGGGCAGCTGGCAGAGCTTGCAGGGAGCTGGGCTGGGCTCAGAGAGCCTGGCACAGAAACCATCAGTGTCCATCCCAGCCTGGCTGAGCGTGCAGGGCAGGACTCAGCCCAGGCCTTGTGGGGCAGGGCCAGCGCCTGTGCAAGGCATGGAAAACAGGCAAGTGCCCGAGAGAGGAGGCTGCTCTGTGCCCTTGGGGGCATGGACACAGCAGGAACACTCAGGAGCCCAAAGAGCCTCCATGGCTGTGCTGGAGACCAAGGCTGGAGCAGGGAAATGCAGGGCTGCTGCGCCATGGGGAGGGCATTGAATTCCAGCACACACCTCAGCTCTCTGATGGTCCCGGCACCATGCTGGGCCCTGTTTCAGGCTGGAGCAGAGCAGATGTTGATGGCACAGGAGCCCTGCCGGGCTGGCAGGGACCTGCAGCTTGCAAGGTGCTCTGCTCTCCCTCAGCTCCTCTCTGAGAGATCCAATCCCAGCTCAGCAGCTCAGGGCACAAGTGGCACTGCCTGGTCATGGGCACACAGCTGGTGTCTGCCTGGAAAGGGGCACAGGTGTTAATACTTGTACATTTCATATTATACAAGGACATTGTTATTATCTGCATCACTTCAGTACTTTTAAGAAACAGCAATTTTCTGAAGTACTGATGGCAGAATGAGAAGAAATACTGATCTTCCCATCTCCTTGAGTCACCAATATTCTGTTTATTCTTTCCTCTCCCTCTTCCTTCAGGCGTTTCCAGTTCTCCTGTTGAAATGGCCATGTCTAAGGACATCTCTGCACTAGACCAGGTGGATCTATGTACTTCCTGGTGCACCCAGATTTCCCCCTCCAGATGCTTTCTGGTCATTCAAATGTCTCTCAACGGACTGGTTTCACTGTTTTGCACATTAGGGAGTGGCCCAATCTTTCTGAAGTTCAAATAAATATACATTATATCTTACTATTTTTAAATCTATCATAGAATTGCCTTTTCTTATGTCTTTGTCTAAAACTGTTCCTGTGCAGAATTCCCTTGGGGATGGGGGACATGTCAGATCCTGCTGGGACATCACAGAGAGCTGAGGGAAGAGCTGTGATGGTTATTAAACTGTTCAAATGTTCAATTTGTGTTTGTTGGCCAGAAACCTTTCTGTGCCTCTGAGTGTCACCATCCCTGAGCCCAAAGGACACAAACCTGATGAGTTGTGGTTCCCACTGCAGGGGCACTTGGACCTTGGCTCTGCACAGGAGAGCTCTTCATCCCATTTCCCTCTTTTCCTCCCTCTGGGCATGGAGGGAGCTCCTGACTTCAGCCTGTGACTCGTGTGTGCAAAGAGCAAATCTGGGCAGAATCGGGGCAGGGAGGGTTTGGGGGGACTTTGCTGGGCACAGAAGGTGTTTTCCATTGCTCTGAGACTGTCTGCTGTGCAAAGTGGAGTTAATATCCAGCAGAGGAATGACTTT
Source organism: Anomalospiza imberbis (assembly GCF_031753505.1). NCBI lineage: Eukaryota > Metazoa > Chordata > Aves > Passeriformes > Viduidae > Anomalospiza > Anomalospiza imberbis. The sequence continues at coordinate 98,569 of NW_027100521.1, read as the reverse complement.
TGCATTTGATGCAGCTGTGCTTTCCCTTGGGTTTGTTGGCTGACAAGAAATGAACATCCCTCTGTGTCTGGAGCAGCTCCTTCTCCAAGGAAAGCAGGTGGGAGTTGGAGCCAAGGAGCTGAAACCTGCAGGTGCAGCCTGGGCTGGAGGGAGCTCAGATTTGCACAAGGCTGCTCTGAGTGCCAGGGCTTGGATGGGGGAAATGGTGGGGTGGGGGTAGGGACAGAATCTGACTGATTGTCAGCCATGAAGGGTCTTGATTTTCATATCTATTCCAACTGCATTAGCAGTTGGATTCGATGTCAATTGGGGATTGCACATACCAATGTATTAAGAGAAAAAAAAACAACAGGACCTAAAAAATCTTTTCTCACTGTCTTTTTAAAGATAGTGTATTGACTTGGAATAGGCTTCTGAAATTGCTCTAATTAACCACAAAAGATTTAAACACTTACATTATTCCCAGAGGTTTGGCTTGTTAATCTGTTCTGAATGTTAATGAGCTCTGGGACACTGAATTGCTGAACTGAAGAGCTGAAGGCTGAGCAAGCCTCTGGAGCAGTAAAATTCAGCAGCAGCCTCCAAGTTGCTGAGGATGTCAGCAGCCCCCACTGAGGCCATCCCTGCCCAGAGACCGTGGGGGAATGGGCAGACAAGGAGAGCGTCCCTGGGGCTGGGGCAGCAGAACTCAGAGGCACCAGCGGCTCCAGCTGGGAAATGGAGTGTGGAATGTGGCTGTGAAAGCCCTGCCTGGGCTGTGCCAAGCAGGACACACAAGCCCTGACTCCCATCCCCCAAACAACTCTCTCAAGGAGACATTTAAGAGGAATTGCAATTGTTTGTGTCCTCTGAGTTGGATGCACTGGAGAAATACCAACAAGAGATTCTCATGAGCTCAAAACAACAAAACAGCCTTTATTGGGAACTTTAGAAGATCAGAGAAACTTTGGCAAAAGGTCTTATACAACATTTAATCAACAAAAACACTTCTCAAAGCATTAACTTGGCCCATTCAACTTCACAAGCTCCAATCCTGTTCAATTTTAAGTTAATCAAAATTCACAAGAAGACACAGAAATAGAGAAAAATAAGATTTAGAGAAGCACACACAGAGCTACCAACTCCTGGATTCCAGTGGTTCTCAAAAAAATAGAAATTCCAAGGGGAGGTAGGGTCAAGATGTGTGCTTGCCTTGTGGTCTGCCATAAATACCCCTTGGTGTTCCTGGGCCCTTCCCCAGGTGGGACTTGGGGTCATTTGGTCACTCAGGAGCTGGGCTGGGGGCTCCAGAGGTGGCTGTGGAGCATTGCCTGTGCTGTGCCAGGGACTGGCAGACACTGCTGGGCTGGGATAGAGGCTCTGGGGGGATTGGGGTTCCAGGGCAGGGCAGGGCTGGGGTTCCAGGGCAGGGCAAGGCTGGACCTGCCCCTTCCTCCCCACACATGAAATGTTTCCAGCCAACAATCTCCTCCAGTCTGTCACAACAGGCAGTGTAGGAGGTGAAATCCCAATTCTGGCCATGGGCACCTGGATGAGAAGGACAGTTCTTTTCCATAGGAAGGAAAGCCCCAGGTCTTGGCTCATTTCTGGTTTGATTGCCTGGATTCTGTTTGGTTTTGTTGTTGCTTTGTTTCCTTTTCTGTACCTGCAGTGTTCAGTCAGGAGCAGAGTGACTCTTGCCAAGGAACTTTGTGGTGCTGTCGCTTAATATTAAATCTGGCTTTTGCTGATCCCTTGCTGGGGATTTTTTCAGTGCTCTCAAGCCCTCGTTGGGAACAGGGTGAAGGAGCCCTGGCCCAGGCTCTGGCCCTGGGGGACACGGGGATGCTGCCGCTGGGTTCCTGTCCCCCTGTCCCACTCCCTAAAGTCCCAGCCCCCGTCCCCGTGTCAGGCTCTGGGGTCGATCTCGTGGAACATCCTCTGGGGGAGGCTGCGGCGCTGGGGGCGGGGGGACCCGGGGGGACAGGGGACCCCGCTGTGCACGAGCAGCATTGGACTTCTCTGGGGGAACTGTGAGGGGGGTCTGGGGTGGAGTGACCTCCCCAGTGACCTCACACTGCCCCTGTGATGTCACACACACCCCTGTGATGTCACAGAGCTCCTGTGATGTCACACAGCTGCCCTGTAATGTCACACAGCCCACTCTGAGATGCAACAGGCCACCTGTGATATCAGACAGGTGTCCTGTGAGGTCACACCCTGCTCTTTGAGGTGCCAGTCTGCTCTGTGATGTCACAAAATCTTCCCTGTGATGTCACAGCCCAGCCTGTGATTTCACAGACACCCTGTGATGTCACAGCCAGCTCTATGATGTCACAGCCACCTTTGTGATGTTATGCAGCCTCGCTGTGATGTCACAGCCTGCTCTGTGGTTTCGCAGTCAGCTCTGTGATGTCACAACCCACTCTGTATTGTCTCAGCCTTCTCTGTGACATCACACAGCTGCTCTGTGATGTCACAGAGCCCTTTTCTATGATGGCAGAGTCTTCTCTGTGGCCTCACAGCCCGTTCTGTGATGTCACACTGCCAGCCTGTAATGTCACAGCCAACTTTGTGACATCACAACCTCCTCTATGATGTCACAGCCTGCTCTGTGATGTCACAGCCTGCTCTGTGATGTCACAGCCTGCTCTGTGATGGCAGAACTCACTTAACATGTCACACAGCACCTCTGTGGCTCACAGACCCACCCTGTGATGTCACAACACCTTCAGTGATGGAACACAGCCACCCTATAATGTCACAGCACACTCTTTGACCTCACAGCTTGCTCTGCTCTGTGATGTCATACAGGCATCCTGTGATGTCACATCCTGCTCTGTGATGTCACATAATAAACCAGGGATGTCACAGCCAACTATATGATGTCACAACCTGGTCTGTGATGTCACACAATCACAGAATTGCTGGATTGGAAGAGACCTTTAAGATCATCAAGTCCAGCCCATGCCCTGACACCACCTCAGCTAAACCATGGCACTGAGTGCCACATCCAGTCTTTTTTTAAACACATCCCAGGATGGTGACTCCACCACCTCCCTGGACAGACAATTCCAGTACTTTATCACCCTTTCCATAAAAAACTTTTTTTCTAATATAAAACCTAAATTTCCCTTGGTGCAGCTTAAGACACTGTCCCCTGGTTCTGTCAGTTGCTGTGAGGAGAAAGAGACCGACCCCCACCTGACTGCAACCACCTTACAGGGAGTGTGGAGAGTGATAAGGTCACCTCTGAGTCTTCTCCAGGATAAACAACCCCAGCTCCCTCAGTCATTCCTCACAGGACTTGTGTTCCAGACCCCTTGTAACAGATAAGAGAAGTCTCTTTGTTCATCATTAAACAGGAACTCAGGCAAAGGAAGAGGTTTTTTGTGAATAACAGGAAACCCGAGGATATGCTGACTCCTTAAGTTGATTGTACAACTAGGGTCGGGAGGTGTGTAACCATCTATGGAAAGATTGTTACAGGGTCATAAACCCCCAGCGAGGAAGAGGAGGAGAGCCTTCATCCAGACGACCACCAGAGAGCAGGCGGCGACCCCCTAGCAACTGGAGGCACACGCGCAGAGTACTCCCGGAAAAGCCACAAACGCGGAAGAAGGGGGAGAATAAAGGACCGTGGGAAAAGGGAAGCGGTGTGAGCCTTGGCGGAGCACTGACTCCCCGTCTGCTCCCAGCGCTGTTTGCTTGTCATTACTTGCTGTAATCAATAAAATTATTTTTATCAATCCCTAAAGGATCAGACAAATTATTTACTTTAACTTATAACACCCGTTCCCTGCTCTTGCTGCTGCCCCATCTTCAAAGCCTCTCCCTCGGGCTCTTCCTCCCGTGCAGAGCAGCTCTCCTGGACAGGGACGGCAGATGGCACAGCTGGGAAGCAAAGGGAGCACTGAGTCAGTATGGGGACGTTTTCCTTGGCAGCAGCTGCACTTTCATCAGGGAAGGGAAGATCTCAGAGCCTCCCCAGAAGGGTTAGAAAGAAAAAGCAGCCGAGCGGGCCAGGCTGCGGTGAGCGCAGCCGCGGTGGGACTGTCCCGCAGCCCCGGAAGCCCGGCACAGCCGGCACAGCTCCCGGGCCCTGCCGGCACAGCTGCCTTGCCCAAGGACAGCCCCTGTGCCGGCCGGGGCAGCTGCGCTGAGCAGCCCCGGCACGGGCAGGGCCCGCTGCTGCCCCGCCGGGCAGTGCCCACGGCCACAGCCCACGCCACCCTCAGCCCCACCCTGCCTCCCCGGCCCTGTGGCCTCACCCGGGCTCTCTCCAGTGTGGCAGCAGCAGGTCCCCGTTCCCTGCTCTTGCTGCTGGCCTTCAGCTTCTCCCTGCTGGCTCCCGTCAGTCTCCGGCTGTCCTCAAGGTCTCCACTGCAGCCGTGGCAAAAGCGGAGGCTCTGCAACTGGTTCCAAGGCCGGGCAGAGCTGCAGTCCCGGAGCCCTCTGTGCTCCCTGCCGGCCCCCTCCATCCCCTCAGCCCCGCCATGGTCTCGGCAAACCCCCAGCCCCCTTCAGTTTCTTCAGCCCCTCACAGTCCTCTCAGCCCCTCAGTCCCTTCTGACCCATCCCGTCCCCCTAGACCCGCCACCCCTCGGCCTGTGCCACTTCCCTGTCACCTCAGTGCCACCATCGCCCTCGGCTGCCCCACAGCCCTCAGCCCCAGCAGCACCTCAGGGTCACCGTCCCTTCAGCGTCACCGCCCCCTCAGCCCCCTCAGTCTCACCGTCCTTCAGCAGCTCCTCAGGGGACACTGCCTGGGGCCACCGGCAGCTCCCACCGCTCCAGGGACACCCGGGGCTGGAACTGCTGCTCCGCCCGGCCCGGCCGCCAGCTCGGACCCAGCACAGGGAGAGGGGACACAGGGGGCACGGGGGAAAAGCAAGAGGTGAGGGAGGAAGCAGAGCAGGAGAAGAGGTTAAAAAGAGGCCTACACCTATACAGATGTATAAAAAGAGGCCTACACCTATACAGATATCAATCTATGTAACTAAACCCCCATATATCAATATAAATATGCCTATCTACAAATAGAACTATATATATGTAAATGTAACTATACACGTGTATAAATGCAACTATGGACATCTACAACTATAACTGCACATCAAAAAATATAAATATATACACCTAAAACTAAAAATAAATTAACTAGACAAATATCTATGTAGATAGATAAATATAACTACATAAACCTATAAATACAACTACATATATCAATAAATAGAACTATACACATCTAGAAATATAACTAGAGACAGAGGAATTCTACCTGCCCAATGGTCACAGGCTCTCCCTCTGTCTCTTCCTGGCACACAGGGCAGCCCTCCTGGACACGTTGATCACACGGGATCTGGGAAGCAAAGGGAACACTGAGACAATCCTGGCCCTTGTGCAAGTGTCCCTTGAGCACCAATTGTTCTTCTATCAGGGACATTAAAAGATGGCCTGAAAGGCAGACTCTCACTTGGCAATTTGAAGCCTGCTCTATAAAGAACAGGGATCCTTCCAAGTTTTCAAAACGGAACTGTGTAAAGTATTTAAGTATTCTAATAAAGTCTCAGCACCCACAGTGCAAATGGCACCCACGAGAGCTTGAAACACAGACAGTCCCAGTGACAGAGAGACCACAGTCCTCACTGAAATGGCTGAAGGCTGCTGGGGGCTGAGGTATGAACCAGACTGGGACACCCAGCTTGGTGGCACAACTCCCACAAGGTCAGGTTTATTCCCTGCTCTCTTGCCACAGCAGAGGACTCAGTGCCCAAGCCTCTGGCGAAGCGTGGAGGGCAGGGCTCGGGCAGGTTGTGCATGTGCCTTTGAACTAAAGGCACCAGGAAGCACCAACCCTGCAGACAAGAACTCAACTCTTCTCGTCTCCCTTCCTGCCAGAGGCAGGCTCAGAGCAGCCGTCTCACACCTCTCTAAACCAACGGGGGCTCTGTCCTTACCAGGCTCCTCGGGCTCTGGGGAACTGTTCTCGCAGCTCTCGGTGCCAGATGAAGTTTCCTCTGCTGCAGCCCCGTTCACAGGCTCCCCTCCTGAAGACTCAGGGGCAACATTCATATTGCCCTTGAAAGAACAATAGAAAAAAAGAAAATTAAAGATCATTCAGTATTTTGCTGGAATCGCATCAAGGATACGGTTACTCTCCTTCTCCATGTAACAGCGTTCAAAAGCTTTCAGCCCAGCCTCTTCCATTGCCCTCCAATGGGTTACCTGAGCAGAGGGAGACCTTTCAGGCAGGGATCTCCTGATCTCCCGGATCATTTGCTCGACGGCAAAGCTAAGATCCCCTGGTGGCAATTGCTCTTCACCAGGTGCATCCCAGGCTGAGCCGGAGGCCGTCGATGCTGCACAACCTGCACTGCCAGGTGGAGCGCTGGGGGCTGAAGTGCCCGAGGTGGCTGCAAGAATCCAAAGACATTGGTCACACTCCACAACGTGGCTCTGGGACACAGATCTCTGTTGCTGCCTTGGATCAACCATCACAGGAAGCAGGCAGGAAAACCAGGCAGAGAATCTTTTGCCTTTCTAGGTGCCCCTTCTAAATAAGCTGGAGAATTTTGGGTCGAGAATGACAGAGCCTTGTGGAAAAATACTTCAAACAGCCACTTTTCATGACCTTTTGGGGAAAAGCAAGGCTACAACTCTTTTCCTACCTCGCGGGTCGTAGGCTGGGGGCTGCTGCTCCCCGTGGAGCTGCTGGAAGCTGCAGGGCTGGATCCTGAGCACCTCCCGGTCGATCGGAGGCAGCTGCCCCCCGTAGAGCTGCTGGAAGCGGCTGCGAGGCCCCTCCCGCCCGAGCGGCAGCAGCGGCTCCCCGTAGAAACCGAAGAAGCCGCAGGGCGGGATCCGTAGCAGCTCCCGCTCGGCGGGCGGCGGCCGCTCCCCATAGAGCTCCTGGAAGCGGCTCGGCCCCTCCCGCCGGGCCGGCACCGGCCGGTCCCTGTGCAGCAGGTGGAAGCCGCAGGGCGGGCGCCGGGCGAGCAGCGGCCGCTGCCCAGGGGGCGGCTGGAAGCGGCCAGGCCGGGGGCTGCGCAGCTCCCGCCCGTCCGGCAGCGTCCGCTCCCTGTGCAGCAGCAGGAAGCCGCTGGGCGGGCGCCCGGGCGGCAGCGGCGGCCGCTCCCTGGAGAGCGGCTTGAAGCGGCTGCGCCCGTCCCGCCCGTGCGGCAGCGGCCGCGCCCCGGGGAGCTGCTGGGAGCCGCGGGGCGGGCGCCTGCGGCCCTCCCGCCCCGCCGCCGGCCGCTGCCTGTTGGCCGCGCTCCGGCGCCTGATGCGGAGCAGGAGGTCGGGGCGGTCGCGGCGAAAGCAGGGGTTGCTGTAGTGGAGCCAAGCCCCGGCATCGCCCGGCGCAGCTGAGCCAACCCGGCCCGGCACCCTGCGGAAGCCGTAGCGGTAGAGCTGGCGCACGAAGCTGCGGAACTGCGTGGCCCTGAAGGTGTGCGGGGCCGGGCCCCGGGCGTCGCCCGGGCTGAGCAGCTCCCGCTCGAAGAGGGAGCGGTGGATGAGCAGCCCCCGGGCCCGGCTGTCCCAGCGCACGGAGCGGACGCGGGGGCTGTTCGCCAGGCGCCACAGCTTGGCGGGGAAGGCGCTGGCTCTGAGCCCGGCGGGCAGCGGCAGCTCCGCCATGGCGCCGCTCGCCGGCTGTCGCCACAACGGCCCCGGCGCAACGGCCGCGTGGGGATACCATAGGGACAGAGCCAACGCGGGGATTTGGAGCCTGGGGGTGCTGGCACCAAAGTCCTGCTCTTGAGAGGGGTGCAGGGACACAGGGGCTGTCAGAGGACAATGAGAGACAGGGGACATGAGGCCACAATGGGCCAAGAAAGATCCTGCCCAGCATGGCAGCAAAGACATTTCCTCCCCGTGGCCTTGGCACTCCAGGGCACCCCAAAAAGGGCCGAGGAGTCCTGTGTGTAACCAGGAGGGATGACTGACATCACTGTGGGTCCCGGCATTCCCCAGTCCCTTGCTGGCCATTCAGTGCACACTGGGGCCGCTGGGCATGTGTGGAACATGGGGATGGGGTGCACAAAATTAAAGGGGGACCCCAAAGTGGAAGGAGTGGAAGCCAAAATCGCTGGGTGGAGACCCCCAAAACGGAGGTATGAGATCCCAGAATGGAGGGAGGAACCCACAAAATTGGGGCAATGCCCCAAAAACCCATATGAAGCTGTTCTCTCCCTCCATTGTTTACCAACAAGAGTTCCATCTACCAACTCTAATTTCAGCAAATAATTCCAAGTGTTTTAGCTGAAACTCATTCTGAGCAAACTTTGTAGAAGTGATCACAGACTCACAGAATGTTCTGTGTTGGAAGGGATCCACCGAGTCCAATTCTGAAGGGAATGGCTTGCTGGCAGGGTCAGCACCAAAGACACCCACCCCAGCTTAAGGAAGAAGTGTCATTGACTGTAGGGCAAAGCAGCACAGAAGTACAAAAGGATAAGCTAAGCAATGCACCTGATTATTACTAGAAAAGATTGCCTGTAGGGATTCAGAAAGATACATCACCAGTTACCCTCACACTTGACCATTGTCCTGACACACACGTCAGCTGGGGATGCCCTGTCACACCAAGGGATTGGAGAAGCACTCCCAGTAACTGGGAATTCCTATGTGGTTCGCCCACCCTCAGGCGAGGCCGCCAACTTTGCGCCAAGTGAGAGGGCCCAGATTTTATACTGTTGAATAAACAAGCTACCACAACTTCTAGTGTGGGAACATCTGGTTTCATCCTCCTCTTGGCCAGGGCTCAGGGAGGAGCTAAGGGAGTTTGCTTTGAGACTACACCTTCAAACAAAGCCAGATAGAGATGTGATAAATGAATATGATTTGTGCCAATAATTGTAACTATATCGATATTTTAGAAAATATTTGTTAAAAAGTAATAGGGGAAAGTGATATGTAATTAGCATCACAAAACAGCTGTTTGCAGATGCTGATAAGATCCAGGATGGAGTACAGAGATATTTTCGCACAAACGGCCTTGGGAAGGACAAAGCTGGGAAAAACTCCAAGAGTGGAATTGACATTGAGACAAATGAAAGTCCAGGTATCTTCTTCTTAGGCAAGATTGGCCTTGAAGACAATTAAGCTGCCCATATGGCCCTGGGCGCAAGGCTGGTGCCCCACAGGACATGGGTGCCACCCACGGTGGGGCACAAGGGGAAGGCTGAGGAAGCAGAGCCCAGAGACTGTGTGGGGGAAATAACAACATTTTTTTTTTTTTCTAAAAATAAGGAGTTGACGAGCCTTGCTAGTTCTGCTGGCAGGGGGGCCTCTTGCAGGGGTGGGGAGAGTTTGAGGCCTTTCTCTTTAGGGACCGCCGGGGCCACCCAGGCAAGCAGTGCCTGCCTTGGGTGGGACCAGAGGGTCTGAGGCTGGTGCTCTGGACAGGTGGATCAGAGGGACCTGCCTCATCTTGGGGCTGGTCCTGCTCTGGGGACACCGGCACAACTGGGGGATGGCTTTGACCCCTGCTGGGGGTGGCCTCCGTTGTGGCAGCTTCCTCTTCTTCCTCTGTGGGCACTTGAGGGCTGCTGGGTAGAGTCCAAGAGCTGGGTCTGGGGCTGCTAGGGCTGGAGGAGTTGGGGTTGTTTGGGCTGGAGAAGCTGGGGGAACTGTGGCTGTTGGGTCTGGAGAGGCTGGGGGAGCTGGAGAAGATGGAACTGGAGCTGCTGGAGCAGCTGCTGGCTGCTGGGCTGTCATCCTCATCTGCGGCAGTGTGGGAGTGCAGCAGACTCTGGGCCCCTGAGCTGCAGTGTCTCACAGTGATGTTGATGGTGCCCTGGACCAGTGGCACTGTGTGTTCCTCCAGGAAGCCCTGCAGACTCTGGATCATGTCCTCCTGGTCTGGCCCACACACACAGAGAACATACAGGATGGCACTCTGTGCTCCTTGCCATCCACCACTGCTTCCTTTGGATGGCCTCCATCCTCTGGTTCAGCCAAGTCCGCACAGAGTCCAGAAGTTCCCGTCGTCGACGGAAAAGTCCTGCCCAGACCTTGGGCAGGACAGCGCCGACAGCTCTGGCTGGTGTCTCCTGAGGAGAAGAGGGATGGGCTGGCACAGGGCCATGGGGTTTGTTCTCGTCCTGGCCGCCGGGAGCTCGCTCTGATGAGCTCGTGGCTGCTGGCAGCTGCTCAGGGGCTGTGATGACAATCTCTAGAGAGTCACCGGCATCATCAGAAAACCTGACAGTCTCTACTGCTCCTCTGCACAGTGAGCATGATGGATTTGTCTGTGCCCACCGCAGGATGCAGCTCCGGCAGAACTGGTGGCCACAGGGCAGAGTAGAAGCCACGTCATCCCAGGTGTCCTGGCAGATGGCACAGTTGCCATCTGTCTCTGTGGCCATATTTGGCTGCTGCAGCATGTTGGGGAGGGCTGAGGATCAGGAGCTGCTCTCTGTTGCCGGTGTCACACCCTGCAGGAGAGGGGAGGAAGGAGAAGGACACCCTCCCACCTCCCTAAAGCCCTGTCACCTGCCCACGTCTGACCGGGGACGTTTCCTGTCAGTGCTGCAGGTACGCTCTGCCCCAGCCAGGCAGGGCTGGGGAAACCCTGCTGGTTGCTCTGGGACTGGCACTGGGACCTGCCAAGAACAGGCACCACTCAGCACCAGAGAAACCTGGCTTGACCCTCCACACCTCGCAGTCAGGCTCGGTAGGAGTTCAGGCCAGAGCCAGACTGGCACCGGCTCTGCCCACGTCTGTATTTAAGCAGCGAGGAGGGACATGTCACAATCCTGTGCTCGGTGATGTCACCCTCCATCAGGAGGCCATGTCCACGCCAGTGCATGTTGATAGGAGAAAGAAGAAAACTTCTGCACTTCCATATTGCTCTGCCTTGGCCACCTGTGTCATGCGTCCATGGCCGTGTCTCATCCCTGCTCCTGACACCTTGCCAAGGTTTTCTGTGAGGAGCGGAGTGGTGGGAGCTGCCAGCATGAACGGCCTGTGGCTGGATGATTTCTCCTCCTGTCACTGCCTTTCTGTGGCAGTGCTGGGATTTGGAGAACCTGGGTGCTGGTGGCCAGCCCGGGGTGAGAGTGTCCCCCTCCGTGGGACAGGGTTGTGTCCCTGCTTCAGGGAGAAGCAGGAAGGAATGTTTTGCTCCAGCCCCATCCACTCCTGCTGGCACTTGCCCACAGTGCCGGGTCCCTCTCCACTTCCCAAGTTTCTGTGTTTCTGGAGTTCAGTGCCTTTGTGCTCCTTTCCAGAGCCTCAGGAAGAACCTGGTGTTGCTCTCCCAGCAGAGTTGGGTACAAGGGCCAGAGGAGCCCTGTCGTGACTCTGGAGAGCCCAGGACCCATCACCGCGTGGGCCATGCTGTGCCATCATCCCTTCCTGCCTCTGGCTATCCTCATCCCTGAGAGTCATCAGCCCAAGCAGTTCTTTCTTCACTTGGAACTAACTGCTCCTGGTTTGAGGCTTGGCTGCTGTGAGGCAAGGATGCTGTGTGCAACCACCATGTGGCTCTGCCTCAGCGTGCAGAGATCTCTCTTCAAACCTGTGCAGATGGAGGATGTCAATTGCCATATTTGGTGCTTAACAATACACATGGGAAAAGACGGAAGTTTGTTCATCAGGACTTCTTTGTGTTGTTATGGGGAGGGTGTTTCTCCTTGCTTGAGAAAGTGCCTCCTAAGACATGCAGTTATATTCCATTTCATTTGGAATTGGACTTTTAACTGTCTAAATGTGCAGGCAGCAGCTGGAATTTCAGAGTACCAAAATATTCCCTTTTTCCTGGGGTAACTAATGCACCCCAGGAGGTGCATTTCATGCTTTAAGAGGAGTCTTGGCCAAGGTGCTGGTTTGATCTTGAGTTCCTTGCACATCTGTGGCCCAGAATATCCCCCCATTAACTTGCTGCCATGATCCCATTTCATTTCTTTTTCTCTCCTGTCCCGTGGGCCCTGAAATGATGAAATGACAGAAAGGGTGGGGATGGAAGGGACCTTTAGAGATCACCTAGTCCAAGCCCCCCGCTATGCTCGGGGCCACTCTTCACTAGACCTCACTCCTCAGACCCTCATCCAACCTGACCCTGAACACTCCCAATGAGGGGACATCCACAACAGCCATGGGCATCCTGTTCCTGGCTTTCCCGCGAGCAGAGGGGCAGAACTCCCTCCCTTGACCTGGTGGACATCCCTCTTTAGACACAGCCACAGAGGGCTTTCAGGGCTGCAAGCACACAGCTCATAGCCAATGTTTCCTTCTCAAGGATCTCCCAGTCCTTCCCCACAGGGCTGCTCTCAATCCATGCATCACCCCTGCTGTTCTGCTAAGTTCTGGAATATGCCTTTCTAAAGAGGAGGCATTTCACACACTGGGAAAAAATTTGTAAGTCTAAGGAAAGGAGGCTGAGCCAAGTGGTGGCATTGAAATACAGGTGGGGTAGACATTCCTCTTTGATGAGAGGAATGGTTTGCAGGTTTGGGGTGCAAAATGTAACATTTGGGGAAGGAGAAAAAGGCACAGAAATTCAGGCTTTCAGCAGCTGAGAGGTGGCAGTATTAGAACACGCAGCAGCTGGTGAAAGCCATCTCTCTCCTTCAGGTTCTCGCTGTGTGGGAAGGTGCTGGGAGTTGTGGTGGCTGCACTCACCCTTTGCTGGGAGGATGATCTGTACCAGGGGAGAGCAGAAAGCTGCCATGGTGAGCAGAACATGCGCAGAGCATTACAGTTCAGAGAATGATACTGACCCTGAAGTGCAAAAAGCTTGAAAGCATCTCATTCTGTGCAGCACTGTTGTACAAATTTTCTCTTCTAGAACATGCCCCTTTTCGTATTCTGCAGATGAATTATCTGGTTTTTATTGAATACATGGGGTTTTTTCTTAAGGTTTTTGGGAGAACTCTCAAGTTTACTTTTATTTGCAATTTACATCCAGCATTTATACAGGTTTTTTAAGTTGTTCTTTTGTAAATACTTGGGGAACAAATACCCAAACTTTTTTTATTCCTTTGGGATATTGTGATTAGTATTCTTAGAAAGAAAACTTGCTGAACAAGTGTGATAACACAGAGAGCAGGAAAACAGAGATATAAAGGAATGAAGATTGTAAAATTGCGCTGTGCGGAAGAGACCCACAGACAACCACTGTAAACACAGCTGAGAGATTCAGCTTGGAGTAGAGTGGAACTCATTCACTGAAGATCTCTGGTGCACAGGAATGCAAAGACTGAGGAGAAAAGGAGAAAGTCATTCAGTCATTTAGACTCCTGGAAGCATTGTCTAGAGATCTAAAAAGCTATTACATTACAAACCTAAAACATCCCCAAATGGATTGATAAGTGTGATGTGCACATCTCTGCTGTTTTCAGAGTCAATGAAAGTGACAATTAGGAATGGGAACCCAGATTTTTATCTCCATTACTCTAACAACACCTTAACGAGGCACTTTAGGAGCTGAGCACTAACATTCTCACCCTGCTGTATTTCCTTTACATTTGAATACAGGCTGGTAGGAGAAGAGATCTGGCTCTAATTGCTCCCCAAGTTAGCTGTTGCACTTTCAGGTTAGGAGTACGTGTAAAATTCAGCTAATCACACTCTCTATCCATGAATATTCCACTACTGAACTGACATACAGAAACATCCTTTTTCTCTTTGTACCTTCCTAAGTGGTGCCCTAATTAACAGGAGACTTGTGTAAATCACACAGGGAATCACCAAAATTGCTGAAATTGACTCTCAATTTCATTAAAAAGGCTTCTGAGGAAAGGCTTGAAAGGATCGCTAAACAAACTGAAACTTGGAAGAGAAACATGCATTTTAGCACTGATCAAGAGAAAATAAGAATAAATCCTGTCAAAATTGCAAGTAGGAGATAAGGAGAAAGACAGGAAGCACAGGGAGAAAAAGGCCCTGTCAGATGACCTGTGGAAGGTAACTTTGTGCCCCAGCACTGTTGAGGACGTTCCCTGCCATTGGTGCAAGCAGCTGGAGACATAAATACTGATGGATTTGGGGGCTACAATCTTGGTAGTGCAGTGTCGCCGTAGAGCAGGACGGGAACGAAAATGACTCCAAATCAAAGGCAAAGAGAATGAACTCTGATTTATTTCAAATGCACCTCTCTATTTATAGAGAACATCATGTGGACTAATTTCATTGGTCCTAGAGTAAAAACATCTCACACCATTGGTGTGCAGTGAATGACGCACGGTGGCAGAACCTATCTATAAACAATGTGAACAACAAGAGAGATTAGAGAATTATTTACATTCTTTCCCAACTGTCTCCCAGGCTCTCGCCTGGTTAGAAAATATTCTCTTTTTCTCTCTGACTGAACTGAGAATATCCACAGAGGACATCGTTTGGGACCAGCTTTTCTTCCAGCAGGGGATGGCGTCAGGTGGGTCCCAGCTGCTTGGCATGGTGGGATCAGAGCTTTGGGGAGATGGCAGCGAGCACAGGAGCATCCTGCTCTGGGCAGCTGCTGAGGGCTGGATGTGCCGTGGCTGGCTGCAGGCTGGGCACATGTCCTGCCCTCCTGCTCTGCTCCCAAAGGCAGCAGGGATGGGCAGCTCTGGGCACAGCTCTGGGCACGGCCAGCATGGCCTGGGCACCGCGGGCGGCTGGGACAAGGGGACAGGAGCCTTCAGCTGACGGGCGCTTTCTGGTTTCTCTCCTTGCAGCCGGGCTCTGCGGGTGCTGAGGCTGCTCTGGGCTCTGCCAGGGCTCTGCTGGAGCTCAGCACCAGGCCGCAATCAGCCAAAGAAGAAATGGGGTGACCTGCAGCACAGACCTGCTGGAGCACTTCAGCAACACAGCTCAAGTGTGCAGAGTGTACACCTCCCAGGGAAAACATGACACCACCCCAAAATAAACTTGTTCAATAACTTCTGAAATGAAATCAATCTGGGATGACCCCAAATGACATTTTGCAGCTTGCTCAAGCTGTAGCTCAGCCCTTCTCTGAACAGTTCTGTCCCCCACCTGCCTTTTACTTCCCAACTGCTCCCTCTTTTCCCCCAGTGAGTTCCCAGCCCATGGCAGTCTCCACCACACTGTTGCCTTCCTTGGTGCCCCTCACCACGAGGAAGGCTGAGCCCTAGGCTTAGGGACTCATCCTGTCACTGGCTGAGGAGCAGCAATGTCTCAGAGGTCCAGTGGGATTTTAGTGTCATTCAGAGCTGCTCTCCAGCCCTCAGCTCTCCTCACTGCTGAGTTCCCACTCCCATTTTTCTTGTCCTTGCAGCAGGATGAGCTCTGTGAATCCCTTTGAGCCTCCCCACTCTTCCCAGCCCACGCACCCACCTCAGTTAGGCTGAAGCTGCAGCTTCTCTGTCTCCTGTGGCACACCAGTCCAGTCCCCTGTGCGGGGAGCCCCAGCCCCAGAGCACAGCACTCAGCAGTGCACTCCGGGCTGGAGCAGCTGCCCTGCAGCCCTGGCTTGGCTGTTTGTGGCAAGGGAATGCTCCCTGTTTGCAGCTGTCCCTGCAGGATGGCCCCAGGGCAGAGCCCAGCCGGGCTCCCACTGCAGCCCCTGAAGCCTGGGGCAGACAGTGGTCCCAGAACTGAGGTTCACGGGGAGCACACAGAGCATTTCCTCCACTGTTGCATCAATGCTCATTGTGTTAAGAATACTTCTAGTAGAGGTATTACAATTTTCTAAAACACACTGTCGTAATAGGGTTCTCTTCATAAAGTCCTGTACATCAGCTAAATTAATAGCTTCGGTCACCCAGTCCACAAAGGAAGTAAAAAGCTCATTTCTGCCTTGCTTAATAGACATAGAAGAAGGAGATACTGGTTTTGTCCTAACCTTGGAGATTGCTTCTCCAGTTAATTGTATGGTAGCTTTTCATACTTTAGCCCCTACTTGTGCCTGCATTTCAATTGTAGTGAATTGCCCAACACTTATTAATTGTGCAACAGTTACCCCGAATAAGGGCTCATTCTGCTGTCGTGGAGTCTTTGCAAAATGATTACATAATTTATGCTAGTGGGCTTGCCACAGCATTAACTGAGACTGTGTCATAATTATTCTTATGATACTTTTAATATCTTTTGGAAGAAGCAAACCTGAGCCCCATATAGAATTAAGCATTTGCTTTGCAGGTTCCCCGTGTAGCCCACAGTCATTAACTGTGGCTCTCAATTGTGAAAGCAATTTCCAATCCACAGGATGATAATTGGTAGTTTCTCCCCCTCCTGCATTCGGTGTATAAGCAACAGGAAAAGCTTGGCAATCTATGTCAGTAATAGTAGAACACGTCATAATCTTTATTACTTATTGCTTCTTTTTGGATACTCAACCAATTCATTCTGTGTATTCCTGGTAAATTTTTAGGATGTTCTTGCTTTAAAGGATTACTAGCAGATGTCACTAAAACTCTTTTGTGGCTGTTCTGAACAGTTTCATCCTGCAGCTGCTTTCTTTTAGCCTGTGGAAGTCCTTCACCATTTATTACTGATTGTTCATTCCCGGGGAGGGGATCTGTGTCTGACTGAGCAGCATTAAAGGCAGGATTAAAAGCAGGGGGAGCAGTAGGTTGCTTATCACTCGATCTGCTCTTAATTTCAATAATATTTCCTACTGGAGGAATAGGATTGTAATCAACCTCTAAAGAATGCATTCCTGGTTTAACCCCTTCTAAAGTGGCAGTAGCAACAGCAGCAACTTTCTTTTCTGCTTGATACTTCTGCAAACAATTTATGACTGAGCGCCACGACCTCATTAGCTCTCGGGCAGCCTTATCATCATCAATCACCTTAAACTAAAGAATGTTCTCTAATTCACGCCACTCTTTCTCATCAAAGAGATCCCCCGAGGCTTTAAATAAGCCTTGAGCCCGACCATAGGTGTACAAAGCTGGCGGATCTTTATCTAAATCTATGTCAGCTAAATCACGTTTCTGTAAGTAATTGAAGAGCTACTTCGCTTTCCATAATCTGACCCTTAAGTGCAGCCTTTGTACCTTGCAAGCCGGCAGCTCTTCCCCGGATGGCAAGTCTTGCTCTGACCCAGGCTCGAGAGGACTCCTTATGCCAGCATCGAGTAGACTTCCAGCCCTCTGAACACTGCATATTCGGCGCTGCTCCGGGCTCACCGCCTTAGTCAGAGAGGCACCAAGACCCCTGAGGGTTGCAAGGGTCCCTGTTCTGGGTGCCAAGATTTGCCGTGGGCAGTGAGGGAAGACAAGCACACAATCAATATGATTGATAAGCAAGCTCTGATTTATTCAAAGATCCTGTCAGTTTATACAGTCTTTCACAAGCAATGTTAGCAACAAGCTCTCATTGGTTAATTCATAAAGGTTCATTGTTACATGTTCTCCTACGTGCAGTTTCAGCTGCAGCTAAGTGTTTCATCTGCTAGCTTGATATATTTTACTTTGCTAGGTACATCTTGTTTTACATCCTGTTCTTGTACAACTCATATCTCAAGGATATGCTGCTTTTTTGCTATCTGTACATGCACAGTGTACTGTTCCTAGGCTAGGCACAGTGCTGTTTCCCAGACCCAGACACAATGCTGTTCCCAGGCCAGTTTCCCAGGCCAGAGCTCCTCCCGGGCACAGAGCTCAGGTCTGGGGTCTCAAACAGAGGATTGCTGGAACAATTGTTCCATCGATCCATGACCCTGTTCCTGCAGCCATTCCCCAACACCTGGTGAAGCTGTGAGAGCTGCTGCTGAAGGTGTGTCCTCCTCTGCTGAAGATGTGACAGCTCCTGTACCCATCTGTGAAAAATGCATATTTTATGATTGGCTTTTCGCAAATATTAAATTGAATACTATATGTATTATGTTATATTCATTAGAAGTGCTGTATTAACATTTTAATAGTATGGTAAATGTAGTTTTGTAGTTAAAATAGAGGCTATATATGTGGGGTTTTTTTTTACTAGCTCAAGCAAGAGATGAGATAATGAAGAAACTCTTCACACAGAGATGACAATGATGGGGGCCCATAAAGAATTACTGCCTCCTTATCGGAAAAGACAAACATTCTTCCACCTTCTCTCTGTCTTTATGGAACCACCAGGATTAAGGGGAAGAAGTTGACAAAAACCAGAAAAGTTCTTAATTTGCAAGGAATTTATGCATCATGTATGAGATGTATGAATATGCAACAGGCTACTGCTTTTAAAGATTATTCCTTTGTTCACAAGGCATGCTTATCGGGCTTAAGTGCCCGAGAGCATCCGGACGTCTGTAATTCTTTGCTTTTTATTGTCTTGTAATTGTCCTAACTCTAAATTTTCATTACTCTAATTGTATTACTATTTTTATAACCATTTTATTATTATTAAACTTTTAAAATTTTAAAAAACCAAGTGATTGGCGTTTATAACAATCTACAATATGCTAAAAATTGTAAAACCTAAACTTCTCATCCATGTGACATACTAAACTACTCTCTACAATCCCTAAAACCCCTAAATGCCCGTTGCCCCCGGGGGATGCTATGTTGGTATTCTCCTTCCTCAGCCCCGGGGATGCTCCGCTGGTTGCCCTGGTCCTCCCAGTTCCATCGTCCTCGTTCCAGGGCGATGCCCCGCCGATCTCGGTGCTCACTGTCCCATGGGATGCTCTGGCGGGGTCCTCCCCCCTCTCCCCAGGGCATTCCTCACCGCCGTCCGTGGCCAGAGGTGGCGCCGGGGCGCTCCCGGGGCTCTGACGTCTCCAACGCCGCCGCTCCCATCGCCGGGCCCGCACTGAGCCCTGTGTGCCAGCGCACGCCTTTTATAGTCCGGGCAAGCCCCGCCCTCCCGCCGACAGCCAATGGGAGCGCAGTGATGTCATAGTGGTGAGGGGCTGAGTGTCAAGGCCGCTTGTGATGTCACAATGAAGGGGTGGGGCCAGAATAAGAGTGCGATCTGATTGGATGATGCAGAAGGCGTTCCTGCACTGATTGTTCCAGGCGCTGATTGGTTGGATTGACGCTGGGGGAGGGGCAAGGCGGGGAGTGGGCGTGGCTCACATGGGGGGAGTCCCAGCCCCATTCTGGGGATCCCAGGCCCATAGGGAGGGGTCTCTGGGGGTCCCTGTCCCATTTCTGGGGGTTGTAGGTTCATGGAGATGGGTCTGTGGTAGTTCCAGTCCCATGGGGATGGGTCTCTGGGGGCACCAGCACCATTTTGGGGGGTTTTAGGGTAATGGGGAGGTTTCTCTGGAGGTCCTAGCCCCATTTCTGGGGTGGCCAGTCCATAGGGCGGGGTCTTCTGGGGGTCCCTAGACTATGGGGAAGGGTCTGTGTGCTCCCAGTCCCACATTTGAGGGGGAACTTTATGATTCGTGTGGGTGGCGAGCGACTCGTGGGGACAGCAAAGATCAGCCACAGAATTTAATAAGATTTTTTGCCAATTTTACTTTGGAAAACACCTTACCTTTGGAGGATGCTCCGGTGGGGGTCCGTGCTCCTTCTGCCTGATCCCGGCACTGTCTTCATCGTTGCCTCGTGGGGATGCTCTGCTGGTGTCCTCCCTCCTCACCCCGGGGCATTCCCCGCCGCTGGCCGCCGTCCATGGCCGGAGGTGGCTCCAGGGCGCTCTAAGTTGCTGAGGATGTCAGCAGCCCCCACTGAGGCCATCCCTGCCCAGAGACCGTGGGGGAATGGGCAGACAAGGAGAGCGTCCCTGGGGCTGGGGCAGCAGAACTCAGAGGCACCAGCGGCTCCAGCTGGGAAATGGAGTGTGGAATGTGGCTGTGAAAGCCCTGCCTGGGCTGTGCCAAGCAGGACACACAAGCCCTGACCCCCATCCCCCAAACAACTCTCTCAAGGAGACATTTAAGAGGAATTACAATTGTTTGTGTCCTCTGAGTTGGATGCACTGGAGAAATACCAACAAGAGATTCTCATGAGCTCAAAACAACAAAACAGCCTTTACTGGGAATTTTAGAAAACCAGAGAAACTTTGGTAAAAGGATTAGCGTGACATTCAATCAACAAAAACACTTCCCAAAGCATTACCTTGGCCCATTCAACTTCACAGACTATTAGCTCATTCAATTTTAAGTTAATCAACATTTGCACGAGGACTGAAATAGAAGAAAGAGACACAGAAAGTGAGAAAGACAAAAAATATACAGAGAAGCACACACAGAGCTACCAACTCCTGGATTCCAGCAGTGTTCAGATAGAAATTCCAAGAGGAGGTGGGGTCAAGATGTGTGCTTGCCTTGTGCTCAGCCTTAAATACCCCTTGGTGTTCCTGGGCCCTTCCCCCAGGTGGGACTTGGGGTCATTTGGTCACTCAGGAGCTGGGCTGGGGGCTCCAGAGGTGGCTGTGGAGCATTGCCTGTGCTGTGCCAGGGACTGGCAGACACTGCTGGGCTGGGATAGAGGCTCTGGGGGGATTGGGGTTCCAGGGCAGGGCAGGGCTGGGGTTCCAGGGCAGGGCAAGGCTGGTCCAGCCCCTTCCTCCCCACACATGAAATGTTTCCAGCCAACAATCTCCTCCTGTCTGTCACAACAGGCAGTGTTGGAGGTGAAATCCCAATTCTGGCCAACCATTTTTTATTCCTTTGGGATATTGTGATTAGTATTCTTGGAAAGAAAACTTGCTGAACAAGTGTGATAACACAGAGAGCGGGAAAACAGAGATTGAAAGGAATGAAGATTTTAAAATTGCGCGGTGCGGAAGAGACCCACAGACAACCACTGTAAACACAGCTGAGAGATTCAGCTTGGAGTAGAGTGGAACTCATTCACTGAAGATCTCTGGTGCACAGGAATGCAAAGACTGAGGAGAAAAGGAGAAAGTCATTCAGTCATTTAGACTCCTGGAAGCATTGTCTAGAGATCTAAAAAGCTATTACATTACAAACCTAAAACACCCCCAAATGGATTGATAAGTGTGATGTGCACATCTCTGCTGTTTTCAGAGTCAATGAAACTGACAATTAGGAGTGGGAACCCAGATTTTTATCTCCATTAATCTAACAACACCTTAACAAGGCACTTTAGGAGCTGAGCACTAACATTCTCACCCTGCTGTATTTCCTTTACATTTGAATTCCGGCTGGTAGAAGAAGAGATCTGGCTCTAATTGCTCCCCAAGTTAGCTGTTGCACTTTCAGGTTAGGAGTACGTGTAAAATTCAGCTAATCACTCTCTCTATCCATGAATATTCCACTACTGAACTGACATACAGAAACATCCTTTTTCTCTTTGTACCTTCCTAAGTGGTGCCCTAATTAACAGGAGACTTGTGTAAATCACACAGGGAATCACCAAAATTGCTGAAATTGACTCTCAATTTCATTAAAAAGGCTTCTGAGAAAAGGCTCGACAGGATCACTAAACAAACTGAAACTTGGAAGAGAAACATGCATTTTAGCACTGATCAAGAGAAAATAAGAATAAATCCTCTGAAAATTCCAAGCAGAAGATAAGGAGAAAGACAGGAAGCACAGGGAGAAAAAGGCAGGGCTTTAGGGAGGTGGGAGGGTGTCCTTCTCCTTCCTCCCCTCTCCTGCAGGGTGTGACGCCGTCAACAGAGAGCAGCTCCTGATCCTCAGCCCTCCCCAACATGCTGCAGCAGCCAAATATGGCCACAGAGACAGATGGCAACTGTGCCATCTGCCAGGACACCTGGGATGACGTGGCTTCTACTCTGCCCTGTGGCCACCAGTTCTGCCGGAGCTGCATCCTGCGGTGGGCACAGACAAATCCATCATGCTCACTGTGCAGAGGAGCAATAGAGACTGTCAGGTTTTCTGATGATGCCGGTGACTCTCTAGAGATTGTCATCACAGCCCCTGAGCAGCTGCCAGCAGCCACAAGCTCATCAGAGCGAGCTCCCGGCGGCCAGGACGAGATCAGCCCCCATGGCCCTGTGCCGGCCCATCCCTCTTCTCCTCAGGAGACACCAGCCAGAGCTGTCGGCGCTGTCCTGCCCAAGGTCTGGGCAGGACTTTTCCGTCGACGACGGGAACTTCTGGACTCTGTGCGGACTTGGCTGAACCAGAGGATGGAGGCCATCCAAAGGAAGCAGTGGTGGATGGCAAGGAGCACAGAGTGCCATCCTGTATGTTCTCTGTGTGTGTGGACCAGACCAGGAGGACATGATCCAGAGTCTGCAGGGCTTCCTGGAGGAACACACAGTGCCACTGGTCCAGGGCACCATCGACATCACTGTGAGACACTGCAGCTCAGGGGCCCAGAGTCTGCTGCACTCCCACGCTGCCGCAGATGAGGATGACAGCCCAGCAGCCAGCAGCTGCTCCAGCAGCTCCAGTTCCATCTTCTCCAGCTCCCCCAGCCTCTCCAGACCCAACAGCCACAGTTCCCCCAGCTTCTCGAGCCCAAACAACCCCAACTCCTCCAGCCCTAACAGCCCCAGACCCAGCTCTTGGACTCTACCCAGCAGCCCTCAAGTGCCCACAGAGGAAGAAGAGGAAGCTGCCACAACGGAGGCCACCCCCAGCAGGGGTCAAAGCCATCCCCCAGTTGTGCCGGTGTCCCCAGAGCAGGACCAGCCCCAGGATGAGGCAGGTCCCTCTGATCCATCTGTCCAAAGCACCAGCCTCAGACCCTCTGGTCCCACCCAAGGCAGGCACTGCTTGCCTGGGTGGCCCCGGCGGTCCCTAAAGAGAAAGGCCTCAAACTCTCCCCACCCCAGCAGTAGAACTAGCAAGGCTCTTCAACTCCTTATTTTTAGAAAAATAAATAAATTGTTGTTATTTCCCCCACACAGTCTCTGCGCTCTGCTTCCTCAGCCTTCCCCTTGTGCCCCACCGTGGGTGGCACCCCTGTCCTGTGGGGCACCAGCCTTGCGCCCAGGGCCATATGGGCAGCTTAATTGTCTACAAGGCCAATCTTGCCTAAGAAGAAGATGCCTGGACTTTCATTTGTCTCAATGTCAATTCCACTCTTGGAGTTTTTCCCAGCTTTGTCCTTCCCAAGGCCGTTTGTGCGAAAATATCTCAATACTCCATCCTGGATCTTATGAACATCTGCAAACAGCTGTTTTGTGATGCTAATTACATATCACTTTCCCCTATTACTTTTTAACAAATATTTTCTAAAATATCGATATAGTTACAATTATTGGCACAAATCATATTCATTTATCACATCTCTATCTGGCTTTGTTTGAAGGTGTAGTCTCAAAGCAAACTCCCTTAGCTCCTCCCTGAGCCCTGGCCAAGAGGAGGATGAAACCAGATGTTCCCGCACTAGAAGTTGTGGTAGCTTGTTTATTCAACAGTATAAAATCTGGGCCCTCTCGCGGCAAAGTTGGCGGCCTCGCCTGAGGGTGGGCGAACCACATAGGCATTCCCAGTTACTGGGAGTGCTTCTCCAATCCCTTGGTGTGACAGGGCATCCCCAGCTGACGTGTGTGTCGGGACAATGGTCAAGTATTAGGGTAACTGGTGATGTATCTTTCTGAATCCCTACAGGCAATCTTTTCTAGTAATAATCAGGTGCATTGCTTAGCTTATCCTTTTGTACTTCTGTGCTGCTTTGCCCTACAGTCAATGACACTTCTTCCTTAAGCTGGGGTGGGTGTCTTTGGTGCTGACCCCGCCAGCAAGCCATTCCCTTCAGAATTGGACTTGGTGGATCCCTTCCAACACAGAACATTCTGTGATTCTGTGATCACTTCTACAAAGTTTGCTCGGAATGAGTTTCAGCTAAAACACTTGGAATTATTTGCTGAAATTAGAGTTGGTAGATGTGACACGCGGAGCCAGACCCTAAAACTCAGAGACAGAGTGAGTTTTAAAGTAGGTATGTTTATTCGGCCGGACGCATGTGGGACATTTCCCAAATACTTGCATACCCCTTGCTTACACACGTGTTCTTTTATCCCCTGGAGTGTTACATATGCATTAAGTTTCCCCATGGGTCATTTCCTGGCTCCCCTCCCTCTCCGCTCTGTATGCTAATCAGCTTGTCGGTCCTCTGCGCCTGCGCAGCTGTCTCTGGTGGTCGTCCCAGGCTTCGGGGGTCGTAAAAGGGATGAAGTAAAGAATGGTCTTCTTCAGGCTGACTTTTCGACCCCACTGCTTTGCACATGCCCATTGATTCCTTGGCCACGGTCCAAGCCAGGGGCCAGGATCCATCTGTTTCCAGAACATAAGGGGCCTCATTTTTCAGTTGTCTTTACACCCTGTATCCTGTTTTCCATATACATTCCTTCTCCTTATCAGGTCTCTCCTTGCTGCTCTGCACGTAGTCTCTTCCTTTCCCATAGGCCAGGATACGGTATATTCTCACGTAACCTAAGGATGTGGCCCTAAGCAATATCCATTATTTTATATGCCTATATTCAATATTCAATACCTTCTAATTTCTATGATTAATATCTTCTACTTCTAACCCCATGTTTCAGATGGAACTCTTGCTGGTAAACAATGAAGGGAGAGAACAGCTTCATGTGGGTTTTTGGGGCGTTGCCCCAATTTTGTGGGTTCCTCCCTCCATTTTGGGATTTCACACCTCCGTTTTGGGGGTCTCCACCCAGCGATTTTGGCTTCCACTCCTTCCACTTTGGGGTCCCCCTTTAATTTTGTGCACCCCATCCCCATGTTCCACACATGCCCAGCGGCCCCAGTGTGCACTGAATGGCCAGCAAGGGACTGGGGAACGCCGGGACCCACAGTGATGTCAGTCATCCCTCCTGGTTACACACAGGACTCCTCGGCCCTTTTTGGGGTGCCCTGGAGTGTCAAGGCCACGGGGAGGAAATGTCTTTGCTGCCACGCTGGGCAGGATCTTGCTTGGCCCATTATGGCCTCATGTCCCCTGTCTCTCATTGTCCTCTGACAGCCCCTGTGTCCCTGCACCCCTCTCAAGAGCAGGACTTTGGTGCCAGCACCCCCAGGCTCCAAATCCCCGCGTTGGCTCTGTCCCTATGGTATCCCCACGCGGCCGTTGCGCCGGGGCCGTTGTGGCGACAGCCGGCGAGCGGCGCCATGGCGGAGCTGCCGCTGCCCGCCGGGCTCAGAGCCAGCGCCTTCCCCGCCAAGCTGTGGCGCCTGGCGAACAGCCCCCGCGTCCGCTCCGTGCGCTGGGACAGCCGGGCCCGGGGGCTGCTCATCCACCGCTCCCTCTTCGAGCGGGAGCTGCTCAGCCCGGGCGACGCCCAGGGCCCGGCCCCGCACACCTTCAGGGCCACGCAGTCCCGCAGCTTCGTGCGCCAGCTCTACCGCTACGGCTTCCGCAGGGTGCCGGGCCGGGTTGGCTCAGCTGCGCCGGGCGATGCCGGGGCTTGGCTCCACTACAGCAACCCCTGCTTTCGCCGCGACCGCCCCGACCTCCTGCTCCGCATCAGGCGCCGGAGCGCGGCCAACAGGCAGCGGCCGGCGGCGGGGCGGGAGGGCCGCAGGCGCCCGCCCCGCGGCTCCCAGCAGCTCCCCGGGGCGCGGCCGCTGCCGCACGGGCGGGACGGGCGCAGCCGCTTCAAGCCGCTCTCCAGGGAGCGGCCGCCGCTGCCGCCCGGGCGCCCGCCCAGCGGCTTCCTGCTGCTGCACAGGGAGCGGACGCTGCCGGACGGGCGGGAGCTGCGCAGCCCCCGGCCTGGCCGCTTCCAGCCGCCCCCTGGGCAGCGGCCGCTGCTCGCCCGGCGCCCGCCCTGCGGCTTCCACCTGCTGCACAGGGACCGGCCGGTGCCGGCCCGGCGGGAGGGGCCGAGCCGCTTCCAGAAGCTCTATGGGGAGCGGCCGCCGCCCGCCGAGCGGGAGCTGCTGCGCATCCCGCCCTGTGGCTTCTTCGGGTTCTACGGGGAGCCGCTGCTGCCGCTCGGGCGGGAGGGGCCTCGCAGCCGCTTCCAGCAGCTCTACGGGGGGCAGCTGCCTCCGATCGACCGGGAGGTGCTCAGGATCCAGCCCTGCAGCTTCCAGCAGCTCCACGGGGAGCAGCAGCCCCCAGCCTACGACCCGCGAGGTAGGAAAAGAGTTGTAGCCTTGCTTTTCCCCAAAAGGTCATGAAAAGTGGCTGTTTGAAGTATTTTTCCACAAGGCTCTGTCATTCTCGACCCAAAATTCTCCAGCTTATTTAGAAGGGGCACCTAGAAAGGCAAAAGATTCTCTGCCTGGTTTTCCTGCCTGCTTCCTGTGATGGTTGATCCAAGGCAGCAACAGAGATCTGTGTCCCAGAGCCACGTTGTGGAGTGTGACCAATGTCTTTGGATTCTTGCAGCCACCTCGGGCACTTCAGCCCCCAGCGCTCCACCTGGCAGTGCAGGTTGTGCAGCATCGACGGCCTCCGGCTCAGCCTGGGATGCACCTGGTGAAGAGCAATTGCCACCAGGGGATCTTAGCTTTGCCGTCGAGCAAATGATCCGGGAGATCAGGAGATCCCTGCCTGAAAGGTCTCCCTCTGCTCAGGTAACCCATTGGAGGGGAATGGAAGAGGCTGGGCTGAAAGCTTTTGAATGCTGTTACATGGAGAAGGAGAGTAACCGTATCCTTGATGCGATTCCAGCAAAATACTGAATGATCTTTAGTTTTCTTTTTTTTTTTATTGTTCTTTCGAGGGCAATATGAATGTTGCCCCCGAGTCTTCAGGAGGGGAGCCTGTGAACCGGGCTGCAGCAGAGGAAACTTCATCTGGCACCGAGAGCTGCGAGAACAGTTCCCCAGAGCCCGAGGAGCCTGGTAAGGACAGAGCCCCCGTTGGTTTAGAGAGGTGTGAGACGGCTGCTCTGAGCCTGCCTCTGGCAGGAAGGGAGACGAGAAGAGTTGAGCTCTTGTCTGCAGGGTTGGTGTTTCCTGGTGCCTTTAGTTCAAAGGCACATGCACAACCTGCCCGAGCCCTGCCCTCCACGCTTCGCCAGAGTCTTGGGCACTGAGTCCTCTGCTGTGGCAAGAGAGCAGGGAATAAACCTGACCTTGTGGGAGTTGTGCCACCAAGCTGGGTGTCCCAGTCTGGTTGATACCTCAGCCCCCAGCAGCCTTCAGCCATTTCAGTGAGGACTGTGGTCTCTCTGTCACTGGGACTGTCTGTGTTTCAAGCTCTCGTGGGTGCCATTTGCACTGTGGGTGCTGAGGCTTTATTAGGATACTTAAATACTTTACACAGTTCCGTTTTGAAAACTTGGAAGGATCCCTGTTCTTTATAGAGCAGGCTTCAAATTGCCAAGTGAGAGTCTGTCTTTCAGGCCGTCTTTTAATGTCCCTGATAGAAGGACAATTGGTGCTCAAGGGACACTTGCACAAGGGCCAGTATTGTCTCAGTGTTCCCTTTGCTTCCCAGATCCCGTGTGATCAACGTGTCCAGGAGGGCTGCCCTGTGTGCCAGGAAGAGACAGAGGGAGAGCCTGTGACCATTGGGCAGGTAGAATTCCTCTGTCTCTAGTTATATTTCTAGATGTGTATAGTTCTATTTATTGATATATGTAGTTGTATTTATAGGTTTATGTAGTTACATTTCTCTATCTACATAGATATTTGTCTAGTTAATTTATTTTTAGTTTTAGGTGTATATATTTATATTTTTAGATGTGCATTTATAGTTGTAGATGTCCGTAGTTGCATTTATACACGTGTATAGTCACATTTACATATATATAGTTATATTTGTAGATAGGCATATTTATATTGATATATGGGGGTTTAGTTACATAGATTGATATCTGTATAGGTATAGGCCTCTTTTTAACTCTTCTCCTGCTCTGCTTCCTCCCTCACCTCTTGCTTTTCCCCCGTGCCCCCTGTGTCCCCTCTCCCTGTGCTGGGTCCGAGCTGGCGGCCGGGCCGGGCGGAGCAGCAGTTCCAGCCCCGGGTGTCCCTGGAGCGGTGGGAGCTGCCGGTGGCCCCAGGCACTGTCCCCTGAGGAGCTGCTGAAGGACGGTGAGACTGAGGGGGCTGAGGGGGCGGTGACGCTGAAGGGACGGTGACCCTGAGGTGCTGCTGGGGCTGAGGGCTGTGGGGCAGCCGAGGGCGATGGTGGCACTGAGGTGACAGGGAAGTGGCACAGGCCGAGGGGTGGCGGGTCTAGGGGGACGGGATGGGTCAGAAGGGACTGAGGGGCTGAGAGGACTGTGAGGGGCTGAAGAAACTGAAGGGGGCTGGGGCTTTGCCGAGAGCATGGCGGGGCTGAGGGGATGGAGGGGGCCGGCAGGGAGCACAGAGGGCTCCGGGACTGCAGCTCTGCCAGGCCTTGGAACCAGTTGCAGAGCCTCCGCTTTTGCCACGGCTGCAGTGGAGACCTTGAGGACAGCCGGAGACTGACGGGAGCCAGCAGGGAGAAGCTGAAGGCCAGCAGCAAGAGCAGGGAACGGGAACCTGCTGCTGCCACGCTGGAGAGAGCCCGGGTGAGGCCACAGGGCCGGGGAGGCAGGGTGGGGCTGAGGGTGGCGTGGGCTGTGGCCGTGGGCACTGCCCGGCGGGGCAGCAGCGGGCCCTGCCCGTGCTGGGGCTGCTCAGCGCAGCTGCCCCGGCCGGCACAGGGGCTGTCCTTGGGCAAGGCAGCTGTGCCGGCAGGGCCCGGGAGCTGTGCCGGCTGTGCCGGGCTGCCGGGGCTGCGGGACAGTCCCGCCGCGGCTGCGCTCACCGCAGCCTGGCCCGCTCGGCTGCTTTTTCTTTCTAACCCTCCTGGGGAGGCTCTGAGATCTTCCCTTCCCTGATGGAAGTGCCGCTGCTGCCAAGGAAAACGTCCCCATACTGACTCAGTGCTCCCTTTGCTTCCCAGCTGTGCCATCTGCCGTCCCTGTCCAGGAGAGCTGCTCTGCACGGGAGGAAGAGCCCGAGGGAGAGGCTTTGAAGATGGGGCAGCAGCAAGAGCAGGGAACGGGTGTTATAAGTTAAAGTAAATAATTTGTCTGATCCTTTAGGGATTGATAAAAATAATTTTATTGATTACAGCAAGCAATGACAAGCAAACAGCGCTGGGTGCAGCCGGGGAGTCAGTGCTCCGCCAAGGCTCACACCGCTTCCCTTTTCCCACGGTCCTTTATTCTCCCCCTTCTTCCGCGTTTGTGGCTTTTCCAGGAGTACTCTGCGCGTGCGCCTCCAGTTGCTAGGGGGTCACCGCCTGCTCTCTGGTGGTCGTCTGGATGAAGGCTCTCCTCCTCTTCCTCGCTGGGGGTTTATGACCCTGTAACAATCTTTCCATAGATGGTTACACACCTTCCGACCCTAGTTGTACCATCAACTGAAGGAGTCAGCATATCCTCGGGTTTCCTGTTATTCACAAAAAAACTCTTCCTTTGCCTGCGTTCCTGTTTAATGATGAACAAAGAGACTTCTCTTATCTATTACGAGGGGTTTGGAACCCAAGTCCTGTGAGGAACGACTGAGGGAGCTGGAGTTGTTTATCCTGGAGAAGACTCAGAGGTGACCTTATCACTCTCCACACTCCCTGAAAGGTGGTTGCAGTCAGGTGGGGGTCGGTCTCTCTCCTCACAGCAACTGACAGAACCAGGGGACAGTGTCTTAAGCTGCACCAAGGGAAATTTAGGTTTTATATTAGGAAAAAAGTTTTTTATGGAAAGGGTGATGAAGTACTGGAACTGTCTGTCCAGGGAGGTGGTGGAGTCACCATCATGGGATGTGTTTAAAAAAAGACTGGATGTGCACTCAGTGCCATGGTTTAGCTGAGGTGGTGTCAGGGCATGGGCTGGACTTGATGATCTTAAAGGTCTCTTCCAACCCAGTAATTCTGTGATTGTGTGACATCACAGACCAGGTTGTGACATCATATAGTTGGCTGTGACATCCCTGGTTTATTATGTGACATCACAGAGCATGCTGTGACATCACAGGATGCCTGTATGACATCTCAGAGCAGAGCAAACTGTGAGGTCAAAGAGTGTGCTGTGACATTATAGGGTGGCTGTGTTCCATCACTGAAGGTGTTGTGACATCACAGGGTGGGTCTGTGAGCCCACAGAGGTGCTGTGTGACATGTTAAGTGAGTTCTGCCATCACAGAGCAGGCTGTGACATCACAGAGCAGGATGTGACATCACAGAGGAGGTTGTGATGTCACAAAGTCGGCTGTGACATTACAGGCTGGCAGTGTGACATCACAGAACGGGCTGTGAGGTCACAGAGAAGACTCTGCCATCATAGAAAAGGGCTCTGTGACATCACAGAGCAGCTGTGTGATGTCACAGAGAAGGCTGAGACAATACAGAGTGGGTTGTGACATCACAGAGCTGACTGCGAAACCACAGAGCAGGCTGCGACATCACAGGGTGTCTGTGAAATCACAGGCTGGGCTGTGACATCACAGGGAAGATTTTGTGACATCACAGAGCAGAATGGCACCTCAAAGAGCAGGCTGTGACCTCACAGGACACCTGTCTGAAATCACAGGTGGCCTGTTACATCTCAGAGTGGGCTGTGTGACATCACAGGGGTGTGTGACATCACAGGGGCTGTGTGAGGTCACTGGGGAGGTCACTCCACCCCAGACCCCCCTCCCAGTTCCCCCAGAGAAGTCCAACGCTACTCGTGCACAGCGGGGTCCCCTGTCCCCCCGGGTCTCCCCGACCCCGGCACCGCAGCCTCCCCCAGAGGATGTTCCACGAGATCGACCCCAGAGCCTGACACGGGGACGGGGGCCGGGGCAATGGGGGATGGGACAGGGGGACAGGGACCCCCCGGCAGCGTCCCCGTGTCCCCCAGGGCCAGAGCCTGGGCCAGGGCTCCTTCACCCTGTTACCAACGAGGGCTTGAGAGCGCTGAAAAAATCCCCAGCAAGGGATCAGCAAAAACCAGATTTAATATTAAGTGACAGCACCACAAAGTTCCTTGGCAAGAGTCACTCTGCTCCTGACTGGACACTGCAGGCACACCAAGGAAACAAAGCAACAACAAAACCAAACAGAATCCAGGCAATCAAATGAGAAATGAGCCAAGACCTGGGGCTTTCATTGCTATGGAAAAGAACTGTCCTTCTTGGCCAGGTGCTCATGGCCAGAATTGGGATTTCACCTCCAACACTCCCTGTTGTGACAGACTGGAGGAGATTGTTGGCTGGAAACATTTCATGTGTGGGGAGGAAGAGGCAGGTCCAGCCTTGCCCTGCCCTGGAACCCCAGCCCTGCCCTGCCCTGGAACCCCAGTCCCCCCAGAGCCTCTATCCCAGCCCAGCAGTGTCTGCCAGTCCCTGGCACAGCACAGGCAATGCTCCACAGCCACCTCTGGAGCCCCCAGCCCAGCTCCTGAGTGACCAAATGACCCCAAGTCCCACCTGGGGGAAGGGCCCAGGAACACTAAGGGGTATTTATGGCTGAGCACCAGGCAGGCACACGTCTTGACTGTACCTCCTCTTGGAATTTCTATTTTTTTGAGAATCACTGGAATCTAGGAGTTGGTATCTCTGTGTGTGCTTCTCTAAATCTTATTTTTCTCTGTTTCTGTGTCTTCTTGTGAATTTTGATTAACTTAAAATTGAACAGGTTTAGAGTTTGTGATGTTGAATGGGCCAAGTTAATGCTTTGAGAAGTGTTTTTGTTGATTAAATGTTGTATAAGACCTTTTGCCAATTTTTTTCTGATTTTCTAAAGTTCCAAATATAGGCTGTTTTGTTCTTTTGAGCTCCTGAGAATCTCTTGTTGGTATTTCTCCAGTGCATCCAACTCAGAGGACACAAACAATTGTAATTCCTCTTAAATGTCTCCTTGAGAGAGTTGTTTGGGGGATGGGAGTCAGGGCTTGTGTGTGCTGCTTGGCACAGCCCAGGCAGGGCTTTCACAGCCACATTCCACACTCCATTTCCCAGCTGGAGCTGCTGGTGCCTCTGAGTTCTGCTGCCCCAGCCCCAGGGACGCTCTCCTTGTCTGCCCATTCCCCCACGGTCTCTGGGCAGGGATGGCCTCAGTGGGGGCTGCTGACATCCTCAGCAACTTGGAGGCTGCTGCTGAATTTTACTGCTCCAGAGGCTTGCTCAGCCTTCAGCTCTTCAGTTCAGCAATTCAGTGTCCCAGAGCTCATTAACATTCAGAACAGATTAGCAAGCCAAACCTCTGGGAATAATGTAAGTGTTCAAATCTTTTGTGGTTAATTAGGCAGATTCCAGTAGTGTAGTTGAAGTGAATGTATTATATTTACAAAGACAGTGAGAAACCATTATTCAGATCATGTTTAGGGTTTTTTTCCCTGTTAATACATTGATATGTGCAATCTCCAATTGACAGTGAATCCAAGTACCTCCTCATGCAGTTGGAATAGATATGAAAATCAAGACCCTTCATGGCTGACAATCAATCAGACTCTGTCCCTACCCCCACCCCACCATTTCCCCCATCCAAGCCCTGGCACTCAGAGCAGCCTTGTGCAAATCTGAGCTCCCTCCAGCCCAGGCTCTACCTGCAGGTTTTAGCTCCTTGGCTCCCACTCCCACCTGCTTTCCTTGGAGAAGGAGCTGCCCTAGACACAGGGGGATGTTCATTTCTTGTCAGCCAACAAACCCAAGGGAAGGCACAGCTCCACCAAATGCAAAAGTCATTCCTCTGCTGGATATTAACTCCACTTTGCACAGCAGACATTCTCAGATCAATGGAAAACACCTTCTGTGCCCAGCACACATCCCAAGGTCCCGCCTAACCCTCCCTGCCCTGATTCTGCCCAGATTTGCTCTTTGCACACACGAGTCACAGGCTGAAGTCAGGAGCTCCCTCCATGCGCCGAGGGGGGAAAAGAGGGAAAGTGGATAAAGAGCTCTGCTGTGCAGAGCCAAGGTCCAAGTGCCCCTGCAGTGGGAACCACAACTCATCAGGTTTGTGTCCTTTGGGCTCAGGGATGGTGACACTCAGAGGCACAGAAAGGTTTCTTGCCAACAAACACAAGTTGAACATTGGAACAGTTTAATAACCATCACAGCTCTTCCCTCAGCTCTCTGTGATGTTCCAGCCATCCCCAAGGAACTTCTGTACAAGAACAGTTTTAGACAAAGACACAAGAAAAGGTAATTCCATGATAGATTAAAAAATAGTAAGATGTAATTAATATTTATTTGAACTTCAAAAAGATTGGGCCACTCCCTGATGTGCAAAGAATGAAACCAGTCCGTTGAGAGACATTTGAATGACCAGAAAGCATCTGGAGGGGGAAATCTGGGTGCAACGGGAAGTACATAGATCCACCTGGTCTAGTGCAGAGATGTCCTTTGACATGGCCATTTCAACAGAAGAACTGGAAACACCTGAAGGAAGAGGGAGAGGAAAGAATAAACAGAATATTGGTGACTCGAGGAGATGGGAAGATCAGTATTTCTTGTCATTCTGCCATCAGTACTTCAGAAAATTGCTGTTTCTTAAAAGTACTGAAGTGAAGCAGATACTAAAAATGTGCTTGTATAATATGAAATGTACAAGTACTAAAACCTGTGCCCCTTTCCAGGCAGACATCAGCTGTGTGTCCATGACCAGGCAGTGCCACTTGTGCCCTGAGGTGCCGAGCTGGGATTGGATCTCTCAGAGAGGAGCTGAGGGAGAGCAGAGCACCTTGCAAGCTGCAGGTCCCTGCCAGCCCCGCAGGGCTCCTGTGCCATCAACATCTGCTCTGCTCCAGCCTGAAACAGGGCCCAGCATGGTGCTGGGACCATCAGAGAGCTGAGGTGTGTGCTGGAATTCAATGCCCTCCCCATGGCGCAGCAGCCCTGCATTTCCCTGCTCCAGCCTTGGTCTCCAGCACAGCCATGGAGGCTCTTTGGGCTCCTGAGTGTTCCTGCTGTGTCCACGCCCCCAAGGGCACAGAGCAGCCTCCTCTCTCGGGCACTTGCCTGTTTTCCATGCCTTGCACAGGCGCTGGCCCTGCCCCACAAGGCCTGGGCTGAGTCCTGCCCTGCACGCTCAGCCAGGCTGGGATGGACACTGATGGTTTCTGTGCCAGGCTCTCTGAGCCCAGCCCAGCTCCCTGCAAGCTCTGCCAGCTGCCCTGAGCTCTGTGCAGCACCAAGGGCCTCTCCCCAGCACAGCCCAGCCGGCTCTGGCCCCACAGCTCTGCTCAGCCCAGGCTGCTCTGGCCACTGGCCCCACGGCCTCAGCCCCTGGCCAGGGCACAGCAGCAGCTGCAGCTCAGCCAGGACTCAGCCCCAGCCATGGGGGAAGGGGCTTGGCCAAGGCCAAAGGAGGCTCCCTGGCTGCCCTGCTCCCCTCGGGCTGAGGTGCTGAGAGCTCTGCAGCCCCTGCTGCCATCCCATCTGCCCAGGCCAGCACAAGAGCCCGGCCTTGGGGCCCTCCAGAGCTGCTCCTGCTCCAGGCCCAGGGCCCATCCCAGAGCTGGGGCAGCCACAAAGCTGTGCCCATTGCTGGTCATTGCTGCTCTGATGGGGATGGATCCTCAGCCACTTGGAGGCTGCTGATGAATTTTCCTACTCCACAGGCCTTTTCTTTCTTGAGCTCTTCAGTTCAGGAACTCAGTGAAAAAGGCTCATAACTATTTATTTAAAACTCCCAAACAAGCAATACCACTGGGAATAATTGAAGTTTTCAATCCTTCTGAGGTTAGACAGATTTCAGAAGTGTATTTAAAGTGAATATACTGTTTTGAAAACTATGCAGAGAGAACTGTTTTGTCCTGTTTTCTTTTCCTGTTTTTCCTGTTTGTAGTTTGATATCAGCAATGTCCAATTGATATTGATCCCCAGCATCCCCTAATGCAGTCTGAATAGATGTGAAAATCAAGACCCTTCATGTCTGGCAATTGATAACACTTTGTCCCCAACCCCTCCCCACCATTTCCCTCATCCAAGCCCTGGCACTCAGAGCAGCTGAGGAATGGAGTCACACCCAGGGATGTCCCCAGGGCTCAGGACTGGGGCCAGGTCAGTGAAATCTCTTGATTGCTGATCTGGGCGAGGCCATCGAGGGCACCCTCAGGCAATTCCCAGGTGAGCCCAAGCTGGGTGGGAGTGTGGCTGTGCTGGAGGGCAGGAAGCTCTGCAGAGGGATCTGGACAGGCTGGAGCCATGGGCCCAGGACAATTGGATGAGGTTCACCAAGGCCAAGGGCCAGGTCCTGCCCTGGGCTCACAACCACCCCAAATCCCTGGCCGTGCCCTGTCCCTGATCCCCACAGCCTGTCCTGTTTCCTTCATCCCTGCATTGCCAGGGACTTTCTGGGACAAGGGAGCTGTGTTCTGGGGATGGAGGGAGGTCCAAGCACCACCGCTGGAGTGGGAACCACAACTCATCAGGTTTGTGTCCTTTGGGGGTCAGGAACTGGTGAGACTCAGAGGCACAAAAAGTTTCTCTTCATGGCCAACAGACCACAGTTGGACAGGACACAATTTAATAACAATCACACTCTTCCCTGAGCTATGTGCAACGTCCCAGCAGTGTCTGATGAGTCCACCATCCACAAGTGATTTCCATACTAGAACTGATTTTAGACAACCATGGTTCTGTGATAGAAATAAACACAATTAAGTTCCTGTATCAGGATGCTCGTCCTGGAGTGAGGGCAAAACAGCTCAAACAATTCCTGATTTGCAAAGCTGTCAGTGGTGGATGGAGAAGGGAGGTCAGGCTTCTTTTGGTGTTGAGGAAATGCTGAAACCAGCCTAACTCATTTCATCTCCTCCTGGCCTGGCTGATCTCCCCTCTTTCCCCTTCCACCCATTGGCTTCTGTCGCCCACCAGGCCCCCCGGTGAAGAGCCTGGCTCTGTGTTCTCCATCCCCTCCTTGCTGGCACTGCCAGGCTGGGATGAGGAGCCCCTCAGCCTTCCCTCCTCCAGGCTGGACAAGCCCAGCTCCCTCAGCCTCTGCTCACAGCCCAAGGGCTCCAGCCCCACCTTGGAGGCCCTTCCCTAACCCTGCTCCAGCTGCCAGACATCTTTCCTGCCCTGGGGAACTCAACCCAGGCCATAGGGACCTTGATAATCCATGCCCTTGATGTCCTGGTCACACAGCCCTGGCCCTTTTCCCCATGTCAGGCTCTGGGGTGGATCCTGTGGAACATCCTTTGGTGGAGGCTGTGGCTCCAGGTGGACCGGGGGGATACTGGGGGACAGGGACCCCGCTGGGCATGAACAGCATTGGACTTGTTGGGAGAAACTGTGAGGGGGAGCTGGGGCGGAGTGACCAACCCAGTGACCTCACACAGCCCTCCTGGGATGTCACACAGCCCCTCTGTGATGCTACAGACTGCTCTGAGATGTCACAGAGATGGCCTTTGATGTCAAAGCTTTGTGATAGCCTCACATAACCCACTCCTAATGTCATGGACCATTCTTTCATAGATCACTCATGTGATGTCGTAGATCACTCTGTGACCTCATGTTACCAGATGATCAATTGTCCCCACCAGGTGAGCTGACACCTGGAGCTTGTCCTCCAAAAGCCCAGGCCTATGGAAACCACACAATTCCCATTGTGTCAGAAGGGGAACTGGAAGTTCACCAGCCTCAGTGTCCTGCCAGCTCAGCCAGGCCCACTGGAACATTGGGGTCCACGACCACCAGGGACCACCAGAGAGACCCCCAGGACAGAAGAGAGCATGGGAAAAGGGGAGGGGAAATATGTTAATGATTCTGGGGAAACGATTATCAGATGTGTGTTTAGTCCAGGTCAATCAATGAAAATGTGTGCAAAATACAGAATATGAACAGAAACTTTCCTGCACTCAGCATGCTCGGCTTTGGGAGGAGCTATCCCCCGTGCACCCGGCTGAATAAAGAATGCTGCTTCTTAATGCTGCATTGGTGTGAAGGAGTTTTCTGTTTTGCCGAATTTTTGGTAACACTCCACTCCCAAGGAAAGCTCTGTCTCCTGCTGCTCACACACAGAGAAGGGCTGGTGGCAGATGTGGGGGTCGGAGGCTGCCTGGGGCACAGTGACCATGAAATAATCAACTTTTCAATGATCTGTGAAAGAAGGAGGGGCAGCAACAAAACTTCCACACTGGAATTAGGAAGGGCAGACTTTGGCCTATTTAGGATGCTCATTTGGGATGTACTGAATCAGGTACTGATTTTTTAAAGGGAAACAGCCCTTAAAAACAAAGGGGTCCAGGGAGGATGGACACATTTCAAGAAAGTAATCTTAAGGGGCAAGGAGCAGCCTGTCCCAGTGTGGCCAAACATGAGCTGGTGAGGAAAATGACTGCCCTGGCTGCCCTTGGAGCTTTTGTGGGAACTTAAGGGAAAAAAGAGGGTGTATTAACTTTGGACAGAAGGTCAGGCAACTTAGCAAGTGTTTAAGGATGTTGTTAGGTCATGGAGAAAGAAAAGCTGAGAGGTGAAATCTCAATTAGAGCTTAACCTGACCACTTCTGTAAAAAAAAAGTTAGAAAATGTTTCTATAAATAAATTAATAGCAAAAGGTGGGATAAGGAGAACACCTATTCTTTATGGGATGCCGTGGACAATATAGTAACTTAAGATAAGGAAAAGTCTAAGCTACTTAACACCTTGTCTCAATTTTTAATATATGGACAGGTTGTCCTCAGGACAAGGGCTCTCCTGAGCTGGTAGATGGGCACAGGGATCCATCCTAGGGGCATGAGGGAGCTGGTGGATGAGCTCCCCAAGCTGCTCTCCATCATTTACCATCAGTCCTGGCTCACCAGGGAGGTCCCAGAGCCCTGGAGGTGCCAGTGTGAGCCCATCCCCAAGAAGGGCTGGGAGGAGGATCTGGGGAACTCCAGGCCTGTCAGCCTGACCTCGGTGCCCGGCAA
Source organism: Anomalospiza imberbis (assembly GCF_031753505.1). Lineage (NCBI taxonomy): Eukaryota > Metazoa > Chordata > Aves > Passeriformes > Viduidae > Anomalospiza > Anomalospiza imberbis. Next base: position 61,036 of record NW_027100521.1, on the reverse strand, counting down.
GGTTCTGGAACAGATCACCCTGAGTGCCATCACAGGGCACCCACAGGATGGCCGAGGGGTCAGAGCCAGCCAGTGTGGATTTCAATGCAGATCACTGATGATCTGCATGAGGGGATTGAGACCAACATCAGCAAATTTGCAGATGACACCAAGCTGGGTGTGAGTGTTGATCTGCTGGAAAGCAGGAGGGCTCTGCAGAGGGCCCTGGACAGGCTGGATCCAGGGGCCAAATCCAACAAGGTGAGGTTTAACAAGTCCATGTGCCAGGTCCTGCACTCTGGCCACAACCCCTGCAGCGCTACAGGCTGGGGACAGAGTGGCTGGACAGCAGCCAGGCAGAAAGGGACCTGCAGGGACTGATGGACAGCAGGCTGGACATGAGCCAGCAGTGTGCCCAGGTGGCCAAGAAGGCCAATGGCTCCTGGCCTGGATCAGGAATGGTGTGGCCAGCAGGAGCAGGGCAGTGATTCTTCCCCTGTGCTGGGCACTGGTTGGGCACCACCTCGAGTGCTGTGTGCAGTTCTGGGCCCCCCAATTTAGGAAGGACCTGGAGGGGCTGGAGCGTGTCCAGAGAAGGGCAACAAGGCTGGTGAGGGGTCTGGAGCACATGTCCTGTGAGGAGCGCCTGAGGGAGCTGGGGTTGTTTATCCTGGAGAAGAGGAGGCTCAGGGGACACAAGGCGGTGTCAGGGCACAGGTTGGACTTGATGATCTCCAAGGTCTTTTCCAGCCTTGCTGATTCTGTGATTCTGGGAAACCACCCTTGGAGCAGTTGCAGGAGGAGCCCTGGGCCTCCTCTTCAGAAGCTCCAGCAGCCCACGTTCCTCAGCTTCTCCTCACAGCCCCACAGCCCATCCTGTCAGTCCTGCAGAGCCTCTGCAGCCCCTCCTCACTGCCCAGAACAGGGAGCCCCACCGCCAGACACAGCAGCCCAGATGTGCCCCCCTGGCCTGGGCTGCCTCTGGCAAGGGAGCAGCACGAGGCACTGCAGGAGCCTGCAGACAATTCCTGCAGCACTTGTGGGATGATCCTGCTCCCCAGGGGCCGTTCCCATGGTGCCAAGTAAGGAACTGGAATGGGGAGTGGGGCCAGAGAGGAAAGGGCAAACAGGGATGGGCTGTTTGCAGGGGAGAGAACAGGGATGGGCAACAGGAAGAAATATGTACAAGGGAAGGAAAAAGAAAGCAAAGACGAAGCCAAGGAAATGCTCAGGGCAGTTTTGGGGTGGCTGCCAGGCAGCCCTGGCTCTGAGCAACAGCGTCTGCAGTGGGACAGGAAACTCCCAGCTGATGGGAACAAACTTTCTGGCTGACTGCAGAGGCCAGGACAAAGCTGAGTGGTTTCCCTGGCGTCCCCCAGCCCTTCCTGGCCCCAGGGGCTGATGGCATTTGTGCTCCCTCAGGTTCATGTCCCCACAGCAGCAGCATGGGGGTGCTCCCGCCTGCTGTGTGCAATGCAAACAGGGGCTCCTGAGCCAGCGCTGCCGTGGCTGTGCCTGCAAGGATGCGGCACCTGTGTGAGCTGGGGGAGAGGCCAGGGCTGCAGAGGGGGGATGTTGTTGGCAGCTCCATCAGGACGCTCTGGGACGCTGCCCTGGGCTGTCCAGCGCACTGGGGATGGATCAGCCCCTGCTCTGCTGCTCCTTCCCGTCTCCCCCAGGGCCCTTGCAGAGCACCAGCCATGCTGTTTGCCCCCAGCCTGCCCACGGCCAGCCTGGGGCTGCTCACGGGGGTTTTCTGTGCTGAGCATTGGCCTGGCCGTGTTCTTGAGAGAGCCTGGGCAAGGAGCCTGGAGCCCCCAGGCCCTGGCCTGAGGCGTCAGCGCTGCCCCAGCAGTGCCCATGGGCTGTCCCTGCTGCAGCCCCGGCACTGCCACCCCCAGGACTGTGCCCGGCCCCGAGAGCACTCAGGCCCTGCAGCAACACCAGGGCCACCAGGGCAGCGGGGCAGGGCCACGGGAGCAGCACTGGCAACACCAAGTGCTGCTGCTGCTGGGCACAGCTGCTGTGCCAGCACTGATCTGCCCCAGCTCTGCACACAGACATTGCTGCTGCAGCTCCAGAGAAGGCAACAAAAGGGCATCTCTGCAGAAAACTTTGCTGGGACATCCTTGAGTTCCTTTAAAGCCACTGAGAGCGCAGCCCCTCATTGACACAGTCTGTGGCCACAGGGAAGGTGGAGAGAAACAGAAGGAGAAATGGCACAAACAATGACATTTATTTGTGGACAATACTGAAAAAGTAAAAGAAAAAGAACCTCCAAAATGAAACCAATCAGAAGTATCAAAGATGACTTTTATTACAAGTGATTTGCAGAAATTGGCCAGCAGTTCAATGTCCCTGAAAGCATCCAGTCATCAGTGTCCACACTGCAGCCTTGAGCTCCTGGTTCCTCAGGCTGTAGATGAGGGGGTTCAGGGCTGGAGGCACCACTGAGTACAGAACTGACAGTGACAGATCCAGGGATGGGGAGGACATGGAGGGGGGCTTCAGGTAGGAAAATACACCAGTGCTGAGGAACAGAGAGACCACGGCCAGGTGAGGGAGGCAGGTGGAAAAGGCTTTGTGCCGTCCCTGCTCAGAGGGGATCTTCAGCACGGCCCTGAAGATCTGCACATAGGAGAAAACAATGAACACAAAACAGCCAAATGCCAAACAGGCACTAACAGCAAGAAGCCCAAGTTCCCTGAGGTAGGATTTGGAGCAGGAGAGCTTGAGGATCTGTGGGATTTCACAGAAGAACTGGCCCAGGGCATTGCCATGGAACAGAGGCAGGGAAAATGTATTGGCCGTGTGCAGCAGAGCATTGAGAAAGGCACTGGCCCAGGCAGCTGCTGCCATGTGGGCACAAGCTCTGCTGCCCAGGAGGGTCCCGTAGTGCAGCGGTTTGCAGATGGACACGTAGCGGTCGTAGCACATGATGGTCAGGAGGGAAAGCTCTGCTGACATGAAAAAGACAAAAAAAAAGAGCTGTGCAGCACATCCCGTGTAGGAGATGGTGCTGGTGTCCGAGAGGGAATTGTGCATGGCTTTGGGGACAGTGGTGCAGATGGAGCCCAGGTCGCTGAGGGCCAGGTTGAGCAGGAAGAAGAACATGGGCGTGTGCAGGTGGTGGCCGCAGGCTACGGCGCTGATGATGAGGCCGTTGCCCAGGAGGGCAGCCAGGGTGATGCCCAGGAAGAGGCAGAAGTGCAGGAGCTGCAGCTGCCGCGTGTCTGCCAGTGCCAGCAGGAGGAAGTGGCTGATGGAGCTGCTGTTGGACATTGGCTGTGGCTGCACATGGGGTTCTGTTCATGGAGAAAGGACAGTGAAGAGTTGAAAGAGGTACCTGTAACCAAAACCAAAGCCATTTCCCATACACCCTCCTCTGTGCCACAGACAGACACCATTTTGTGTTCAAGAGTTCTGAGGTTTTCTTTTTAAGAACCCCCATATCACTGCTGGTGTTCTTGGATATCAGAAACCCTCAGAATTTCTGCTGCCCCCAGGAAGAACAGAGCAAGATCTGTGATGAGAGGAGAGTGAGGGGATATGATCTGTCATTCTGACCTGTACAGAGTTTCTCTGGGCTTTAACCTTTCTCAGGTGGAGGGTGATCACCTTCTCACGCTTCCCCTAAAATGTCACCAAGCACTGCTGACAGCAGATGGATCCACCCCAGCCCGTCTCCACATTTGTAGCTAAGGACTTATGTTGCTCATTTCACCAACCCAATAGCATTTTCAGTGTCAGAACACCTCTGCCTTTCCCCATCAATCTTATAACTCATAGATGATCTAGGACAGGTTTGCACCCTGGAACTGAGCCCCCAGCTTGGACTGAAATCTCAGGGAGACTTCCAAGTGTCCTTCTGATGGCACTGGATGCAGGGAGATGCAGCTCCTTCCCTGGCTGCACTGACAGCATTGCCCAGAGCCGGGCACTGGGGACAGCTGTGTCACCCTGAGCCAGCTGTGCCCCCTCCCAGAGCCCCCAGTGCCGGGCAGCTGCTCCCAGCCCTGTGCTCTGCAGAGGGAACTGGGCCCGGGGCTGCAGAGCTGCCCCACGGCTCTGCTGCAGCTCTGCCTGCACAGGAGGGGCTGCACGCCTTGGAGCCCCGGCCCTGAGGGCAGAGGCTTGGCTGGGGGGACAGGAGGGAGGGGGCTTGTTCAGAGGGAGGGGCTGCACTGGAGGGGATCCTCTGGACATCTCTAAACTCTCCCTGCCACAGCATTTCTGGGTTTTGTTTTCTCTCCTTCCCTGATCTTCTCTCTGCTTCCTGGGGATTTTCCTCCTGCAGGTGTTTCCCTGTGCCTGAGCTCTCCCTGCCAGCACTCACAGACCCCAAATCTCTGTGCACTCTCCTTGGCCTGACAGAACCCTGCCTGTTTGCAGGGCACTGGCTGGGGGCAGGTTCTGTTTGCAGCTTGGAGAAAGGACAGCTCAGACTGAGCCTGATGGCTCCAGCAGAGGTGATGCTGCTGCTGTCCATGGGCAGAGTGGCTGCAAGCACATTAGGGATCTACTGTGAACCTATTGATCACTAAAAATAACAGTTTGGATGTCTCAGGTGCTTGTCAAAATTCCTAATCAACCGTTAATATTTATCCCCCCTCCCTGCAATTCTTCAATAGTAGGAAACTGAATACAAAGTTTTAGGAAATGTGCTCATTTTCACCAAAATCATTGTCTTGGAAATATTCTATGACCGATCAGAACCCCTCAGCATGTCAGAGCTACATGAGCATTTCACCTCCCCTGCACCAGAAATACTCAGAGTCGTACTCACAGGGTCTGTGGGCATTGGGATGTTCCAGCTGTAGGAGATCACTCCAGGAGCTGCAGCTGCATTGTCCTGCAGCCAGAGGTTCCTGTGCCAAGGGCTGCCAGGGATTCTGCCCCAGGCACTTCTCAGCACCTTCCCAGCCCTGACTGATGGAAGCTCTCTGTGCCTCTGTGCTGTGCCTGAGCTGGCTGCAGGCAGTGCCCCAGCCCTGCTGGGCAGGGAGAAGAGCTGCTCATCCAGAGAAATGTGCTTTTGAAGCTCTTCTTGGTTACCAGGATCACCCTCTGTGCCAGGAGCCCGGCCCAGCTCAGCAGCACAGACACAGCACAAGGACTTTAATGACCCTCTGGGGCTTTGTGCTCAGGCCCTGAACATCAGGCCCTGAGAGGGAGCTGCAGAAACCTCTCCAGAGCTCCAAGTCAGAATCCAACTCCAAAGTTTCTTTGACTTTTAATGGGTCCCACTGAGGGACACGACTGAGAAAGTGTCCCCAGGCCCCAGGCAGAGCAGAGAACTGGAGGCACTGATGACAGGTGGGGACAAAGAGAAGCCAAGTCCTGGTGCCCTGGGGCACAGCAGGCTCTGTGCCACCAAGGGCTGTCAGGAGACACCTTGTCCTGAGGCACTGGGGCCTCCTGGCACAGCCCCAGCCAGGCTGGGCACTGTCAGCCCCTTGTCCTGCCCTCAGCATCCCCCCCTAGACCACATCCCAGTGGCCTCAAGGATCTGCTGGAAGGAGTCCCTAGGGAGCCTTGCTCAGGAATGGCCCTGGGGGCTCCTTCATGCTCCCAGGGACTGCAGGTTTTTCAAAGCACTTTGGCTTTGGCTTTTGCCTTCGAGTCTCTGAGAGCTTTGTGCAGTCATGGCCTCCAATTATCTGCTGTAATTAGTCCCTGGAGAGGCTTTGTCAGGAACAACACTCAGTGGGGCTCATTAATGCTTCAAGGTGCTTCAGTTCTTTTAAGGTGCTTGGTGTTTCCCTTTTGATACAGATTCTGTGAGAAAGATTGTTCAATCACAGCCTGAAATTATCTGTTTTAATGAGTACCTTGAGAGCTTTGTACTGACACTTAGTGGGGCTCATTGATGCTTTGAGATACTCAAGTAATTAAGGGTACTTTGGATTGTCCTTTTCACTATGAGTCCCTGAGAGATTTTTGTGCCATCCTGGCCTCAAGTTCTCTCCTCCAAGGAGTCCATGAGGAGCCTGCATTGGGGATGGACCTCAGTGGCACCCATTAATGGCTTGAGAAACTTTGGGTTTTTTCTCTGACTTTGACTCCTGGACAGGTTTGTGCAATCTCCTCTCAGGCCCTGAGGTTCCAGGGCTCAGCTGCAAATGCACCACGGTTCTCATTAGGATGAAGCAAGTCCTGAGAAGCCATGGCTGTGTGTTGATTTCCCTCTGCTCTAATGCAGTTCATTAAGAAGGTTTCCTTTTACAGTTATGGAGAAACATTTCAAAGAGCTTCTAAGAAATATGTATTCCTATTTTAAAGAGTGTCTTTATTACTGTTCTCTTTAGAGAAGAGCTGATTGTAGCATTCTGTGATTGATATTGATGCAGGGCCACTCCTAAGGAGGTCTGGGCAGGTCAGAGAAGTTTTACCTTGAGGTCTGACCCAGTGTGGACAACCTTGCCCCACATTCCCCAACCCCATGTGAGAAACAATTTTCACTTTCAATAATTTAACTGGTTTAATAAGACCTTATCAAAATACAACAGAAGACTGAATAAAGTAAAGAATACAGCACCAGGAGCAAAGGATTCAGTCACCGTGTGCTCATCTACAAAATGGATGTTCTGTCTTTTATAGCTCCAGCCCCTCCCAAAGTCTTGTCAATCCACTCCTCCTTCGCTGTCCAGTGGTGGAGATCACTTTCTTACAGCTTGATTGGAGGTCAGGTGCTGCCATAGCAACAAGCCGACCCTCCCAAATGCCCTGACTACTGAGGGCATCCCGTGATAGCCATTCAAGGGGGAAGGGAAAGATAACTATACATCTACACAACTTAACATATATTAATATTCACCCCTTAATTGTGAGAGTCAACCATAGGATTACTCATCTGTAACAACCCCCCGTTTTCTGTTTTTACAAGTCATTTTGCTGGAACAATTAAGTAAAAAAAAAATTCTCTCTCTCTTGAATGAGTCATACTAGTATCTGTTGATGTGGGCAAGGACAGTGGGAACAGGAGAAAAATCTCAGGTTTTCCTTAGACACACTTATTTGGAATGGACAAAAGGGCCTAACAGAGGTCCAGGATGGCTTTGACTCCCATCTATCATGCCTATGTGGTTACTACCCATAGTCAGTGTATCTTAGGGGTCCAGAGGCCAGCTCGGTCTCGCCCTCCAGTCCCTGTTGTATTCAAAGACAGCTGGGGAATGACAGTGGTCCGATATGACCTTTTGTCCCTACCTTACCATGCCTACGGGGTTGCTACCCACAGCAGGGCTATGGAGTCTTCTTGGAAGTGAACAAAGGGGCCAACCCGGTCTTGCCCTCTATTCCTTGTCTTACTTCTTAAGGATGCTGCCCCATTACCTTTTACGGTCCCTTGCGTACTTCCCCTCAACAGGTGCTGGTAATTCTCACCCATTAAAACAGGAAGACAGTTCTCAAACTGGTTGGTAGAAGCTTGACTCTACTTTTTGGGTTTGTTGTCTTTCTGGTTGTCTCTCAGTCCCCGCCTGAGAGTCAATCTCGTTTCCCCTGGCCAGGATGTTACAGTCCACTCATTGGGTTTTTCCCACAGGGCCTGTAACTCTGTGGGCATGAGTCCATCTGTTGGCAGGAGTCCATCCCCACTCTGCAGTTCACACGGCTGATTTGGTGGTGAGCAGTTCCTGAAAGGGACCTTCCCATTGAGGAGTTAAAGGCTGATCTCTCCATGACTTGATCATTACCTGATCAAATCCTCAGAATTAATGTTATGGACTCTGAAATCCAGGGTGGTAGGTTGAGGAATTGCCCCTTTATGTCTTAGCCCTTCTAAGGTTTCTGCTATAGACATAACGTATTTCTTGGCATTGGCTTCCCCTTCCTCATAGATGGCAACCCTCTGGGGTGAGGTCAAAAAGGGTAACCCAAACGTCATTTCATAGGGTGACACCCCCAGATCTGACTGGGGTTGGGTTCTAATTCTTAATAAGGCTAAAGGGAGACATTTTATGTATGACATCTGGGTTTCCGTTATCAGCTTACCTAGAGCTCTTTCAAGAGTTTGATTCATCCTCTCAATGTGACCAGAACTCTGTGGATGCCATGGAGTGTGTAATTCCCATTTACTCCCAGGGAGTGTGTAATTCCATGGAGTACCGCCTCTACCCAATGAGTCAGGTTACCTACTATCACTACTAAAAACTTCCACCGTTGTACCTGGGGAAGCTTGGTAAAGTCTCCATGGATGTTTTGAAAGGGCTGTAAGGCTAGTTCTCGCCCTCCCCTGGTGTTTTCCTCATGACCTTCTCATTTACTTGTTGGCATATCTCACACCTTTCAATTACCTGCTTAGCTATCCCAAAAATTCCTATGCAGGCCCAGTCCCTTAGAAAATGATCACTTAGTGCTTGTGTACCCCAGTGTGTTGTTCCATGTATGCCTTTGAGCATTTTCCTGCCAAGGGGTTTATTCAACATTTGCCTCCCATCTGCTAATCTCCACTTCCCTTTGTTATCTTTCTTGGGTCCTGTTTTGAGGAATTCTTTCTCTTCTGTCTCACTGAATACGGGGACTTCTTCCATTTCTCTCATGGGCGTTAATGCTATCATTAGTTTTTCTGTCCCTGATTCGGCTGCATTCTTAACATCTAAATCTGCTAAATGGTTCCCTCGTGCTTCTTGAGTCACTCCTTTCTTATGTCCTTTAACATATACTGCTGCCACTTCTTCTGGTAATTGTAAGGTTTCTAACACTTCTAAAGAAGTTTTTAGTCCCTTTCCCCTTGAATTTAATAGCCCACTGTCTTCCCAAATTTTTCCAAAGGAATGCACTACTCCAAAAGCATATTTTGAGTCTGTATATATTGTTTCTCTTTTCTGTGTTAGTATTTCCAGAGCTCACTTTAGGGCATACAACTCACATGCTTGGGCTGACCAGTTGGAAGGTAACTTTCCTTTTTCTAGGGCCACTAACTCTTCATCTGCTATAGCCTACTCCCCTGTGCCCTGGATTACCTGTGAAAATCCATCAATATATAATGGTTTTCCACCTTGGAGTGCTTGATCTGTTAGGTCCTCTCTTACTTTAGTTTGATAGTTTATAACTTCTAGGCAATTACATATTAATTCCTCACCTGGTTTTCCATCTAAAACTGGGCAGGGTTGAGTTGGCTACTCACGACTAGCTCTAAACCATTATCTATTAAGATGGCTTCATATTTTCGTACTTGGGAATCAGTGAGCCATTTCTCAGCCTTGTAGCTGAGGATAATCCTTACTTAGTGTGGGGTATATATTTTCAATTTTGCCCCAAAGGTTAATTTTTTTCTTTCTTCTACGAGTGGGGCGCTCGCTGCCACCGCCTGAATGCAGGTTGGCCACCCCCAGCTGACAGGGTCTTGCAGTTTTGATAAATAGGCCACTGGTTTCCTGGATCCTCCCCGGTCCTGGGCTAACACTCCATGTGCTGCCCCTTTTTCTATATCCACAAACAGATAGAAGGGTTTGTCTAAGGCAGGAAGACTCAGTGCTGCTGCACTGACTAATTTTTGCTTTAAAGCTTCAAAATTTGCTTGTTGTCTTCTTCCCACCTAATCTCTTCTTCTACTAACTTTTCATACAAGAACCTGATGACCTGCGTGTATCCTTCAATCCATAGCCTGCAATATCCCAACAGGCCTAAAAACCTTCTGACTTCTCTCTCTTAGTTTTTGGTCATGGGAGTGAGGCTATCCCTGCAATTCTCTCAGGGTTCAACCGCCAGCTCCCTTGATAAATCACATGTCCTAGGCATTTTACTACTCTCCCTACAAATTGGAGTTTCCCTTTTGATACTCAAAGTCCTTGGTCCCCCCAAAAATTTACCAGTGCTGTGGTGGATTCTCGAACTTTGAGATACCTTGAGAGGAGCCCAGTGCTCCTTGCTCCCCTGTGCTGACACGTGAGTGTTTTTCTGGTTTTGGGATGGCCCTGGCTGTGTGAGGGGTGCTACGTGGACACGAGACAGCCGGTCCTGTCCCGCTGGGTCCCAGCAGTGCCTCACAGCAGTCCTGCATCCACGTCAGGATGCCGGCCAAGAGAGGTCCTGGAAGCTGAGGCAGCTGATTTTAAGCTTGTGCAGGTGCCTACAGGCCAAGGCCAACGGTGTTCCCTCAGGATACAGCAGTCCTGAGGGGTCTCCCTCATTCAAACAAATCAGCAGACAAATGCATTGTCAGCCAAAAGCCCTTTTATTGACCTGGCAGGAGGGCAGGGGTCTGCATCCCACTAAAGTGTTTCTCTGCCACATATAAATTTCAGTGGGTTGATGTAGGAGTTGTATCAAACATACCATCCATCTTTACACTGCTGAGGTGATTCCATAGGCAGGCGGTTGGAAATACATTGTGTCAGATTCCCATACTTGAAGCTGATGTCCTGGCCCTGGCCAGGAGCGGTCTCGATGCCCCAAAGCAGCACAAAGTCTTCCTCAGGGCTTCCCTGCACAGGGCTGATTCCACACTTGCCCTTAGTTCTTCTGGTAGACTGTGTCTAAAGCTTTTTGTCAGGTCACTCTCATGTCAAGTTAGGCCATCAGGTTTTTGTAATGCTAACTGGTGCTAAGTACTTAGGCATGTCTGTGCTAATTACTTGTTTACTCATGTGAATTGCTTGTGCTTACTTATGTCAAACCAAGGCCTTGTTCCATCCCCAAAGGTGCCTGAGGCCACCCGCTCCTTGTGGCACCAGTTGCTTTCCTGTGGAATGTTCTCCCTCCCCAGGGTAAAGAGGGAGCTGCAGAAAGAGCTTGCCAGGCTGCTCTCCATCCTTTCCCAGCACTCCTGGTGAAGTGGAGAAGTCCGAGCTGAGCGCAAAGGTGCAAATGGAACAGCCGTGCACAGGAAGGCTCGGTGGGAAGGATGATCCAGGATCCATAGGCCTGGCAGCCTGAGCGTGCTCCAGGGGAAGGCCTTGGAGCAGATCCTCCTGAGTGCCATCCCACAGCACCTGCAGGGAACCAGGGCGTCTGTTGGAGGGTGGGAAAGCTGGGACAGGGCAGCAGGCTGGGCTCCACTGGGATCAGCAGCAGCTGGAAATATCTCTGAGCATCTCCGTTTTCTGCTGCTGCTCAGAAGAAACAATGAAGTGTGTCAAGAAGTTCTGGCTTCTCTTTCTCCTGGTGGATTTTTTCATTTGATTTGACACTCCAGAGGCAATTTCTGTGATGGCCTCTGTCAGTTGATTCTATTTCAGCAGCAGCAGCAACAAGGCTGTGTTTGAGCACTGCAAATGTGGCCTGTGTGGCTTTAATTCTCTGTGACTTAGTGCTCAGGGACTTGAGAGCATTTCAAGATCTGCTAATCCAGATGCCTGTGACAAAAAGTCTGAGTTTTCTGTGACAAAAGCACTCTGGGTAGCACTGACAAAAAAAGCAGAGAGCCAGACCAACCCTTGGTATCCCTCCATTTCCAGCTGCACAGGGAAAGGCAGAAGATTTTAGAGATGCTGACAATGAAACTGAAGTCTTCAAAAAGGCCACTTTATTGTTCAAGCACGTTGGAAGTTTGATCACCCTGAAACAGAGGAAGATGAAATGAGCAAAGGGCTCCTGTGTGGGACCAGCAGGTCTGACTGCACAGGGTCACAGGGAGCCCTGTTTTCCCTATGGGCTCCCCAGTGTTCAGGCTGAGAGCAGTGTCAAAGATGAGGCAGCAGCACAAACCTAACCTCAGTGAAAAAAGACTGAGCAAAGTTCAGCCAACAAGGAGAAGTATTTTGGGGGGGATTCCTAATAAAAAAACATAGGAATGACACACAGAAATCTTTCCCGTCTTGTCAATATCTTCTTTCAATAGTCCATGATTCCCAGAGTGAAGAAACGTCCAACAGCAGCTCCATCAGCCACTTCCTCCTGCTGGCACTGGCACACACGCGGCAGCTGCAGCTCCTGCACTTCTGCCTCTTCCTGGGCATCTCCCTGGCTGCCCTCCTGGGCAACGGCCTCATCATCAGCGCCGTAGCCTGCGGCCACCACCTGCACACGCCCATGTTCTTCTTCCTGCTCAACCTGGCCCTCAGCGACCTGGGCTCCATCTGCACCACTGTCCCCAAAGCCATGCACAATTCCCTCTGGGACACCAGCACCATCTCCTACACAGGATGTGCTGCACAGCTCTTTTTTTTTGCCTTCTTCATCTCAGCAGAGTATTTCCTCCTGACCATCATGTGCTACGACCGCTACGTGTCCATCTGCAAACCCCTGCACTACGGGACCCTCCTGGGCAGCAGAGCTTGTGCCCACATGGCAGCAGCTGCCTGGGCCAGTGCCTTTCTCTATTCACTGCTGCACACGGCCAATACATTTTCCCTGCCCCTGTGCCATGGCAATGCTCTGGGCCAGTTCTTCTGTGAAATCCCCCAGATCCTCAAGATCACACTGCAAACTCAGGGAAGCTGGGCTTATTGTACTAAGTGCTCTTCTATATTTAGGCTGTTTTGTGTTCATTGTTTTCTCCTATGTGCAGATCTTCAGGGCCGTGCTGAGGATCCCCTCTGAGCAGGGACGGCACAAAGCCTTTTCCACCTGCCTCCCTCACCTGGCCGTGGTCTCCCTGTTCCTCAGCACTGGCATTCTTGCCTACCTTAAGCCCCCCTCCATGTCCTCCCCATCCCTGGATCTGTCAGTGTCAGTTCTGTACTCGGTGGTGCCTCCAGCCCTGAACCCCCTCATCTACAGCCTGAGGAACCAGGAGCTCAAGGCTGCAGTGTGGACACTGATGACTGGATGGTTTCGGGAACATTAAACTGCTGGCCAATTTCTGCAAAACACTTCTAATAAATGTCGTCTTTGATACTTCTTGTTGTTTTCCTTTTGGAGGTTCTTTTTCTTTGTTTTACATATTAATGTTGTCCACAAAGAAACGTCAAGAGCCCCTGTTTGCATTGCACACAGCAGGCGGGAGCACCCCCATGCTGCTGCTGTGGGGACATGAACCTGAGGGAGCACAAATGCCATCAGCCCCTGGGGCCAGGAAGGGCTGGGGGACGCCAGGGAAACCACTCAGCTTTGTCCTGGCCTCTGCAGTCAGCCAAAAAGTTTGTTCCCATCAGCTGGGAGCTTCCTGTCCCACTGCAGATGTTGTTTCTCAGAGCCAGGGCTGCCTGGCAGCCACCCCCAAACTGCCCTGAGCATTTCCTTGGCTTCACCTTTGCTTTCTTTACTCTTCCTCCTACAAATTTATTTCTCTTCCTCACCCCTGTTCCCTCCCCTGCACACAGCCCATCCCTGTTTGCCCTTTCCTGTCTAGCCCCACTCCGCATTCCAGTTCCTGACTTGGCACCATGGGAACGTCCTCTTGGGGAGCAGGATCATCCCACAAGTGCTGCAGGAATTATCTGCAGGCTCCTGCAGTGCCTCGTGCTGCTCCCTTGCCAGAGGCAGCCCAGGCCAGGGGGGCACATCTGGGCTGCTGTGTCTGGCTGTGGGGCTGCCTGTTCTGGGCAGTGAGGAGGGGCTGCAGAGGCTCTGCAGGACTGACAGGATGGGCTTTGGGGCTGTGAGGAGAAGCTGAGGGACCTGGGCTGCTGGAGCTTCTGAAGAGGAGGCCCAGGGCTCCTCCTGCAACTGCTCCAAAGGTAGATTCCCAGAATCACAGAATCAGCAAGGCTGGAAAAGACCTTGGAGATCATCCAGTCCAACCTGTGCCCTGACACCACCTTGTCTCCCTTGAGCCTCCTCTTCTCCAGGATAAACAACCCCAGCTCCCTCAGCCGCTCCTCACAGGACTTGTGCTCCAGACCCCTCACCAGCCTTGTTGCCCTTCTCTGGACACCCTCCAGCCCCTCCATGTCCTTCCTAAATTGGGGGACCCAGAACTGGACACAGCACTCGAGGTGCTGCCCAACTAATACTGAGCAGAGGGGAAGAATCACTGCCCTGCTCCTGCTGGCCACACCATTCCTGATCCATGCCAGGAGCCATTGGCCTTCTTGGCCACCTGGGCACACTGCTGGCTCATGTCCAGCCTGCTGTCCATCAGTCCCTGCAGGTCCCTTTCTGCCTGGCTGCTGTCCAGCCACTCTGTCCCCAGTCTGTAGCGCTGCAGGGGTTGTTGTCTCCAAAGTGCAGGACCTGGCACATGGACTTGTTAAACCTCACCTTGTTGGATTTGGTTCCTGGATCCAGCCTGTCCAGGGCCCTGTGCAGAGCCCTCCTGCCTTCCAGCAGATCAACACTCCCAGACAACTTGGTGTCACCACGGTTCCATGAGGCCCCAGAGTGTCCCAATGCTGTCCTTGATTCCATGAGGCCTCCCAGTGTCACAATGTCCCTCTGGTGTCACAAAGTCCCTTGGATCCTTGGGCCCTGCAGTGTCACAATGGCACCGTGGTGCCCCAGGGCCCTGCAGTGTCACAATGGATCCTTGGTTCCATGAGGTCTGGCAGTGCAGCAATGCTCTCCTTGGTTCCCGCTGTCTCCCACACCTCCCACTGTCAGGCTATAGAAGGACACCTGGCCGATGAAGGGGAGTGGGAGTGGGTACCTACTCGAGGAGGTAATAATAAAAATCCCTCCCAACCCCCTCTCCCAAGCCAGGTGCCACTTCAGATTAGGTATGATCCCCTGGATCTGGAGAGTCAGCCAGATGGTTTAGAAGAAAATTATCTGTCCAGTGAACCTCCCAGTTATGATTCATCTGTGAGACAGATCAGCACCTCTAACATCAAAAAGGAAAGAAGGGTAATTGTGGTGGGTGACTCCCTCCTGAGGGGAACAGAGGGCCCCATATGTCGACCAGAGCCACCCCACAGAGAGGTCTGCTGCCTCCCTGGGGCCCGGGTACGGGATATCACTGACACACTGCCTGGGCTGATTCAGCCCTCTGATTATTGCCCACTGCTGGTACCCCAGGCTGGCAGTGATGAGATTGAAAAGAGGAGTGTCAGGGCAATTAAAAGGGACTTTAGGGCATTGGGTCAGGTGGTTAATAGGACAGGGGCACAGACAGTCTTTTCCTCAGTCCCTTCCTGAACAAAGGAGTTCAGAAAAGGAGGGAAGCTTCAAAACAGAGATCTCGAAGGCACAGGAAGAGACTGTCCCTGTGTGCCAAAAGACGAGTCGACGAGACAAACCTCCAGTCTGGATGGGCAAGGAGGTTTTGAAGGAACTTAGGAATAAAAGGAGGATGTATCATCTTTGGAAGGAGGGCCAGGTCTCTCAGGAAGTATTTAAGGGGCTTGCAAGGGCATGAAGGGAAGAAATTAGGGGAGCCAAAGCTCAGTTTGAACTTAAAATGGCAGCTTTTCTAAAGGATAAAAAAAAATGTTTTTACAAATATATCAATGGTAAAAGGAAGGGTAAAACCAACCTTTGTTCTTTATTAGATGTGGAAGGGAATTTAATACCTGCAGATCAGGAGAAGGCAGATGTGCTTAACGCCATTTTTTGCCTCAGGTTTTTAGTGAGAAGACGATTTGCCTTCAGGACAACTGTCCTCCTGGGCTGGTTGATGGTGTCAGGGAGCAGAGTGGACCACTGTTATCCAAGAGGAGGCAGTCAGAGAACTGCTGAGCTGCTTGGATGTTCATAAATCTTTGGGACGAGAAGGGATCCACCCCAGGGTGATGAGGGAGCTGGCAGATGAGCTTGTGAAGCCGCTCTCCACCATTTACCAGCAGTCCTGGCTCACTGGTGAGGTCCCAGATGACTGGAAGCTGCCCAATGTGATGCCCATTCACAGCAAGGGTGGGAAGGAGGATCCTGGTAATTCCAGCCCAGTCAGCCTGACCTCAGTACCTGGTAAGGTCATGGAACAGTTTACACTGAGTGCCATCACACAGCACTTCCAGGATGGCCAGGGTGTCAGACCCAGCCAGCAGGGGTTTAGGAGGGCTAGGTCCTGTTTGAGCAAACTGGTCTCTTTCTATGACCAGGTGACCCTCCTGGTGGATGCAGGACAGGCTGTGGATGTGTCTATTTGGACTCCAGCAAGGCCTTTGGCACTGTCTCCCACAGCACACTCCTGGAAAAGCTGCAGCCCACGGCTGGGACAGGAGCACTCTGTGCTGGGTTCAGAACTGGCTGGATGGCCGGCCCAGAGAGTGGTGGTGAGCGGTGCTGCATCCAGCTGGGGACAGTCACCAGTGCTGTCCCTCAGGGCTCTGTGCTGGGCCAGCTCTGTTCAATGTTTTTATTGACCACATGGATGAGGGGATTGAGGCTTTCATTAGTAAATCTGCAGATGACACTAAGCTGGGAGCGTGTCTCCATCTTTTGGGAAGTAGGAGGGCTCTGCAGGGACACCTGGAATTGCTGGATGGATGGGCAGAGTCCAGGAAGATGAAGTTCAATAGGTCCAAGTACCCAGACCTGCATTTTGGCCACAATAACCCCCTGCACAGCTCTAGGCTGGGGACGGTGTGGCTGGACAGTGCCCAGGCAGAAAGGGACCTGGGAGCACTGGTCGACAGCAGGCTGGACACGAGCCAGCAGTGCGCCCAGGTGGCCAAGAAGGCCAATGGCTGCTGGGCTGGATCAGGAATGGTGTGGCCAGCAGGAGCAGGGAGGTCATTCTTCCCCTGTAGTTGGCTCTAGTGTGCTTGGCATTCTTCCCCTGTAGTGAAACCGTACCTCTAATGCTGTGTCCAGTTCTGGGCTTCCCAATTTAGGAGGGACATGGAGGGGCTGGAGCGTGTCCAGAGAAGGGCAACAAGGCTGGTGAGGGGCTTGGAACAGAAGTCCTGTGAGGAATAGCTGAGGGAGATGGGGTTGTTTCGCTTGGAGAAGACTCAGAGGTGACCTTATCACTCTCCACAGCTTCCTGAAAGGTGGTTGCAGTCAGGTGGGGGTCGGTCTCTCTCCTCACAGCAACTGACAGGGCCAGAGGACAGTGTCTTAAGCTGCACCAAGGGAAATTTAGATTCGATATTAGGAATTTTTTTTTATGGAAAGGGTGATAAAGTACTGGAATTGTCTGTCCAGGGAGGTGGTGGAGTCACCATCATGGGATGTGTTTAAAAAAAGACTGGATGTGGCACTCAGTGCCATGGTTTAGCTGAGGTGGTGTTAGGGCATAGGATGGACTTGATGATCTTAAAGGTCTCTTCCAACCCAGCAGTTCTGTGATTCTGTGACATCACAGACCAGGTTGTGACATCATACAGTTGGCTGTGACATCCCTGGTTTATTGTGTGGCATCACAGAGCAGGCTGTGACATCAGAGCATGCCTGTATGACATCAAAGAGCAGAGCAAGCTGTGAGGTCAAAGAGTGTGCTGTGACATTATAGGGTGGCTGTGTTCCATCACTGAAGGTGTTGTGACATCACAGGGTGGGTCTGTGAGCCCACAGAGGTGCTGTGTGACATGTTAAGTGAGTTCTGCCATCACAGAGCAGGCTGTGACATCACAGAGCAGGCTGTGACATCATCGAGGAGGTTGTGATGTCACAAATTCAGCTGTGACATTACAGGCTGGCAGTGTGACATCACAGAACGGGCTGTGAGGTCACAGAGAAGACTCTGCCGTCATAGAAAAGGGCTCTGTGACATCACAGAGCAGCTGTGTGATGTCACAGAGAAGGCTGAGACAATACAGAGTGGGTTGTGACATCACAGAGCTGACTGAGAAATCACAGAGCAGGCTGTGACATCACAGCATGGCTGCATACTATAACAAAGGTGGCTGTGCCATCATAGAGCTGGCTCTGACATCACAGGGTGTCTGTGACATCACAGGCTGGGCTGTGACATCACAGGGCAGATTTTGTGATATCACAGAGCAGACTGGGACCTCAAAGAGCAGGCTGTGACCTCACAGGACACCTGTATGAAATCACAGGTGACCTGATACATCTCAGAGTGGGCTGTGTGACATCACAGGAGCTGTGTGACATCACAGGGGCTGTGTGACCTCACAGGGGCTGTGTGAGGTCACTGGGGAGGTCACTCCACCCCTGCCCCCCCTCCCAGTTCCCCCAGAGAAGTCCAACACTGCTCGTGCACAGCGGGGTCCCCTGTCCCTCCGCGTCCCCCCACCCCCGGTGCCGCAGCCTCCCCCAGAGGATGTTCCACGAGATCGACCCCAGAGCCTGACACGGGGACGGGGGCCGGGGGGTTGGGACAGGGGGAAAGGGACCCCCCGGCAGCGTCCCCGTGTCCCCCAGGGCCAGAGCCTGGGCCAGGGCTCCTTCACCCTGTTACCAACGAGGGCTTGAGAGCGCTGAAAAAATCCCCAGGAAGGGATCAGCAAAAACCAGATTTAATATTAGGCAACAGCACCACAAAGTTCCTTGGCAAGAGTCACTCTGCTCCTGGAGCCGTTGTGATGGTTGGTGCCATGGAAACCTGCCCTGGCCCCTTGCTCAGGGCTGGTGTCACTGCCCAGAGCCAGAGGGGATCCCTTGCTGGGGGCTTGTGCCATGGCCACCTGCCCTGTGCCGCGCTGGCCGGTCAGGCGCCACGGAACCAGCAGCAAATGCCAGGGCCAGGGCCAAAGGCCAGGTCAGCCAGACAGAAAGGGGCAGTGCTGGGCACTGTTTCCATGGCAGCCCTCACTGGGGGTGACACCTGGGTCACCTGTCCTGGCAGTTGCCATG
Source organism: Anomalospiza imberbis (assembly GCF_031753505.1). Lineage (NCBI taxonomy): Eukaryota > Metazoa > Chordata > Aves > Passeriformes > Viduidae > Anomalospiza > Anomalospiza imberbis. The sequence goes on along the minus strand of NW_027100521.1, from coordinate 42,532 downwards.
GAAACCCGGCTCATTGGAAATACAAGGGTGGACAAAGGTTTTAGTAGGGCCTGTCACAACGGGACAAAGGGGGGTGGTTTTAAACTAAAGGAAGGGAGGTTCAGATAAGAACAGATAAGGAGGAAATGTTTGATGATGAGGGTGGTGATACACCAGGACAGGTTCCCAGGGAGGTGGTCAGTGCCCCATCCCTGGAAACATTCAAGTCCAGCTGGGACAGGGCTCTGAACAACCTGATCTGGTGAAAGATGTCCCTGCTCATGGCGGGGTTTGGATGAGATGAGCACTGCAGAGCTCTTCCCATCCAAACCATTCCAGGACTGCATGGGCAGAAGGGGCTGCTCAGTGCACTCCATCCACTGCCTCGACTCCTCATGGTCTCTGCTGGACCCCACATCCCACAGCCAAACCCAGCCCCTTCTCTGCCTTTCCTCCCCCTGCCCCAGGGGCTGGCACAGCCAGGGGGGCACAGGTGACCTTTGGGCTTTGCAGGGCTCAGGCACAAGGGCCGTGGCAGAGTCAGGGCTGAGGTCACACTCTGTGGGCTGGGGCAGAGCCCAGCCAGAAATGAGCCCTGAGGCAGCAGCTCTGCAGTGCTGGCCACCAGGCCGGCTTGCCAAGGGAGGCTTCTGGCCATGCCCTGCAAGCAGCTGCTGCTGCCAAGGCGCCTTTGGTGCCTCAGGCTCTCCCTGGCACAGCTCCCAGCACGGCACTCTGCCCTTGTGCCCGAGGCCTTCCCTGTGCTGGGGCTGGCCTGGGGCTTTTCCTGCAGCAGGACCTGCCCTGCTCCTGGCACAGTCCACCAAGTCATTCCCTGCATTTCTCCTTTTCAAATTCTTTCCTTCACCTACTCTCAGAGGTCCAGCCTGTTCTGGTGCTTATCATGAACTGACTGTGCTCTTGATTTATACCAGCACAGGAGATGTAGAATCACCCAAACTGAACACAGAAACAAACTCCCTCTGTCCCATTTTCATGTTCTAGATCACTTTCCAGGTGTCCATGGAGATGTGGGAATGATTATCACACAACTGTCCATTTCTGGCTGCGGGCTCTGGAGATTCCTTCTCTGCATTCAGTCAGGCTTGTATTCCCTAACAAGTCCTGGTTCCACCTCCTGTTTCCCAAGGCTGGAACAGTCACAATGAAAGCCTCACCAATGGCACAACTCCCCAGCTCTCCAGGAAGAGAAAGGACAAGCTGTCAAGTTCTCCAAACCTTGGTCCTGCTTGGCTGCAAGACTCCTGCTGCACACCCACTGTGCAAAGCCAAGAGAAGCTGCAGGTGGTGGCACATCTTGTGACAGGAGCTCAACCTGGTTCTCCAGGAAAGGTTCTTGAAAAGAGCAAACAGGACTGTGGAGAAGATTCCTGGAAAACTGAAACAGCTTTCCAGAAGTGAAATGAAAATTGAAAGAAACAGTCCAAGATGTTTTCCTCTATTTATTTCTCTGCTGCCTTTTTCCATCTTGCACTACTTCTCCATCCCATTAATTCCAAATGCATCTCACCTCTAAGATCAGTGACTTAGCAAGTTCTAGATACTCTAAAGTACCATGAGCTACACAGTTTGCCTTCCAGTTTTTGCTGGAAAGCAAAGCTGGAGCCATAAGTGCAGGGCCAGGACCAGGGAATCCCTCAGCCAGGAAATGTGCCCCGACAGGGTTTGATCCTCAGCTTGGACAATGCACGGCAGCGACCAAGGAGATACCTCTGCCCCCGTGCAGGAGTCCAGACTCTGGGTCTGGGCTGAACATGGCAAAGTTCCCGTGTTTGGACAGGCTCAGGGGCTGCCCCCGGGGAGCGGGGGGCTGGGCGTGGGGGTGAGCGGGCAACGGACAAACGGACACGGGGGCAAACGGCCCCGGAGCTTCAGTTGCAGCAGCAGCAGCAGCAGCAGCGGCGGCAGCAGCAGCAGCAGCAGCAGCCAAAGCAGTGGTTTTGTCGACTCCCTCTTGTTACTCCTCTCCCTGTCCCGCTGCCCCGCACCGTCTCCCGCTCTCCCTTTCCCGCCGTCCCCTCCTCTCCCAGTCTCTCTCTCTCCCCATTCCCGGCCGGGCCATGCCCCCGGCCCGCCCCCGGCTCCGGGCGGGGCTGCCCCATCCCCGCCCCCGGCCGTCCCGCCGGGGTCTCGCCTCCGCCCGGCTCTGGCCGTGCTGGCGGTGGCGCTTCTGGGCGGGCATCGGTGCCTGGGGCTGGGGCGGCATCGCCTCGCTCTGGCTCCGCCTGGCCCGAGCCTGGCCCCGGCCCCGGCTCCTCCCGGGCCCCGCGGAGGACACACGCGGCGCGGCCGCTGCCGCCGCCTCCGCTGCGGCTTCCCCGGCCCGAGCTCCGCCGCTCGGCAGCGCGGCCGCCGCCCCCGAGCCGCCGCTGTCCCGTTGCCGGGAGCGAACGCCTGGGGAGGGCCGGCCCGGGGCGGTCGGGGGGCGCTCGGGGGCCGCTCCTGGCCCCGGGCCGAGCGCTGACAGCCGCGTCCCGCCCGCAGGGAAGGCGCAGCAGGGCCTGCAGGAGCGGTACCGGCTGGGATTGCTGCTGGGCAGCGGCGGCTTCGGCCGCGTCTTCGCGGCCACGCGGCTCTCGGACGGCGCCCCGGTGAGCGGCGGGGCCGGCGGCGGGCGGAGGAGGAGGAGGAGGAGGGAGAGGAGGGGGAGGAGGAGGAGGGGATAGAGGGGGTGGAGGAGGAGGAGGGATAGAAGGAAAAGGAGAAAGGGGAGGAGGAGGAGGAGGGGAACGGGAGGAGGAGGAGGAGGAGGAGGAGGAGGAGGAGGAGGGGGAGGGGGCTGGGGCAGGGCAGGGCGGGTGGCGAGCTCAGCCCGCTGCTGCTCTTGGCTTGCAGGTGGCCATCAAAAGGGTGCCAAGGAACCGCGTCCGGCACTGGGGCGAGCTGGTGAGTGAGCGGGGCCAGCGGCAGAAGCCGGGCCGTGCCGGGCGGGGATGAGCCGAGGCCCGGCAGGGTGGGAGCCACCAGGACACCTCGAGGGAGAGCAGGCGTGGGGCCAGCGCAGGGCACAGAGCACCCCGGGCTGGGTGAGGGGCTCCCGATCCCTGGCACGGCATCAGCCCCACTGATGGCATCGTGCTCCTCCCGCAGCCCGACGGCACCAGCGCACCCCTGGAGATCGTGCTGCTGGAGAAGGTGTCCACTGGCTTCCCTGGTGTCATCCAGCTGCTGGAGTGGCTTGAGCTCCCCAACGACATCTTGATCGTGCTGGAACGCCCAGAGCACTCTCAGGACTTGCACAATTTCATTCGGGCACGGGGGTTCCTGTCCGAGGAGGTGGCGCGGGATCTGTTCCGCCAGGTGCTGGAGGCCGTGCAGCACTGCACCAGCTGTGGAGTCCTGCACAGGGACATCAAACCAGGGAACATCCTGGTTGACCTGGCCACCGGGCAGGCCAAATTGATCGACTTTGGCTGTGGCACCTACCTGCAAGACACAGCCTACACTCGCTTTGCAGGTGAGCCCACGCAGGGGTGTGCTCTCGGTCCTGGCATCTCATGGCCCAACATCTCACAGCCCAAGCTGGCTGTGGCAGTGGGGATTCTCCCTTTTGCTGCCCTTCATGGCACTGAGATTTCAGCTGAGTTGCATTTGAGCAGGGCTGGGTGGGGAGCCAGCTTCCAGCCCTGCTGGCAGCCTTTGCCCACCACTCTGGGCAGGACTGAGGCTGGGGCTGGGGCAGCCAGCCCAACAAAAACACGGGTGGGTGGGGGTAGCAGAAAGGGGGGCCGTAACCTGTGTCCCAGCCGGTTTGGTGTGCAGGTGAGAAAGGGCTTGGACTGCTCCACTCACCTGGTTTGTTTTGGATTCATGATGTTTTTGGGCAGTGCAGGCAGGGAGGATGAAGGCATGGTTTTCCCAAGCACTGGGTGGGTTTTTCCTCCTCATGGTCGGGCCTTGCCAGGACTTCTGCTGCCCTCTTCCAACCCCAGTGGCTTCTTTTCCAACCCCAAGTCTGTACACAAGTCCCAGGTGCTGGCGAGAGGGCGGCGGTCACCCCGTGTGCCACTGGGGCAGCCCCCACACGCCCAGGGATGCTGGGGCCAGGCTCTGGGAGCAGCAGCATCCCCCTGATGAACCCCATCTGTATTCCACAGGAACACCGTCATACAGCCCCCCGGAATGGATCCACTTTGGATTTTACTATGGCAAGCCAGCTACCATCTGGTCCCTGGGCATCCTGCTGCACCAGATGGTCTGCGGGGAGCACCCTTTCAGGAGGAGCCAGAACATCAGCTGGGACCATCAGCTCTCGCTGCCACGACGGCTCTCTCAAGGTGGATCCTCATCTCTGGCCACGGGGGCAATGCCAGTGCTGGGAGACAGCAGCAGCTCGTGAGCATCCCGCTCTGGCAGCTGCTGAGGAGGTGGCACATGTCCCGCTCTCCTGCTCTCCTCCAAAACAGGGAATTGATGGGGAAGTTTAGGCCCAGCTCTGAGCACATCCAGCATGGCCTGGGCACGGGAATAGTGGGCCAAAGCCAACAGGAGCCTTCTCCAACTGACCGGCGGGTTCTGGTTTCTCTGCCCAGAGTGCCAAGATGTGATCAGGCGGTGTTTATCCATGCTGCACTCGGACAGGCCCTCGTTAGAAGAGCTGTTCTGTGATCCCTGGCTGCAGGATATTGATCGGCCCTAGAAGAAGGGAGAGAGCCACAGGCACACTTTGATGCAAGGCCCTGGTAAGTTACAGCTCCACACATGCCTTGGCAATCAGAAGCAAAGGAACCCAGACATTTTGTCCTGCCTGTGTCACTGCCCAGGGGTCATCAGATGGGGACACGCAGCCCTTGTGCTGGAGCTGAGCTGCTCTGCCCAGCACTGGTGGCCGCCATCCGAGCTGGTTTGCTTGTCTGGTTCCCTGACAGCTCTGGGCCCTGGGCAGAACCCTGACAGCCTGGGCTCACCCCCAGGGAAGGAGAAGGAGCCCCTGGAGGAGCTGTACCAGGTGGGGCTGCTGCTGCTGGGGACAGCAAGGATGACATCAAGGATGACATCCTCTTCCTCCACCTGGCCACCGGCAGCTGAGGATGATGGACTTCGATTCCTGCACCTTCTCCAAAGCCAGGCTCCACAGGGAATTAGCAGGTGAGTCCACAGGCAGGGGGATGCTCCCAGATTTGGGCATTGCACAGCCTGGCCAGGAACCAAAGGTTCCCCCTTTGCTGGGGTGGATGCAGCTGATCCTTCAGTCGGCTGCCAGGCTGCTTTTGGCAGGGCTGGGGGATGGGCTGGGGTGGTGATGAAATGGGAGTGGGCTCCTGGCCCTGCCAACAGCCCCCAGCACCCACCGTGCCCCGGGCTGGGGCTGGGGCAGCCAGCCTAACACAAACAAACCCCCATGGTGGGAGCAGAGGTGGGACTCCAGAACTTGTGCAGGGGCTGCTTTGCTCTGCAGGCAAGGAAGGGCTTGGGTGCTCCACTGCCCCTGTTTGCTTTGGGATCACCGTTATTTTGGGGGGCAGTGCAGGGGGGAAGGGAGAAAGCCTGGGCTTCCCTCACCTGTGGGTGGGTTTTTCCCTGGCATGCAGGGGTTGGGCCTTCCTCAAGTCCCTGACAGTAATATGATTTTTGACCTTTTTTCTTGTTCCCCTTTTTGTCTGTAATCTATTTTCAATAATTTGTTGTGTGTTTTCCTAGAGGAAGCGTTCCAGGTGGGGTCCAGTCTGTATGGGGAAGTGCTTGGGAGCAGCTGTGGCGTGGATGGGCCGTGCCCTTGGAGAAGGCTGAGGACATCGTTTGGGACCAGCTTTTCTTCCAGCAGGGGATGGCGTCAGGTGGGTCCCGTCTGCTTGGCATGGTGGGATCAGAGCTTTGGGGAGATGGCAGCGAGCACAGGAGCATCCTGCTCTGGGCAGCTGCTGAGGGCTGGATGTGCCGTGGCCGGCTGCAGGCTGGGCACATGTCCTGCCCTCCTGCTCTGCTCCCAAAGGCAGCAGGGATGGGCAGCTCTGGGCACAGCTCTGGGCACAGCCAGCATGGCCTGGGCACCGCGGGCGGCTGGGACAAGGGGACAGGAGCCTTCAGCTGATGGGCGCTTTCTGGTTTCTCTCCTTGCAGCCGGGCTCTGCGGGTGCTGAGGCTGCTCTGGGCTCTGCCAGGGCTCTGCTGGAGCTCAGCAGCGGGCCGCAATCAGCCAAAGAAGAAATGGGGTGACCTGCAGCACAGACCTGCTGGAGCATTTCAGCCACACAGTTCAAGTGTGCAGAGTGTACACCTCCCAGGGAAAACATGACACCACCCCAAAATAAACTTGTTCAATAGCTTCTGAAATGAAATCAATCTGGGATGACCCCAAATGACATTTTGCAGCTTGCTCAAGCTGTAGCTCAGTCTTTCTCTGAACAGTTCTCTCCTCCACCTGCCTTGTACTTCCCAACTGCTCCCTCTTTTCCCCCAGTGAGTTCCCAGCCCATGGAAGTCTCCATCACACTGTTGCCTTCCTTGGTGCCCCTCACCATGAGGAAGGCTGAGCCCCAGGCTTAGGGACTCATCCTGTCACTGGCTGAGGAGCAGCAATGTCTCAGAGGTCCAGTGGGATTTTAGTGTCATTCAGAGCTGCTCTCCAGCCCTCAGCTCTCCTCACTGCTCAGTTCCCACTCCCTTGTCCTCGTCCTTGTAGCAGGATGAGCTCTGTGAATCCCCTTGAGCCTCCCCACTCTTCCCAGCGCACGCACCCACCTCAGTTAGGCTGAAGCTGCAGCTTCTCTGTCTCCTCTGGCACACCAGTCCAGTCCCCTGTGCGGGGAGCCCCAGCCCCAGAGCACAGCACTCAGCAGTGCACTCCGGGCTGGAGCAGCTGCCCTGCAGCCCTGGCTTGGCTCTTTGTGGCAAGGGGATGCTCCCTGTTTGCAGCTGTCCCTGCAGGATGGCCCCAGGGCAGAGCCCAGCCGGGCTCCCACTGCAGTCTCTGCAGCTTGGGGCAGACAGTGGTCCCAGAGCTGAGATTCACGGGGAGCACACGGAGCTGTGGCTTGCAGTCAGTGTTGGCAAATGTTGTGTTCTCATCTCCTGCAGCCTGTGGGAAAAGCCACCTGTGCTGCCAGGCCTGTGTGTGCCAGGCCTGTGCGTGCCAGGGGCTCTTGGATGTCTCTGTACCCATGGACAGAAGGCTCTGTGTGTGCCATGGGCTCTTGGATGTCTCTGTATCCATGGACAGAAAGCTCTGTGTGTGCCAGGGGCTCTTGGATGTCTCTGTACCCATGGACAGAAGGCCCTGTCTGTGCCAGGGCTTCCATAATGTCTCTGTACCCATGGGTATGGAATAGCATGGACACTGAAAGTGTCAGTCCCATTGCTTGCACACTCCTTCCTTTGTATACAAGACACATCCATGCACACCCCCATGTACAGATATATTAAAACGTCAGGGAGGGACAGAGATTTCCCACAGAGCTCTAACTTGGGCATAACTCACCTTTTAGCCAGTGGCCAGGGGATTTTTTTCCCAGCTCTGTGTGAGAAGGTGTCCAGGAGCTGAAGGTGTCCAGGAGCCGCTGCTCCATTGCACTCTTGGAGGAAGCTCTTGGCTGGTTCCAAGCGCTGAAAGGCATGCAGGGCAGAGAGGAGGCCACACCAAACACTGCTCCTGTTTCCACAGCCTCCCCTCTCCGTGTCCCAGAAGGAATTGGATGGACTGTGTTCTTCTCCCCGAGTTGTCTGGTTCAGCACGAGCAGCTGAGCACCAGGAGCTGAAGGAGCTGAAGCCTCAGGCCACAAGAGCTGGGCCTGAGGAGACTTTGTGAGCAAATGAATGCTGCTAACATGGACCTGGCTGAATGCAGCAGATGGAATCATGGAATTGTTATGTGTATTTTAGGTAATTCGTGCTTGTGAGAAATAGATGTATGAAATATGTTATATTGGTAAGAAATATTCTGTAAGTTTTTTTAAGCACCCCACCAAGGACGGGTAGGTTGTTTCACAGTATTTCAAACCCGCAGCTGGCAGCAGGGAGAAAAGGACCTAATTTGCAAACGAATGGACGTGGCCAGCTCGGAGATGGGTGCTTTTCTGCACTGGTGGGTTCCTTTGTCTCCCTGGTGCTACACTGCAGCTCCTGGCATGTAGATGTTAGCAAAAAGGATTCTCTTTGAGGAAAGATCTAATACTCAGATCCTTTGGCATTCATCATTTTTCAAGTATCTTATGTTACATTTTACATATTTGTCGTGGTTTGACATGGAAGTGAATTTTTTCAGGAAGTTGGGTCAAACCAATCAGTGGTCAGGTTTGGATATTGGCACACTATTTTGAATTCTTCTGATGAAAAGCACCTACTTGGCTGCAGGCTCTTTACTGCCAAGCTCTCAGCAGGGTGGCTGGCTGGAGGTTTGCTTTGTCCCTCATCAGCTTCAAGGAGAAACCATCTCACCACCACAGTGACTGCTCAATGTCCCAGTGCAGAATTTTTAAAACACGGGGCTTCTGTTCCCCTCCTATTCTCCAGCATTAGCCAAGGTATTTCAGAATGTTTGTACTGATTTGCTGAATCCTTCTGGACATTTAGAAAGTAAAACATTACTGAACTGCTTTGCTGGCTGCTTTTGTTTTATTGGTAGCTGCACATTTGAGCTGGTAAAACGGTTTGCTGTTGCTATTCTAAAATTTGTTCACTAACCTATCATGCTATTCTATATGCTAATCTTTTTGTTTCTCTCTTCATTCTCTTTCCCTCACGCATCTCCATTCTCATCTTTTTCTCATTTTATGAGCTAATTCCCTTTCTCTAATTCCCTTTTTCTGCGTCAAATCCCATATATAACAAAGTGTCCGAGATTTTACTCTGCAAGTTGTTGTATGTAATAAACTTCTGTATATCTTATCCAGCTGAACACAATGGCACCACTTACACGCCCTAAGTGACATGTACATGTTTGGAACGCCCAACGAGAAACACGCTGTAAGTAGTTGAGAGTGAGATAACCAGAACCATCAGGGAGATACATCTGAATACCGAACTCCAGGAGCACGATCGATTGGACGGGTTCTGTTCAACTTGCCACAGTGAAGGAACTCCACATGAATAGGTGCAGCCCAGAAAAGAAGAAAGAGACTTTGCCTCAGCAAGAAAAACCATATATAAATCACTTGGACAGAACAGTCGGGGTGAACATAGGGGACCCTATGCTGCAGTGGTCAAACCTGTGTCTCACCAGCGCCGATCCCGGGCTCGGCACTGACCTTTATTGATAGTGGCTTTTCGTTGTTATTCTCTAAATTTATATTTGGACAATTTAATAAATTTTCTTTAATTAATAAATTAGAGCATTCATTTATAACAATCTTGAATCCATCTATAGCATACTAAAAATCCTAAAGCTTAAATTTCTTACCCATGTGACATACTAAACTCCTCTCTACAATCTCTACAATCTATTTCACACTTTTGTGGTTTCTAGTTTACCTTGAGGCTTTGTTAGTTTTCTCCATGAATGAGGGTCAAAGTCAGTGCTCCCCTGGGGGTCAGGACACCCCAGAGCAGACAGAGAAATCCTCCCGGTGTCCTGGGTTTCCACAACATCCCTTCCTCCTTTATTCATTATACACAATTCACAAAGTTCTATTGTGACATTTGGGTCTTGGCCAGTCCTTTTCTGTAGGGTATTCAGTGTCACAGTGAGCAGCCAAAGGTGACATATTAGCATTGTCAGCCTTATTTCACATTATCAATGTTATAAACGCCAATCACTTGGTTTTCAAAATTTTAAAAGTTTAATAATAATAAAATGGTTATAAAAATAGTAATACAATTAGAGTAATGAAAATTTCGGACTATTACAAGACAATAAAAAGCAAAGAATTACAGACGTCCGGATGCTCTCGGGCACTTAAGCCCAATAAGCATGCCTTGTGAACAAAGGAATAATCTTTAAAATCACTAGCCTGTTGCATATTCATACATCTCATACATGATGCATAAATTCCTTGCAAATTAAGAACTTTTCTGGTTTTCGTCAACTTCTTCCCCTTAATCCTGGTGGTTCCATAAAGACAGAGAGAAGGTGGAAGAATGTTTGTCTTTTCCGATAAGGAGGCAGTAATTCTTTATGGGCCCCCATCATTGTCATCTCTGTGTGAAGAGTTTCTTCATTATCTCATCTCTTGCTTGAGTTAGTAAAAAAACCCCCACATACATAGGCTCTATTTTAACTACAAAACTACATTTACCATCCTATTAAAATGTTAATACAGCACTTCTAATCAATATAACATAATACATATAGTATTCAATTTAATATTTGCGAAAAGCCAATCATAAAATATGCATTTTTCACAATCAAATTTAATTCTATCTGAAAAAAATGTATAATCATGTTCTATTTTTATATAACTGTTATTAATGATGATAATAATAATAATATTATTTTTCACTTGCACAAATGAACCTGAGCTCAAGTTTTAACCTTCCTCTGTCCCTCCATGTGGGAGCATTCCAAAAGCAATTCTTCCTTCTGTTGGTGCTGTTTCCAATGTGCCATTTACAAACTTCACCCACATATTCCCAAACCCACAATTCTTTGCCTTCTTCCACATGCAATTTTTGGATGCATTTGAAGACATCCAGGGGTTCAGCCTCTTTTAACAGAGTGCCCCACTGCTCACAGGGTGCTCTGACCTCAGCCCACTCCAGAGCCAGGGAACTCCAGGGAAGGGCTTCCCATCTGGGAATTTCTGATGGGACTGATTCCTCACATTTACATTTAAAAAGTGACATTTTGTTGTGATCTGGCCAGACTGTGCCAGTTTTGTTTCCCCAGTGGGCAGGGTCAGCACCAAAGACACAGACACCAACTGAAGGACTCAGTGTCATTGACTGTAGCTCAAAGCAGCAAAGAATCACAAAAGGAGCAGCTCAGCAATGCACCCAGCCATCAGCACCAGAGATTGCAGCAGTGATTAAGAAAGATCCAGCAGCAGTTACCCTCAGGCTTTACCATGCCCCAGATCCACACAGCAGCTGGGGAAGCTGTCCCAGCCAAGGGCTGCAGAGCCACTCCTGGACACTGGGAATTCCTGCAGGTGCCTCCAGCCACAGGTGAGGCTCCAGCCTCGCTGGGAGAGGGCCCAGCTCTGACAGTGCTGAATGAACAAACTGACAGCGCTGCTGGTGCGGGAACATCTGGTTTCATCCTCCTCCTGGGTTCCTCCCAAAGCCTGGCCAGGGCCCAAGAGGAACCAAGGGAGGTGACTTTGCCCATTCAGCCCCAGACAAGGCCAGATGTCAGATTTCATGGCCTTGTCTGGCTTCTAAACACAGAAAGGTCAATCCATGTTTCACTAATGAGTGGATACATCTATCACAGTGCTAATGACCATGCATATTTCATTAGTGAGCAGATACAAAGATAACCTTTGGTTGGAAGGTTCATCCAGAGGCCACCTTTGGCTCAGGGCCTCACTCAGGGCTGTTGTCCAGGCCTTGGCACTTCAGGGACGTGGTTTAGTGCTGGGCTCGACACTGCTGGGTGACCGGCTGGACTGGATGAGCTCAGAGGTCTTTTCCAACAGAAAGGATTCTGTGATTCCATGATTCCATCTGCTGCATTCAGCCAGGTCCATGTTAGCAGCATTCATTTGCTCAGAAAGTCTCCTCAGGCCCAGCTCTTGAGGCCTGAGGCTTCAGCTCCTTCAGCTCCTGGTGCTCAGCTGCTCGTGCTGAACCGGACGACTCGGGGAGAAGAACACAGTCCATCCAATTCCTTCTGGGACACGGAGAGGGGAGGCTGTGGAAACAGGAGCAGTGTTTGCTGTGGCCTCCTCTCTGCCCTGCACACCTTTCAGCGCTTTGAACCAGCCAAGAGCTTTCTCCAAGAGTGCAATGGAGCAGCTGTTCCTGCTGCTGGGTCTGGCTCTCTCCAGTCTCTGACCTTGCCTGCTTTTGTCCCTCTTGCTGTGCCCTCTGCTCCCCCAGGGCTCGGTGGCTGCTGCCCAGGACTGTGGGACTGGCGCAGATCCAGGGGTCGAGACCCTCCTTTCTCTGCCCTTGGAGCTGCCTGGGCGCAGCAGCCTTTTCCATCTGGAAGCTCCCCATGGACAGGGAGTCCCCAGCTCTGTTCCTTGCACAACATCCAGGAGCCCAGGGCTGCCATCTCAAGTCCCTGCTGGCCCTGGGGGCTCCCAGGTGCCTCAGGCTGCTGTGACACCGCTGCACACGGGAGGGAAGAGTGGCAGGGGTTGTGCTGAAAGTCAGCTCCACGTGCTGCTGCTGCTGGGGGTCATTTGTCCAGGCCTGCCCCAGAGTCAGGGATCAGATCCAGGTCCTGCTGGTGCTCCCTCGGGATCAGCCCCAGTTTGGGTGTTGCTGTCTGGGCCAGCAGAAGCGGTGGCTGCAGCAGCGGGTGCTGACCGTGCCCCAGTCCCTGGGGCTGGAGGGGTCCCTGGGCTGGGGCTGGGAGGGAGCTGCTCCAGCCCGGAGTGCACTGCTGAGTGCTGTGCTCTGGGGCTGGGGCTCCCCGCACAGGGGACTGGACTGGTGTGCCAGAGGAGACAGAGAAGCTGCAGCTTCAGCCTAACTGAGGTGGGTGCGTGGGCTGGGAAGAGTGGGGAGGCTCAAGGGGATTCACAGAGCTCCTCCTGCTACAAGGACGAGGACAAGGGAGTGGGAACTCAGCAGTGAGGAGAGCTGAGGGCTGGAGAGCAGCTCTGAATGACACTAAAATCCCACTGGACCTCTGAGACATTGCTGCTCCTCAGCCAGTGACAGGATGAGTCCCTAAGCCTGGGGCTCAGCCTTCCTCGTGGTGAGGGGCACCAAGGAAGGCAACAGTGTGATGGAGACTTCCATGGGCTGGGAACTCACTGGGGGAAAAGAGGGAGCAGTTGGGAAGTACAAGGCAGGTGGAGGAGAGAACTGTTCAGAGAAAGACTGAGCTACAGCTTGAGCAAGCTGCAAAATGTCATTTGGGGTCATCCCAGATTGATTTCATTTCAGAAGCTATTGAACAAGTTTATTTTGGGGTGGTGTCATGTTTTCCCTGGGAGGCGTACACTCTGCACACTTGAGCTGTGTTGCTGAAATGCTCCAGCAGGTCTGTGCTGCAGGTCACCCCATTTCTTCTTTGGCTGATTGCGGCCCGGTGCTGAGCTCCAGCAGAGCCCTGGCAGAGCCCAGAGCAGCCTCAGCACCCGCAGAGCCCGGCTGCAAGGAAAGAAACCAGAAAGCGCCCATCAGCTGAAGGCTCCTGTCCCCTTGTCCCAGCCGCCTGCGGTGCCCAGGCCATGCTGGCCGTGCCCAGAGCTGTGCCCAGAGCTGCCCATCCCTGCTGCCTTTGGGAGCAGAGCAGGAGGGCAGGACATGTGCCCAGCCTGCAGCCGGCCACGGCACATCCAGCCCTCAGCAGCTGCCCAGAGCAGGATGCTCCTGTGCTCGCTGCCATCTCCCCAAAGCTCTGATCCCACCATGCCAAGCAGACGGGACCCACCTGATGCCATCCCCTGCTGGAAGAAAAGCTGGTCCCAAACCATGTCCTCATCCTTCTCCAAGGGCACGGCCCATCCACGCCACAGCTGCTCCCAAGCACTTCCCCATCCAGACTGGACCCAGCTAGAACGCTTCCTCTAGAAAAACACACAACAAATTATTGAAAATAGATTACATACAAAAAGGGGAATAAGAAAAAAGGTCAAAAATCATATTACTGTCAGGGACTTGAGGAAGGCCCAACCCCTGCATGCTAGGGAAAAACCCACCCACAGGTGAGGGAAGCCCAGGCTCTCTCCCTTCCCCCCTGCACTGCCCCCCAAAATAACGGTGATCCCAAAGCAAACAGGGGCAGTGGAGCAGCCCAAGCCCTTCCTTGTCTGTAAAGCAAAGCAGCCCCTGCACAGGTTCTGGAGTCCCACCTCTGCTCCCACCATGGGGGTTTGTTTGTGTCGGGCTGGCTGCCCCAGCCCCAGCCCTGGGCAGGGTGGGTGCTGGGGCTGTTGGCAGGGCCAGGAGCCCACTCCCATTTCATCACCACCCCAGCCCATCCCCCCAGCCCTGCCAAGAGCAGCCTGGCAGCCGACTGAAGGATCAGCTGCATCCACCCCAGCAAAGGGGGAACCTTTGGTTCCTGGCCAGGCTGTGCAATGCCCAAATCTGGAAGCATCCCCCTGCGTGTGGACTCACCTGCAAATTTCCAGTGGAGCCTGGCTTTGGAGAAGGTGCCAGAATCGAAGTCCATCATCCTCAGCTGCCGGTGGCCAGGTGGAGGAAGAGGTTGTCATCCTTGATGTCGTCCTCGCTGTCCCCAGCAGCAGCAGCCCCACCTGGTACAGCTTCTCCAGGGGCTCCTTCTCCTTCCCTGGGGGTGAGCCCAGGCTGTCAGGGTTCTGCCCAGGGCCCAGAGCTGTCAGGGAACCAGGACAAGAAAAACCAGCTCAGATGGCAGCCACCAGTGCTGGGCAGAGCAGCTCAGCTCCAGCACAAGGGCTGCATGTCCCCATCTGATGACCCCTGGGCAGTGACCCAGGCAGGACAAAATGTCTGGGTTCCTTTGCTTCTGATTGCCAAGGCATGTGTGGAGCTGTAACTTACCAGGGCCTTGCATCAAAGTGTGCCTGTGGCTCTCTCCCTTCTTCTAGGGCCGATCAATATCCTGCAGCCAGGGATCACATAACAGCTCTTCTAACGAGGGCCTGTCCGAGTGCAGCATGGATAAACTCCGCCTGATCACATCTTGGCACTCTGGGCAGAGAAACCAGAACCTGCCGGTCAGCTGGAGAAGGCTCCTGTTGGCTTTGCCCCACTATTCCCGTGCCCAGGCCATGCTGGATGTGCTCAGAGCTGGGCCTAAACTTCCCCATCAATTCCCTGTTTTGGAGGAGAGCAGGAGAGCGGGACATGTGCCACCTCCTCAGCAGCTGCCAGGGCGGGATGCTCACGAGCTGCTGCTGTCTCCCAGCACTGCCATTGCCCCCGTGGCCAGAGATGAGGATCCACCTTGAGAGAGCCGTCGTGGCAGCGAGAGCTGATGGTCCCAGCTGATGTTCTGGTTCCTCCTGAAAGGGTGCTCCCCGCAGACCATCTGGTGCAGCAGGATGCCCAGGGACCAGATGGTAGCTGGCTTGCCGTAGTACCAGCCAAACTGGGTCCATTCTGGGGGGCTGTATGATCGTGTTCCTATGGAATACAGATGGGATTCATCAGGGGGATGCTGCTGCTCCCAGAGCCTGGCCCCAGCATCCCTGGGCGTGTGGGGGCTGCCCCAGTGGCACACGGGGTGACCCAATGCCCTCTCGCCAGCACCTGGGACTTGTGTACAGACTCGGGGTTGGAAAAGAAGCCACTGGGGTTGGAAGAGGGCAGCAGAAGTCCTGGCAAGGCCCGACCATGAGGAGGAAAAACCCACCCAGTGCTTGGGAAAACCATGCCTTCATCCTCCCTGCCTGCACTGCCCAAAAAACATCATGAATCCAAAACAAACCAGGTGAGTGGAGCAGTCCAAGCCCTTTGTCACCTGCACACCAAACCGGCTGGGACACAGCTTACGGCCCCCCTCTCTGCTACCCCCACCCACCCGTGTTTTTGTTGGGCTGGCTGCCCCAGCCCCAGCCTCAGTCCTGCCCAGAGTGGTGGGCAAAGGCTGCCAGCAGGGCTGGAAGCTGGCTCCCCACCCAGCCCTGCTCAAATGCAACTCAGCTGAAATCTCAGTGCCATGAAGGGCAGCAAAAGGGAGAATCCCTGCTGCCACAGCCAGCTTGGGCTGTGAGATGTTGGGCCATGAGATGCCAGGACCGAGAGCACACCCCTGCGTGGGCTCACCTGCAAAGCGAGTGTAGGCTGTGTCTTGCAGGTAGGTGCCACAGCCAAAGTCGATCAATTTGGCCTGCCCGGTGGCCAGGTCCACCAGGATGTTCCCTGGTTTGATGTCCCTGTGCAGGACTCCACAGCTGGTGCAGTGCTGCACGGCCTCCAGCACCCGGCGGAACAGACCCCGCGCCACCTCCTCGGACAGGAACCCCCGTGCCCGAATGAAATGGTGCAGGTCCTGAGACCGCTTTGGGCGCTCCAGCACCATCAAGATGTCGTTGGGGAGCTCAAGCCACTCCAGCAGCTGGATGACACCGGGGAAGCCAGTGGACACCTTGGCCAGCAGCACGATCTCCAGGGGTGCGCTGGTGCCGTCGGGCTGCGGGAGGAACGCAATTCCGTCAGTGGGGCTGATGCCGTGCTAGGGGTCGGGAGCCCCTCACCCAGCACGGGGTGCTCTGCGCCCTGCGCTGGCCCCACGCCCGCTCTCCCTCGAGGCGTCCTGGTGGCTCCCACCCTGCCGGGCCTCGGCTCATCCCCGCCGGCACGGCCCGGCTTCTGCCGCTGGCCCCGCTCACTCACCAGCTCGCCCCAGTGCCGGGCGCGGTTCCTTGGCACCCTTTTGATGGCCACCTGCAAGCCAAGAGCAGCAGCGGGCTTAGTTTGCCGCCCGCCCTGCGCAGCCCCAGCCCCAGCCCCAGCCGCAGACCCAGCCCCATCCTCCTCCTCCTCCTTCTTCCCCTCCTCTTCACCCTCCCCTCCTCCTCCTCCTCCTCCTCCTCCTCCTCCGCCCGCCGCCGGCCCCGCCGCTCACCGGGGCGCCGTCCGAGAGCCGCGTGGCCGCGAAGACGCTGCCGAAGCCGCCGCTGCCCAGCAGCGAACCCAGCCGGTACCGCTCCTGCAGGCCCTGCTGCGCTTTCCCTGCGGGCGGGACGCGGCTGTCAGCGCTCGGCCCGGGGCCAGGAGCGGCCCCCGAGCGCCCCCCGACCGCCCCGGGCCGGCCCTCCCCAGGCGTTCGCTCCCGGCAACGGGACAGCGGCGGCTCGGGGGCGGCGGCCGCGCTGCCGAGCGGCGGAGCTCGGGCCGGGGAAGCCGCAGCGGAGGCGGCGGCAGCGGCCGCGCCGCGTGTGTCCTCCGCGGGGCCCGGGAGGAGCCGGGGCCGGGGCTGGGACTGGAGCCCACGTCGGGGCCGGGGCCGGGCTCGGGCCAGGCGGAGCCAGAGCGAGGCGATGCCGGCCCAGCCCCAGGCACTGATGCCCGCCTAGCAGCGCCACCGCCAGCACGGCCAGAGCCGGGCGGAGGCGAGACCCCGGCGGGACGGCCGGGGGAGGGGACGGGGACGGGAACGGGGGCTGGGACGGGGGCGGGGCAGCCCCGCCCGGGGCCGGGGGCATGGCCCAGCCCGGCAGGGGAGAGGGAGACTGGAAGAGGAGGGGGCACAGGGAAAGAGAGGGCGGGAGAGGGTGTGGGACAGCGGGAGAGGGAGAGGAGAAGCAATAGAAAGTAAATAAAGTCGCTTCTTTCACTGCTGCTGCCGCCGCTGCTGCTGCCGCCGCTGCAACTGAAGCTCCGGGGCCGTTTGTCCCCGTGTCCGTTTTTCCGTTGCCCGCTCACCCCTGCGCCCAGCCCCCCGCTCCCCGGGGGCAGCCCGTGAGCCTGTCCAAACACGGGAATTTTGCCCTGTTCAGCCCAGATCCAGACTCTGGACTCCTGCACGAGGTCAGAAGTATCTCAGAGGTCCCTGCTGAGGATCAAACCCTATCGGGGCACATTCCCTGGCTGGAGGATTCCCTGGTCCTGGTCCTGCACTTATGGCTCCAGCGTTGCTTTCCAGTGAATACTGGAAGGCAAACTGCGTGGCTCATGGTACTTTAGAGTGTCTAGAACTCGCTAAGTCACTGATCTTAGAGGTGAGATGCATTTGGAATTAATGGGATGGAGAAGTAGTGCAAGATGGAAAAAGGGAGCAGAGAAATAAATAGAGGAAAACATCTTGGACTGTTTCTTTCAATTTTCATTTCACTTCTGGAAAGCTGTTTCAGTTTTCCAGGAATCTTCTCCACAGTCCTGTTTGCTCTTCTCAAGAGCCTTTCCTGGAGAACCAGGTTGAGCTCCTGTCACAAGATGTGCCACCACCTGCAGCTTCTCTTGGCTTTCCACACCGTGTGTGCAGCAGGAGTCTTGCAGCCAAGCAGGACCAAGGTTTGGAGAACTTGACAGCTTGTCCTTTCTCTTCCTGGAGAGCTGGGGAGTTGTGCCATTGGTGAGGCTTTCATTGTGACTGTTCCAGCCTTGGGAAACAGGAGGTGGAACCAGGACTTGTTAGGGAATACAAGCCTGACTGAATGCAGAGAAGGAATCTCCAGAGCCCACAGCCAGAAATGGAGAGTTGTGTGATAATCATTCCTACATCTCCATGGACACCTGGAAAGTGATCTAGAACATGAAAATGGGACAGAGGGAGTTTGTTTCTGTGTTCAGGTTGGGTGATTCTACATCTCCAGTGCTGGTATAAATCAAGAGCACAGTCAGTTCATGATAAGCATCAGAACAGGCTGGACCTCTGAGAGTAGGTGATGGAAGGAATTTGAAAAGGAGAAATGCAGGGAATGACTTGGTGGACTTTGTCTGGCAGAAGGGTAATTTGTTCTAATTATTTCTAGTCCATTGCTTCTGCTTTTGTCCTTCTTACACGGCCATTTGCATCCCAGATTCCTCATGAAATGAGATCCCTGAGCTTCTGGTACTGCCTGAAAGATACCCTGTTCTTGCAGGGACACTCAGGCTGAAGCAGGAAGCAATTTTGAAGCAATTGTATTAAACAAACACCAGTTCTTAAGCAGAGATTGATGTCACTCCCCCCGACCAACCACCATGGGCAAATCTCTGGCTCAGCCTGGAGCAGTGACCTTCAGGGGTGTCCCCACTGCAGGGAGGAATCTCCACAGCCCCCAAGAAGGGAAATGCCAGGAGACGCTGCCATTAAAATTTGGATGGGGCTTTTCTAGTCTGAAGTGCTGCCCTGTCAGTCAGATGTGCCCAGGCTGGGCCAGCTCAGCAGCTCTGCAGGAGCTCTCAGTGGTGTCACTTGGTTGTTCCTTTCTCTGGGGATTTTTCCAGCCCTGCCACAGCTTCAGCTCCCTCTGAGGATGTGGAACTTTGGGATGGAGGAGTCAGGCTGGTTTCAGCATTATTCACCCCAACAGCAGCGTGACGCCCCTCCTTCATTTCCCACTGGGGCTTTGCAAACAGGGCCTTGCGGGAGTGGTTTGAGCCCATTGCAGGCAGAGCCTCCTGCTCCAGCAGGAACTGCCTTTCCTGTGCCAGGAGCAGGGCAGGTCCTGCTGCAGGAAAAGCCCCAGGCCAGCCCCAGCACAGGGAAGGCCTCGGGCACAAGGGCAGAATGCCGTGCTGGGAGCTGTGCCAGGGAGAGCCTGAGGCACCAAAGGCGCCTTGGCAGCAGCAGCTGCTTGCAGGGCATGGCCAGAAGCCTCCCTTGGCAAGCCGGCCTGGTGGCCAGCACTGCAGAGCTGCTGCCTCAGGGCTCATTTCTGGCTGGGCTCTGCCCCAGCCCACAGAGTGTGACCTCAGCCCTGACTCTGCCACGGCCCTTGTGCCTGAGCCCTGCAAAGCCCAAAGGTCACCTGTGCCCCCCTGGCTGTGCCAGCCCCTGGGGCAGGGGGAGGAAAGGCAGAGGAGGGGCTGGGTTTGGCTGTGGGATGTGGGGTCCAGCAGAGACCATGAGGAGTCGAAGCAGTGGATGGAGTGCACTGAGCAGCCCCTTCTGCCCATGCAGTCCTGGAATGGTTTGGATGGGAAGAGCTATGCAGTGCTCATCTCATCCAAACCCCGCCATGAGCAGGGACATCTTTCACCAGATCAGGTTGTTCAGAGCCCTGTCCCAGCTGGACTTGAATGTTTCCAGGGACGGGGCACTGACCACCTCCCTGGGAACCTGTCCTGGTGTATCACCACACTCATCATCAAACATTTCCTCCTTATCTGTCCTTATCTGAGCCTCCCTTCCTTTAGTTTAAAACCACCCCCCTTTGTCCCATTGTGCCAGGCCCTACTAAAACCTTTGTCCACCCTTGTATTTCCAATGAGCCGGGTTTCCATGGCAACTGCCAGGACAGGTGACCCAGGTGTCACCCCCAGTGAGGGCTGCCATGGAAACAGTGCCCAGCACTGCCCCTTTCTGTCGGGCTGACCTGGCCTTTGGCCCTGGCCCTGGCGTTTGCTGCTGGTTCCGCGGCGCCTGACCGGCCAGCGCGGCACAGGGCAGGTGGCCGTGGCACAAGCCCCCAGCAAGGGATCCCCTCTGGCTCTGGGCAGTGACACCAGCCCTGAGCAAGGGGCCCGGGCAGGTTTCCGTGGTGACCAACCATCACAACGGCTCCAGGAGCAGAGTGACTCTTGCCAAGGAACTTTGTGGTGCTGTCACTTAATATTAAATCTGGTTTTTGCTGATCCCTTGCTGGGGATTTTTTCAGCGCTCTCAAGCCCTCGTTGGTAATAGGGTGAAGGAGCCCTGGCCCAGGCTCTGGCCCTGGGGGACACAGGGACGCTGCCGGGGGGTCCCTGTCCCCCTGTCCCACCCCCCACGGCCCCAGCCCCCGTCCCCGTGTCAGGCTCTGGGGTCGATCTCGTGGAACATCCTCTGGGGGAGGCTGCGGCGCCAGGGGCGGGGGGACCCGGGGGGACAGGGGACCCCGCTGTGCACGAGCAGCATTGGACTTCTCTGGGGGAACTGGGAGGGGGGGCAGGGGTGGAGTGACCTCCCCAGTGACCTCACACAGCCCCTGTCATGTCACACAGCCCCTGTGATGTCACACAGCCCACTCTGAGATGTAACAGGCCACCTGTGATTTCATGCAGGTGCCCTGTGATGTCACAGCCTGCTCTATGATGTCACAGCCACCTTTGTGATGTTATGCAGCCTCGCTGTGATGTTGCAGCCTGCTCTGTGATTTCTCAGTCAGCTCTGTGATGTCACAACCCACTCTGTATTGTCTCAGCCTTCTCTGTGGCATCACACAGCTGCTCTGTGATGTCACAGAGCCCTTTTCTATGATGGCAGAGTCTTCTCTGTGACCTCACAGCCCGTTCTGTGATGTCACACTGCCAGCCTGTAATGTCACAGCCGACTTTGTGACATCACAACCTCCTCTGTGATGACACAGCCTGCTCTGTGATGTCACAGCCTGCTCTGTGATGGCAGAACTCACTTAACATGTCACACAGCACATCTGTGGGCTCACAGACCCACCCTGTGATGTCACAACACCTTCAGTGATGGAACACAGCCACCCTATAATGTCACAGCACACTCTTTGATCTCACAGCTTGCTCTGCTCTGTGATGTCATACAGGCATGCTGTGATGTCACAGCCTGCTCTGTGATGTCACATAATAAACCAGTGATGTCACAGCCAACTGTATGATGTCACAACCTGGTCTGTGATGTCACACAATCACAGAATCACAGAATTTCTGGGTTGGAAGAGACCTTTAAGGTCATCAAGTCCAGCCCATGCCCTAACACCACCTCAGCTAAACCATGGCACTGAGTGCCACATCCAGTCTTTTTTTAAACACATCCCATGATGGTGACTCCACCACCTCCCTGGACTGACAATTCCAGGAATTTATCACCCTTTCCATAAAAAACTTTTTCCCTAATATCCAACCTAAATTTCCCTTGGTGCAGCTTAAGACACTGTCCTCTGGCCCTGTCAGTTGCTGTGAGGAGAAAGAGACCGACCCCCACCTGACTGCAACCACCTTTCAGGGAGCGTAGAGAGTGATAAGGTCACCTCTGAGTCTTCTCCAGGATAAACAACTCCAGCTCCCTCAGTCATTCCTCACAGGACTTGTGCTCCAGACCCCTCACCAGCCTTGTTGCCCTTCTCTGGACACGATCCAGCCCGTCCATGTCCCTCTTAAACTGGGGAGCCGAGAACTGGACACAGCACTCGAGGTACGTTGCCAGTACAGGGGAAGAATGCCAAGCACACCAGTGCCAAGTACAGAGGAAGAATGACCTCCCTGCTCCTGCTGGCCACACCATTCCTGATCCAGGCCTGCAGCCATTGGCCTTCTTGGCCACCTGGGTACACTGTCAGACCATGTCCAGCTGGCTGTTGGCCAGTGCCCCCAGGTCCCTTTCAGCCTGGGCACTGTCCAGCAACGCCGCCACAAGCCTATAACATTGCAGGGGGTTATTGTGGCCAAAATGCAGGACTGGGCACTTGGACTGATTAAACTTCATCCTTTTGGCCTCTGCCCATCCATCCAACCATTCCAGGTGTCCCTGCAGAGCCCTCCTGCCTTCCAACAGATGGTAGGAGTAGGTAACTAAGCTTCCAGCTTAGTGTCATCTGCAGATTTACTAATGAAAAGCTCAATCCCCTCATCCATGTGGTCAATAAAAACATTGAACAGAGCTGGCCCAGCACAGAGCCCTGAGGGACAGCACTGGTGACTGTCCCCAGCTGGATGCAGCACCGCTCACCACCACTCTCAGGGCCGGCCATCCAGCCAGTTCTGAACCCAGCACAGAGTGCTCCTGGCCCAGCCGTGGGCTGCAGCTTTTCCAGGAGTGTGCTGTGGGAGACAGTGCCAAAGGCCTTGCTGGAGTCCAAATAGACACATCCACAGCCTTTCCTGCATCCACCAGGAGGGTCACCTGGTCATAGAAGGAGACCAGGTTGGTCAAACACGACCTAGCCCTCCTAAACCCCTGCTGGCTGGGTCTGACACCCTGGCCATCCTGGAAGTGCTGTGTGATGACACTCAGTGTGAACTGTTCCATGACCTTACCGGGTACTGAGCTCAGGCTGACTGGCCTGGAATTATCAGGATCCTCCTTCCCACCCTTGCTGTGAATGGGTGTCACACTGGGCAGCTTCCAGTCATCTGGGACCTCACCAGTGGGCCAGGACTGCTGGCAAATGGTGGAGAGCAGCTTGACAAGCTCATCTGACAGCTCCCTCATCACCCTGGGGTGGATCCCATCTGGTCCCATGGATTTATGAAATTCCAAGCAGCTCAGCAGTTCTCTAATGGCCTCCTCTTGGATAATGGGTGCACCACTCTGCTCCCTGACACCATCAACCAGCCCAGGAGGACAGTTGTCCTAAAGGCAAATTGTCTTCTCACTAAAAACTGAGGCAAAGATGGCATTAAGCACCTCTGCCTTCTCCTCATCTGCAGCTACTAAATTCCCTTCCACATCCAATAAAGAACAATGGTTGGTCTTACCCTTCCTTTTACCACTGATGTATTTGTAAAAATATTTTTTATTATCCTTTACAAAACCTGCCATTTTAAGTTCAAACTGAGCTTTGGCTTCCCTAATTTCGTCTCTTTATGCCCCAGCAAGCCCCTTAAATACTTCCTGAGAGACCTGACCTTCCTTCCAAAGATGATACATCCTCCTTATATTCCTAAGTTCCTTCAAAAACTCCTTTCCCATCCAGACTGGACATTTGCCTTGTCAACTCGTCTTTCAGCACACAGGGACAGTCTGTTCCTGTGCCCTCGAGATCTCTGTTTTGAAGCTTCCCACCTTTCCTGATCTCCTTTGTTTTCAAGGACTGCTTCCCAAGGAACTCTCGGAATAAGTCTCCTAAGCAGGCCAAAGTCTGCCCTCTGAAGTCCAGTGTAAAAGTCTAATTTGTGTTATTCCTCATTTCACCAAATATTGAGAATTCTATAATTTCATGATCACTGTGCCCCAAGTGACCTCAAACCACCACATCTTCCACCAGCCCAGCTCTATTTACAAACAACAGATCTAACATAGTCCTTCCCCTGGTGGGCTCACCCATCAGCTCCAACAAAAAATTGTCCTCCACAAATCCTAAAAATTTCCTGGACTGCCTCTTTTCTGCTGTATTGAGTTCCAAGCAGATGTCCAGCAGATTAAAATCACCTACAAGAACAAGGGCTGATGATCAAGAAGTATTCTCTGGCTGCTTGAAAAATAACCTGTCCACCACTTCTTCCTGTCTGGGTGGCTGATAACAGACTCCCAGTAGGATGTCAGCCTTGTTGGCCTTCCCTTAATTCTTACCCATAGACATTCGACTTCATCTCATAAGTTTCAATACTTATGGTGTCAAAAGCCTCCCTAATGTAAAGGGCCACCCCTCCACCTCTTCTCCCTTTCCTGTCTCTCCTGAAGAGCTTGCAGCCATCCAGTGCAGCGCTCCAGCCATGTGAGTTGTCCCACCCTGTTTCTGTGATGGCAATTACATCACAGCTCTGCTGCTGCACCGTGGCCTCCAGCTCTTCTTGTTTGTCACCCATGCTGTGTGCATTGGTGTACATGCACCTCAGCTGGGCTGCTGATTTCACCCCTAGCTCAGGCTTACCACCCACGAGCCTGCTTCCAGACAACCCAGCTACATCTCCCTCCCCCTTCAGACCTAGTTTAAAGCCCTCTCAACAAGTTCTGCCAGTTCATGAGCTAAAATTCTTCTGCCCTTGACAGAAAGATGGAGCCCACCTGGTCCAAGCAGGCCAAGTGCTGTAAAAGTTGCCCCATGATTAAAGAATCCCAAATTTGGACAATGACACCAACCCTTGAGCCACTTTTTGATAATGTGAGCTCTCCTATTGCTTTCACCGTCTTTCCCAGACTCCAAAGGGACTGAGGAAAAGACTGTCTGTGCCCCTGTCCTATTAACCACCTGACCCAATGCCCTAAAGCCCCTTTTAATTGCCCTGACACTCCTCTTTTCAATCTCATCACTGCCAGCCTGGGGTATCAGCAGTGGGTAATAATCAGAGGGCTGAATCAGCCCAGGCAGTGTGTCAGTGATATCCCATACCCAGGCCCCAGGGAGGCAGCAGACCTCTCTGTAGGGTAGCTCTGGTCGACATATGGGGCCCTCTGTTCCCCTCAGAAGGGAGTCACCCACCACGATTACCCTTCTTTCCTTTTTGATGTTAGAGGTGCTGATCTGTCTCACAGATGAATCATAATTGGGAGGCTCACTGGGCAGATAATTTTCTTCTAAACCATCTGGCTGACTCTCCAGATCCAGGGGATCATACCGAATCTGAAGGGGCACCTGGCTTGGGAGAGGGGGTTGGGAGGGATTTTTATTATTATTACCTCCTCGAGTAGGTACCCACTCCCACTCCTCTTCATCGGCCAGGTGTCCTTCTATAGCCTGACAGTGGGAGGACTGGGAGACAGCGGGAACCAAGGAGAGCATTGCTGCCCTGCCAGTCCTCATGGAACCAAGGATCCATTGGGACACTGCAGGGCCCTGGGGCACCACGGTGCCATTGTGACACTGCAGGGCCCAAGGATCCAAGGGACTTTGTGACACCAGAGGGACATTGTGACACTGGGAGGCCTCATGGAATCATGGACAGCATTGGGACACTCTGGGGTCTCATGGAACCGTGGTGACACCAAGTTGTCTGTGAGTGTTGATCTGCTGGAGGGCAGGAGGGCTCTGCACAGGTACCTGGACAGGCTGGATCCAGGAACCAAATCCAACGAGGTGAGGTTTAACAAGTCCAAGTGCCAGGTCCTGCACTTTGGAGACAACAACCCCTGCAGAGCTACAGGCTGGGGACAGAGTGGCTGGACAGCAGCCAGGCAGAAAGGGACCTGCAGGGACTGATGGACAGCAGGCTGGACATGAGCCAGCAGTGTGCCCAGGTGGCCAAGAAGGCCAATGGCTCCTGGCCTGGATCAGGAATGGTGTGGCCAGCAGGAGCAAGGCAGTGATTCTTCCCCTGTGCTCAGCACTGGTTGGGCAGCACCTCGAGTGCTGTGTCCAGTTCTGGGCCCCCCAATTTAGGAAAGACCTGGAGGGGCTGGATCGTGTCCAGAGAAGGGCAACAAGGCTGCTGAGGGGTCTGGAGCACAAGTCCTGTGAGGAGCGGCTGAGGGAGCTGGGGTTGTTTATCCTGGAGAAGAGGAGGCTCAGGGGACACAAGGCAGTGTCAGGGCACAGGTTGGACCTGATGATCTCCAAGGTCTTTTCCAGCCTTGCTGATTCTGGGATTCTCTGAAACCACCCTTGGAGCAGTTGCAGGAGGAGCCCAGGGCCTCCTCTTCAGAAGCTCCAGCAGCCCAGGTCCCTCAGCTTCTCCTCACAGCCCCAAAGCCCATCCTGTCAGTCCTGCAGAGCCTCTGCAGCCCCTCCTCACTGCCCAGAACAGGCAGCCCCACAGCCAGACACAGCAGCCCAGATGTGCCCCCCTGGCCTGGGCTGCCTCTGGCAAGGGAGCAGCACGAGGCACTGCAGGAGCCTGCAGACAATTCCTGCAGCACTTGTGGGATGATCCTGCTCCCCAAGGGCCGCTCCCATGGTGCCAAGTCAGGAACTGGAATGGGGAGTGGGGCCAGAGAGGAAAGGGCAAACAGGGATGGGCTGTGTGCAGGGGAGGGAACAGGGATGGGCAATGGGAAGAAATATGTACAAGGGAAGACTAAAGAAAGCAAAGGTGAAGCCAAGGAAATGCTCAGGGCAGTTTGGGGGTGGCTGCCAGGCAGCCCTGGCTCTGAGCAACAGCGTCTGCAGTGGGACAGGAAACTCCCAGCTGATGGGAACAAACTTTCTGGCTGACTGCAGAGGCCAGGACAAAGCTGAGTGGTTTCCCTGGCGTCCCCCAGCCCTTCCTGGACCCAGGGGCTGATGGCATTTGTGCTCCCTCAGGTTCATGTCCCACAGCAGCAGCATGGGGGTGCTCCCGCCTGCTGTGTGCAGTGCAAACAGGGGCTCCTGAGCCAGCGCTGCCGTGGCTGTGCCTGCAGGATGCGGCACCTGTGTGAGCTGGGGGAGAGGCCAGGGCTGCAGAGGGGGGATGTTGTTGGCAGCTCCATGAGGACGCTCTGGGTCGCTGCCCTGGGCTGTCCAGCGCACTGGGGATGGATCAGCCCCTGCTCTGCTGCTCCTTCCCGTCTCCCCCAGGGCCCTTGCAGAGCACCAGCCATGCTGTTTGCCCCCAGCCTGCCCACGGCCAGCCTGGGGCTGCTCACAGGGGTTTTCTGTGCTGAGCATTGGCCTGGCCATGTTCTCGAGAGAGCCTGGGCAAGGAGCCTGGAGCCCCCAGGCCCTGGCCTGAGGCGTCAGCGCTGCCCCAGCAGTGCCCATGGGCTGTCCCTGCTGCAGCCCCGGCACTGCCACCCCCAGGACTGTGCCCGGCCCCGAGAGCACTCAGGCCCTGCAGCAACACCAGGGCCACCAGGGCAGCGGGGCAGGGCCACGGGAGCAGCACTGGCAACACCAAGTGCTGCTGCTGCTGGGCACAGCTGCTGTGCCAGCACTGATCTGCCCCAGCTCTGCACACAGACATTGCTGCTGCAGCTCCAGAGAAGGCAACAAAAGGGCATCTCTGCAGAAAACTCTGCTGGGACATCCTTGAGTTCCTTTAAAGCCCTGAGGGGTGCAGCCCCTCATTGACACAGTCTGTGGCCACATGGAAAGTGTAGAGAAACAAAGAGAGAAATGGCAGAAAAGATTTCATTTATTGTAGACAATATTAAAAAAGTAAAAAAAAAAGAACCTCCAAAATGAAAGCAAAAAGAAGCATCAACGATTACTTTTATTACAAGTGATTTGCAGAATTTGGCCAGCAGTTTAATGTTTCTGAAACCATCCAGTCATCAGTCTCCTCACTGCAGCCTTGAGCTCCTGGTTCCTCAGGCTGTAGATGAGGGGGTTCAGGACTGGAGGCCCCACTGAGCACAGAAGTGACAGGGCCAGATCCAGGGATGGGGAGGAGATGGAGGGGGGCTTCAGATAGAAAAATATGCCAGTGCTGACAAACAGGGAGAGCACGGCCAGGTGAGGGAGGCAGGTGGAAAAGGCTTTGTGCCGTCCCTGCTCAGAGGGGATCCTCAGCACAGCCCTGAAGATCTGCACATAGGAGAAAACAATGAATACAAAACAGCCAAGTCCTAAACAGGCACTAACAGGAAGGAGCACAAGTTCCCTGAGGTTTGACTGTGAGCAGGAGAGCTTGAGG
This sequence comes from Anomalospiza imberbis, assembly GCF_031753505.1. NCBI lineage: Eukaryota > Metazoa > Chordata > Aves > Passeriformes > Viduidae > Anomalospiza > Anomalospiza imberbis. The sequence continues at coordinate 14,799 of NW_027100521.1, read as the reverse complement.
ATCTGTGGGATTTCACAGAAGAACTGGCCCAGGGCATTGCCATGGCACAGGGGCAGGGAAAATGTATTGGCTGTGTGCAGCAGTGAATAGAGAAAGGCACTGGCCCAGGCAGCTGCTGCCATGTGGGCACAAGCTCTGCTGCCCAGGAGGGTCCCGTAGTGCAGGGGTTTGCAGATGGACACATAGCGGTCGTAGCACATGATGGTCAGGAGGGAAAGCTCTGTTCCAAGGAAGAAGAAAATCAGAAAGACCTGAGCAGCACATCCTGTGTAGGAGATGTTGCTGGTGTCCCAGAGGGAATTGTGCATGGCTTTGGGGACAGTGGTGCAGATGGAGCCCAGGTCGCTGAGGGCCAGGTTGAGCAGGAAGAAGAACATGGGCGTGTGCAGGTGGTGGCCGCAGGCTACGGCACTGATGATGAGGCCGTTGCCCAGGAGGGCAGCCAGGGAGATGCCCAGGAAGAGGCAGAAGTGCAGGAGCTGCAGCTGCCGCGTGTCTGCCAGTGCCAGCAGGAGGAAGTGGCTGATGGAGCTGCTGTTGGACATTGGCTGTGGCTGCACATGGGGACCTGTTCATGGAGAAAGGACAGTGAAGAGTTAGAGGAGATACCTGTAAGCAAAACCAAAGCCATTTCCCATACACCCTCCTCTGTAACACACATGGACGCTCTTCTGTGTTTTAGAGTTTAGAGGTTTTCATTTTAAGCTCCCCCCATGTCTCTCCTGCTATTCTTGTATATCAGAAACACTCAACATTCCTGCATCCTTCTGGTAGAACAGAGTTCCCTAAAGGAAGATTATGAGTGAAGACTGAGGGGAGATGGTCTGTCACTTCATTCTCTTTGGAGTTTCTCTGGGCTTTCACTTTTTCAAATGAAGGATGTTCACATTCTCATGTTTCTTTTAAAAACGCTATGGTGCTACTGAGACAGATGGATCCAGCACAGCCCAGCTCCACATTTGTAGCCAAGGACTCACCTTGCTCATTTCACCAAGTGAACAGCATTTTCAGTGTCAGAACACCTCTGCCATTCCCCATCAATCTTATAACTCAGAGATACTCTGGGATAGGTTTGCACCCTGGATTGAAGCTCCCAGCCTGGACTGAAATCTCAAGGAATCTTCCACGTATCCTTCTGATGGCACTGGATGCAGGGAGATGCAGCTCCTTCCCTGGCTGCACTGACAGCATTGCCCAGAGCCAGGCACTGGGGACAGCTGTGTCACCCTGAGCCAGCTGTGCCCCCTCCCAGAGCCCCCAGTGCTGGGCAGCTGCTCCCAGCCCTGTGCTCTGCAGAGGGAACTGGGCCCGGGGCTGCAGAGCTGCCCCACGGCTCTGCTGCAGCTCTGCCTGCACAGGAGGGGCTGCACGCCTTGGAGCCCCGGCCCTGAGGGCAGAGGCTTGGCTGGGGGGACAGGAGGGAGGGGGCTTGTTCAGAGGGAGGGGCTGCACTGGAGGGGATCCCCTGGACATCTCTAAACTCTCCCTGCCACAGCATTTCTGGGTTTTGTTTTCTCTCCTTCCCTGATCTTCTCTCTGCTTCCTGGGGATTTTCCTCCTGCAGGTGTTTCCCTCTGCCTGAGCTCTCCCTGCCAGCACTCACAGACCCCAAATCTCTGTGCACTCTCCTTGGCCTGACAGAACCCTGCCTGTTTGCAGGGCACTGGCTGGGGGCAGGTTCTGTTTGCAGCTTGGAGAAAGGACAGCTCAGACTGATCCTGATGGCTCCAGCAGAGGTGATGCTGCTGCTGTCCATGGGCAGAGTGGCTGCAAGCACATTAGGGATCTACTGTGAACCTATTGATCACTAAAAATAACAATTCAGATGTCTCAGGTGCTTGTCAAAATTCATAATCAACCATTAATATCTATTCCTCCCTCCCTGCCATTATCCAGCAGTAGGAAACTGAATAAAAATTCGTAGGAAATGTCCTAATTTTTATCAAAATCCTTGTTTTGGAAACATTCTATGACAGATCAGAAGCCCTCAGCATATCAGAGCTTCATGAGCATTTCACCTCCCCCGCACCAGAAATACTCAGAGTTGTACTCACAGGGTCTGTGGGCATTGGGATATCCGGCTGTAGGAGATCACTCCAGGAGCTGCAGCTGCATTGTCCTGCAGCCAGAGGTTCCTGTGCCAAGGGCTGCCAGGGATTCTGCCCCAGGCACTTCTCAGCACCTTCCCAGCCCTGACTGATGGAAGCTCTCTGTGCCTCTGTGCTGTGCCCGGGCTGGCTGCAGGCAGTGCCCCAGCCCTGCTGGGCTGGGAGAAGAGCTGTTCATCCAGAGAAATGTGCTTTTGAAGCTCTCCTTGGTTACCAGGATCACCCTCTGGGCCAGGAGCCCAGCCCAGCTCAGCAGCACAGACACAGCACAAGGACTTTAATGACCCTCTGGGGCTTTGTGCTCAGGCCCTGAACATCAGGCCCTGAGAGGGAGCTGCAGAAACCTCTCCACAGCTCCAAGTCAGAATCCAACTCCAAAGTTTCTTTGACTTTTAATGGGTCCCACTGAGGGACACGACTGAGAAAGTGTCCCCAGGCCCTGGCAGAGCAGAGAACTGGAGGCACTGATGACAGGTGGGGACAAAGAGAAGCCATGTCTTGGTGCCCTGGGGCACAGCAGGCTCTGTGCCACCAAGGGCTGTCAGGAGACACCTTGTCCTGAGGCACTGGGGCCTCCTGGCACAGCCCCAGCCAGGCTGGGCACTGTCAGCCCCTTGTCCTGCCCTCAGCATCCCCCCCTAGCCCACATCCCAGTGGCCTCAAGGATCTGCTGGAAGGAGTCCCTAGGGAGCCTTGCTCAGGAATGGCCCTGGGGGCTCCTTCATGCTCCCAGGGACTGCAGGTTTTTCAAAGCACTTTGGCTTTGGCTTTTGCCTTGGAGTCTCTGAGAGCTTTGTGCAGTCATGGCCTCCAATTATCTGCTGTAATTAGTCCCTGGAGAGGCTTTGTCAGGAACAACACTCAGTGGGGCTCATTAATGCTTCAAGGTACTTCAGTTCTTTTAAGGTACTTGGTGTTTCCCTTTTGATCCAGACTCTGTGAGAGGTTTGTGCAATCATGGCCCCAGTTATCTGTTTTAATTAGTCCCTTGAGAGCTTTGTACTGACACTCAGTGGGGCTCATGAATGCTTTGAGATACTCAACTTTTGTAAGTTACTTTGGATTTTCCTTTCCACACTGAGAGGTTTTTGTGCAATTTGAGTCTCTGAGAGGTTTTTGTGTCATCCTGGCCTCCAGTTCTCTCCTCCAAGGAGTCCATGAGGAGCCTGTGTTGGGGATGGACCTCAGTGGCACCCATTAATGCTTTGAGACATTTTGTGGTTTTCTTCTTACTTTGACTCCTGGAAAGGTTTGTGCAATCTCCTCTCAGGCCCTGAGGTTCCAGGGCTCAGCTCCAGATGCACCACAGAGCACATGAGGATCAAACAAATCCTGACAAACCATGGCTGTGCTTTGATTTCCCTCTGCTCAAATGCAGTTCATCTGGAAGGCTTCTGTAGTGATTTTGGTTCACCATTTTGAGATTTCTCAGCCAATGCATTAATTTTTGTGGTGGGTTCAGTGTTGGCTAATTACCAGGGCACTCACTGGAATAAACTTACTCATTTCCTGCTCTGAGATAAGATTAGGAGAAAGGGAAAATAGGCTCAAAACTTTAAAAGTGTATAAAGAAAAGTTTATTAACAGTAACTAAAAGAAAGTGTTATATATATAAGAATCAGAACAAAACTTTCCGAACACCTCGCCTCTCCACACAACCTGACAATATAAAGAGACAAAACCTAAAATTCTCTGTTTGTTTACCACCTCTAGAAAAGTTTTTCTTCACTTCACTCAGGGAGAGAAGTTCCTCTTGTTATTATATGGAGACTTCTCCACAAGAAAACTGTTGTCTCATGGCTTTTCATTTCCATGAATTGCAGCTGCTCAGAAAAATCTGTAATTGTGAAGTCCCTCCCATTTTTTCACATCTTTTCCCACAGCTGTGTTTATGGGCCATGCCAGCTTATGGGATATTAGTTTAAAGATGAGCTGTTAAAGAGCAAAGGTTCTCTTCATTTATTTCTGAAATCATCTTCATCTCTGGAAAAAGAGGTCTTCTTCTCTCCCTGGGGGTATAGGGTCTCATCACTCTGCTCTCTTTCATTGTTCAAACTTCTCATGGGATCACAGATACTTCAACATTTCCTTACATTAGCATGGAGGCCTTTGCTGAACAAGTCATCTCCCAATTCTTTTCAATGCTTTATAGGGAAAAAGAGAGTCTAATGTATCAATTACATCCTTCTCCATAGCGTTACCAGAGGATTTCAGCTCCAAGATCAAGGCATCTCCTCATCCCTCCCATCTGGGACTCAACTTCCTCTTCACTGACCTCGGTGTGTTCATGTTGCTCCTGTGTGTGCCTGCACTTTGTCCTTTTCTCTCACTCGAGGGAGGATGGAAGCACTGGAAGAGTCAATATCTCAGCCAGGGCCTGCAGATGGTTCCGTGACCCCGGCCGGGCTCGGTACTTGCGGCCGGAGCTGTTTTACCATGGAGGTTTCTGCAGCGGCTGCGCTGGGGCTGTGTCAGGCTGGGCCGCGCTGGGGCAGGGCCAGGATCTCAGCAGCCAGGCCAGAGCACAGCAGCAGCACGGCCGGGGCCCATGGCTTCTCCTCCCCCTGCCCGCTGGTTGCGGGGGAACCCCAAGGGCGGCAGAACCTTGGCCGAGCCGGCCCGGCCCGGGGCTGCTCCTGGGGCCCGGCGGATCCTGGCTGGGCCCGGGCTGGCGGCGGGGCAGGGCTCGGTAGCGGCCAGATGTCAGCAACCGCAGCCACGGCCCGGCCCGGCCTCGGCCCCGCGGCCTCCCCTGCCCTGCCCGGCAGCCGATGGGGCCTGGCGGCTCCCTGGGAAGGGGCCCGGCCCCACGGCAGGAGCCGCCCGGCCTGGCCTGGCTGAGACGGGGGCTGGGCCGGCCTGGTCACCTCTTTGCTGGCCAGAAGGGAAAGAGACCCAGCCAGGCTTCTCCATCTTTAACTTGTGTCTTCACAGAGGCGTGTGCAGTTTCCTTAGTGGTTTAACAGATTGTCAGCTCTCAAAGCTAATTACTGATTGGTTTTTTGTCAGACACCAAGGAAACTGCTAGCAGCTTCTCTCAGGACATCACTTCCGTGATGCAAAACCACCACAAGAGCACAGAGCACAGAGCTCCTTTGTCTGTATGTAGTGGTCATGTGCACAAGGCCTCAAAATCCCAACTTGGGAGATCTCTGGGCACTCTCCAGGGTGTTTTCAAATGAAAACATTCAGCTCATAGTCTAAGAAAATCACCAGAGCATAGAGCTAGCCTGACCTGTCTGTCCTGGCTACTTTTGTCTGGGAACAATCCTTGGATATACACAATTTGGGAGGCCAAATTCTAATTTTTGCCATGGTCTTTGGCAAGAAGGCTGTTTTTTATCCATAGGAAGGAAGGAACAGAGCCCCTCTGTTTCAGAGGCAGATGAGAGGTGACCACTGGAGGCCAAGGCCAGCCAGAGCTGGCAGGTTTTTCTGAGAGATACCTTTGCATGGAGGAAATTTTTTAGGGAGCTCACCAATTTTGGCAATGGACATCTGAAAAGAGGGACAGTTCTTTGCCTTAGGAAGGAAAGCATGGAGCTCCAGTGCTCCAGGAGCTTATGAGAGGCAGCCCTTGGCATTCCAAGATCAGCCAGTCCTGTCAGGTGGCCCCTGGGAGGCCACGCCAGCCAGACCTGTTCCATGTTCCCTCGGTTCCATGAGGCCCCACAGTATCCCAATGGTCCCTTGCTTCCATGAGGCCCTGAGGTGTCACAATGCCCCCTTGGTGACACGAGGCCCTGAAGGGTCAGAATGGCCTCCATGGTTCCATCAGGCCCCACAGAGTCATAATGGTCTCTGGGTCCATGAAGCCCCGCTGTGTCACCATGGCCCCTTGGTTCCATGGGCTCCAGTGGTGCCACAATGATCCCCTTGCTTCCATGAGGTCCCCACCGTGTCACAGTGATCTCCATGGGAAGGAAAGAACCGAGCCCCAGTGTGGCAGGGGCAGCCACCAGAGGCCAAGGCCAGCCAGAATGGATGGTACTGGCAGATTTTGGCTGGGAGCAACTCTTGGATATAGGGAATTTGGGCGGTGGAACCCCAATTTTGGTCATTTCTGCATAGATAAGAAGGACAGTTCTTTTCCACAGGAAGGAAAACACAGAGCCCAAGTGTTTCAAAGGCAAAAGAGGAGAGAGGTGGCTCCTGGGAGGCCAAGCCAGCCAGACCTGTTTGTCCTGGCAGCTTTTGTCATGAAGGGATCCTTGTATATATGAAATTTGGGAGGAGGAATCTCAATTGTGACCATGGACACCTTGAGAACAAGGACGGCTCTTTTCCATAGGAAGGAAAGCATTGGGCCCCAGTGTTTTGAGGCAGGTGAGAGGCAGCTCCCTAGAGGCCAAGGGCAGCCAAACCTTTAAGTCCTGGCTGCTTTCACTGGGGAGCGATCCTTGGATGTACGGAGTTTTGGAGGTGGAATCCCAGTTTTGGCCATGGGCGCCTGGTCAGGATGGATGTTTTTTTCCTATAGGAAAGAAAAGCACAAAATGCAAGTGTTCTGGAAGAAGATGAGAGGTGGCCACCCTTAGGCCAAGCCAGCCAGACCTGTCTCTCCTGGCACCTTTCCTCTAGGGGCTATCCTTGGACACAGGGCATTTTGGAAGTGGAATCTCAATTTTGGCCGTGGGCACCTGGACAGGAAGAAGAGTTCTTTTCATTAGGAAGGAAAGCACAGAGCCCCAGTGTTTCAGAGGCACATGAGTGCCAGCCCTCAGGAAGCCAAGGCCAGCTGGACTTGTCTCCCCTGGCAGCTTTTGTCTGGGAGCTATCATTGGATACAGGGAATTCTGGAGGCAGATCCCCAGTTTTGGCCATGGGTGCCTAGTTGAGATGGATGTTCTTTTCCCATAAGAAAGAAAAGTACATGGTCCCAGTGTCTCAAAGGCAGATGAGAGGTGGCCCCTGGGTGGCCAAGGCAGCCAGACCTGTCTTTCCTGGCAGATTTCATCTGGGAACAATCTTTGCATATAAAGAGATATGGAGAAAGAATCCCGGTTTTGGCCCTGGGTCCCTGGAGGAGAAGGACAGTTCTCTCCCAAAGGAAGGAAAGCCATGAGCCCCAGTGCTTCAGGGCAGGTGAGAAGCAGCCCTTGACATGCCAAGGTGACCTAGTTTCGGGCAAATTTGGGAGAAAAACTCCAGGAGGAGCCCCCAGAAACCCCAAAAGCGAACCCCCCCACGGCCCCTCCCCTACCTGGTTTGGAAAGAATTTCCTTGGAGAGAAGTGGAAACAAACCCTGTTTTTTTAACGAGCAAAACACTCCCCAATAAAAAAATCAACTGATTAATAAGCAAAAGCAAAAGCAAGGGAAAACCAAAAGCAAGCAAGCCAGCAAGCAAGCAAGGAAACCTAGCCTCTCCTATTCACAAACCATGGGGGAGGTGAGCTGGCTGATAATAAGACAAAACAAACCTTCACTTTCAGAGTCAGTCCTGAAGACATAAAACATAATATCAGGTACAAACAGAACACACTATTGGGGATGCAAGCACCATAACGTCACCCAAGGACATTCCACCCCATATCTTCAAATCATCAACATACTACCAAACGTCATGTAAAAACTTCATCAGGTAAAAACTTCCATCTTTCACTTACTCATCCTTCCATCTCACTTGCTCAAAACTTCAACACTTACACATTTCCTTCTATCTCTCTTGCTCAAACCTTAGATACTTAAATATTTCCTTCTGTCTCATGTCGGTGTGGTTTAATGTAAAGACAATGGCAGTAACATCCAGCAAACAGTGATATTTGCATATGAGTCTCACCCCACAATCAGATCTCCCTGAGGCACACATCATGTTCTTCCATATTTCTGCATTATTCACCATGTACAACCTGGTCCCTGAGAAAAGACAATCCCACCAATGGGTTTGTCAGTACTCGTGGCAGAATTGATCCACACTGTCTTCCCTAACAAACCTCCGATATGTGCCACTGGGACTTTATCTCCGTCTGCTATATACATGGACTCAGACTGGGCAGGACCTGCTACATTGGCGGAACCTCGGGTGTTAACTAACCAGGTGGCCTTTGCTAAATGCTGCTCCCAGTTTTTGAAAGATCCCCCACCCAATGCTTTCAAGGTGGTTTTTAACAGTCCATTGTACCTCTCCACTTTGCCTGCAGCTGGTGTATGGTAGGGGATATGGTGCACCCACTCAATGACATGTTCCCTACCCCAGGTGTTGATAAGGCTGTTCTTCAAATGAGTCCCGTTGTCTGACTCAATCCTATCAGGGATACCATGCCTGCACAGGATTTACTTTTCAAGGCCCAGGATGGTGCTCCGGGTAGTGGCGTGAGGCACAGGGGAGGTCTCCAACCATCCCGTGGTGGCTTCTACCATTGTGAGCACGTAGCGCTTGCCTTGGCGTGTCTGGGGCAGTGTGATGTAGTCAATCTGCCAGACCTCCCCATACCTGTACTTGGACCACTGCCCACCATACCACAGGGGCTTCACCCACTTGGCCTGCTTGATCTCAGCACACGTCTCACAGTCATGGATAACCTGAGAAATACTGTCCATGGTTAAATCCACCCCTCGGTCTCATGCCCACTTAGAGGTGGCATCTCTGCCCTGATGGCCTGAGGCATCATGGGCCCATCATGCTAGGAACAACTCCCCCTTATCCAAGTCTATCTTTGACACCGCTATCATTGCAGCCTGATCTACCTGCTCCTTGTTTCAGTGTTCCTCATTAGCCCGACTCTTGGGGACATGGGCATCTACATGACAGACTTTCACAGACACTTCTTCTACCCAAGAGGCAATGTCTTTCCACACATCAGTAGCCCAGACACGTTTTCCTCTATGCTGCCAGTTAGCCTTTTTCCACCTTTTCAGCCAGCCCCACAGAGCATTAAGCTACCATCCAAGAATCCATATAAAGGTCGAGCTTTGGTCACTTCTCTCTCTCAGCAATGTCCAGGGCCAGCTGAACGGCCTTGAGTTCAGCAAGTTGACTTGATCCACCTTCTCTTTCAGTAGCTTGTGCTACGTGTCGTGTGGGGCTCCATACGGCTGCTTTCCACTTCCAGTTCATCCCTACGATGCCACAGGAACCGTCAGTGAAAACAGAGTATTGAGTTTCCTCTGCTGGTAGTTGGTTGCATGGTGCACCTTCTTTAGCCCTTGTCACTTGTTCCTGCTGCTCTCCGTCAATGAGACCAAAGTTGTCACCAGCAGCCAGTTTGTAATTATCTCCAAAATCCCAGGGCGATTCAGGTTTCCAATCCGGGTGTGCTGCATGATGAGAGTAATCCATTTGCTCCATGTGGCAGCGGTGTCGTGGAGGGTAGTGGGAACCTTTCCTTTAAACATCCACCCCAGTGCCGTCAGTCAGGGTGCCAGGAGGAGTTGTGCTTCTGTGGCAATCACCTCGGAGGCAGCTTGAACTCCTTCATAGGCAGCCAAGATTTCCTTCTCTGTGGGAGTGCATTTGGCTTCAGACCCTCTGTAATTTCAGCTGCAGAATCCCAGTGGTCGGCCTTGAGTCTCCCCAGGCACCTTCTGCCAAAGGCTCCAGGACAAGCCATTGTTCCCAGCTGCAGAGTAGAGCATGTTCTTCACCTCTGGTCCCGTCCTGACAGGGCCAAGGGCTACTGCATGAGCAATCTCCTGCTTGAGCTGGGCGAAAGCTTGTTGCTGCTCAGGGCCCCAGAGGAATTATCGTTCTTCTTGCAGGTGACCAGGTAGGGAGGGCTCACAATCTGGCTGTACTCGGGAATGTGCATTCTCCAAAAACCTATGGCACCTAGGAAAGCTCCTGTTTCCTTCTTGCTGGTTGGTGGAGACATCGCAGTGATCCTTTTGGTGACCTCAGTGGGAATCTGACACAATCCGTCTTGCCACTTTACCCCCAGGAACTGGATCTCTCGAGCAAGTCCCTTGACTTTGCTCTCCTTGATGGCGAAGCCAGCTTCCAGCAGAATCTGGATGATCCTCTCTCCTTTCTCAAATACTTCCATTGCTGTGTTCCCCCACAAGGTGATGTTATTGATGTACTGCAGGTGCTCTGGAGCTTCACCCTTTTCCAGTGCAGTCTGGATCAGTCCATGGCAGATGATAGGACTGTGCTTTCACCCCTGGGGCAGTCGGTTCCAGGTGTACTGCACGCCCCTCCACGTAAAGGCAAACTAAGGCCTGCATTCTGCTGCCAGAGGAGTGGAGGAAAACGTGTTACCAATGTCAACAGTGGCGTACCACTTTGCTGCCTTGGACTCCAGCTCGTACTGGAGTTCCAGCATGTCCGGTACAGCAGCGTTCAGCGGTAGATTCACTTCATTCAAGGCACGATAGTCCACAGCCAATCTCCATTGAGATTTGTGCACAGGTCAAATGGGACTGTTGAAGGGTGAGTGGGTTTTGCTGACCATCCCTTGGCTCTCCACCTAACGGATCATTCTGTGGATGGGGATCACGGCACCTCGATTCGTCCGATACTGCCAGCAGTGCACTGTCGAGGTGGCAATTAGCACTTGTTGCTCTTCCACCCTCAAGAGTCCTACTGCAGATGGATGCTTTGACAGTCCAGGCAAGGTGTTCAACTGCTTAATGTTCTCTGCCTCTACAGCAGCTATGCCAAAAGCCCACCTGAGTCCCTTTGGTTCTTTGTAGTAGCCGTTCTGGAGGAAGTCTATGCCCAGAATACCCAGGGCCTCTGGGCCGCTCACAATAGGATGTTTCTGCCACTCCTTCCCAGTCAGGCTCACCTCGGCTCCCAACAGGGCCAATTGCTGTGATCCCCCCGTCACCCCAGCAATGGAAACAGGTTCTGCCCCCACATGTCCCGATGGTATCAGGGTACACTGCGCACCAGTGTCAACTAAGGCGTCGCATTTTTGTGGCTCTGATATGCCAGGCCATTGGATCCACACTGTCCAGAAGATCCGGTTTTCCTGTGCCTCTTCCTGGCTAGAGGCAGGGCCCCTCTAACCCTGGTTATTATTTCTTTCCTGGGCATACACGGTAGAGGTATCTTCAAGGGGATCTGACAGATCATACCCAGCTGCTCGGTCATGGGAGGTTGAGACTATCTTCACTTTAGTGGAACTCCCTCGGTTAGTGTCCTAGGGTGACATTATGGTGCTTGTATCCCCAGTCGTGTGTTCTGTTTATGTTTGATATTATGTTCTGTGCCTTCAGGACTGACTCTGAAAGTGAAGGTTTGTTTTGTCTTGTTATCAGCCGGCTCAACTCCCCGCCATGGTCTGTGTCTAGGGGAGGCTGGCTTGCTGGCTTGCTGGCTTGCTTGCTTTGCTTTGCTCTCGCTCCTGTTTTTTGCTTTTGCTTATTAGTTAGTTTAGCTGGGCAATCCAATTTTTACCCTGGACTGGTTTTTTTTTTCTTTCCCTTTCCTGAATACCATCCCAACCTGCTCTGGACTGGAACCTGGGAAACACCAAGAAGCACCGAGAGCCAGCATTTTGTGACCTGCAGCAGCCATCCCCAGCACTGGAGACCGAGAACTGGGCGACCACTCCCAGAGAGACTTTCTGAATTTGTCATCTCTTCAGAATGGTGAAAGAGTTTTGTCATCTGGTGTTGTTTTTTGTGTTGGGGAGTGTTTTGCTTGTTAAATAAACAGGGTTTTTTTTCCACTTCTCTCCCAGGAAATTCTTCCTGAACCAGGTGGGGGAGGGGCTGTGGCAGATTTGCTTTCTGGGGGCTCCTTCCAGAGGTCTTCTCCCAAATTTGCTCTAAACTAGGGCAAATATTTTGGCACCCAACCCGTGGCTCGAGAGAGTGGAAAAAACCCTGTTCTAATCATATTTTGGTTGCAATTACTCTGGGCTGGTATAGAGAGTTACTGGCTATGCTTTTTGAATTCATAATGTCTCTTGAGGTGCAGGCCTGCATGTGTTTCTGGTCCCTAGGGTTTTTTGAGGTCTTAATACCTCTATGGTCCTTAGGTTTATTTTCTTATCCCGAAATAGCTCCGGTATTGTCCCTAATACGTAGTTTTTGCAGTAGAAGGGCACTGACCAGAATATCCATTGGGCTGGGCTTAGTTGTAATGGCTTGCAGGAGGTTTATAAAGGTGCTGGAGTCTGTTCCAGGAATGTTTGGTTCATGGTTATGGTTGTGCACCCAGTTTGTTAGAGGAGAAGCAGGAGATGAGGCTTTTCAGCCTTTGCTTTCCTTCTTCTCCTCTGAATCTGTTACATCCCTATTAGAGAATGTTCAGTTTCCCCTGAATGTTAAAGAGACCATCTTTCTGGTATTTAATTTGGTAAGCTTTCTCTACACAGTCTGCAGCTTCTCTAGAATGAGGGCTGAGATTTCTAGAAGGGCTGATGAGACCCCTGACCCAGGAGTAGACCCAGGTGTGAGAAATCCTGAGTGGTGTGGGAAATGGACCAAATCTTAAAGGAGTTTTCTGACCCTATAGTCTGGGACTTTCCATGTGAAGAAATTCAAAACCCAGCTGAGGTGGCAAAGTACCTGAAAGAGAAGTGCCATGATACCTCTAAGGAGAAAAAGATCATTGCAGTGAGCTGGGCCCTGGCATATGCTTATCGCACCCTGCTAGGTCCTGTAGGGCAGCAGACAGAGGAAGAGGGGCAGGGAGATAAATCAGCAGCGATCCCAGTCACTCTGGCTGCAGCCAACAGCCCAGGCTCGAGGCCAGCAGCTAAAACAGACTGTAAGCCTCAATCGGTGGCTGTTGCTACCAGCACGAGAAGTGGAAAGTGCACAGACAAGACTGATCGACCAGTGGATGACGATGATGATTATGATGCAGAAGAAGGACCCTCAACGCCTCCTGACACAAAATCAGGAGTCAAAGAAACTGGTACAAGATCAGAAGCCAATATTGAGTCCTTTTCCCTAAAGGACCTCGGTGGCCTAAGAAAGGATTACACTTGACAACCTGATGAGTCTATAATTAGTTGGTTGGTCCATCTTTGGGATGCTGCAGGAGAAGCCGCAATTCTGGATGGCACTGAAGCGAGGCATTTGGGATCCCTGTCACATGATCCTGTCACCGACCAAGGAATGATGAAGGGGGGCTAAACCTCACAGCCTCTGGGCACGGCTCCTGGAAAGTGTAGCACAAAGATACCTGTGTGCAGATGATCTTCATATGCAACAGACCCAGTGGAAGAGTATAGAACAAGGGATGCAACGCCTGAGAGAAATGGCAGTGGCAGAGATTATCTTCTCAGATGACACAACAACTAGGAATCCAGACATGGTACCATGTACATCTGTGATGTGGTGAAAACTTGTACGGCTGGGGCCACATGAATGCACTTCTGCTGTAGCAATAATGAAGCGGGATGAGAAGGATGAGACTGTGCTCAATATGGCGAAGAAGCTCCAGGCATATGCAGATGCTGTGCATGGCCGAACAGACGCCAGAATTGCAGCAGTGGAAACACGTCTGCAGAAATTAGAAGACAAGATAGAGGAGAATCACAAGAAACTCAGGGAGGAGATTAAAGAGGACCTTCTCCAAATGTCGGCAGTACAAATTAGAGGCCCTGGTATCCAACGCAGGCATTCCCCAGATGGGGAGAGAAGGTACACCCCACGAGCTGAGCTGTGGTTCTTCCTGAGTGATTGCAGAGAAAACATGAGGAGATGGGACAGAAAATCTACTGCTGTTCTGGCATTATGGGTGTGTGAATTGAAAGAAGGCAAGACTCAGAGAGGAAGTTCCACCAAAAGGAAAGCAGCTCCAGTTGCCCATAGCCAAGCTTCCAGGTATGATGATGATGATGATGATGATGATGATGATGATGATGATGATGATGACATGTCTGATCCCCCTGAAGGAAGCTCTAAGACATATGCCCAAGGAAAGAAGGATAAACAGGCTTAGAGGGGCCCTGCCTCTAGCCAGGTAGAGGCGAGGGAAAACTGTTTTTTCTGGACTGTGTGGATTTGTTGGCCTGGAACATCAGAACCACAAAAATAGAAGGCTTTGGTCAATACTGGTGCACAATGCAAATTAGTCCCATCGAGACATGGTGGGGCAGAACCTGTCTCCATCGCTGGCGTGACAGGGGGATCACAGGACTTTACCTTGGTGGAAGCTGAGGTGAGCCTGACTGGAAATGAGTGGAAAAAACACCTTATTGTGACTGCCACAGAGGCCCCATGCATTTTGGGCATAGATTACCTCCAAAGGGGGTATTTTAAAGACCCAAAAGGACTCAGGTGGGCATTTGGGATAGCAGCTGCAGTGACAGAGGACATCCAGCAATTGAACACCTTGCCTGGACTGTCCGAGAATCCAACTACAGTAGGACTTCTGAAGGGAGAAGAGCAAAGGTACCAATTGCCACTTCAACAGTGCATCGCCGACAGTACAGAACAACTTGAGATGCTGTGGTTCCCATCCATAAGATGATTCGAGAGCTGGAGAACCAAGAAGTGGTCAGCAAAACCCACTCACCCTTTAACAGCCCCATTTGGCCTGTGCATTAATCTGAAGGACAATGGAGATTGACAGTGGACTACTGTGCATTAAATGAAGTGATTCCACCACTGAGCGCTGCTGTGCCAGACATGCTGGAACTCCAGTACGAGCTGGAGTCCAAGGCAGCAAAGTGGTACGCCACTGCTGACATTGCTAATGTGTTTTTCTCCATTCCACTGGCAGCAGAATGCAGGTCTCAGTTTGCTTTTACCTGGAGGGGTGTGCAGTACACCTGGAACCGACTGCC